>NW_026944415.1:1200000-1711460 GCF_033458365.1 Neurospora hispaniola | reverse complement strand
CACTTGCCGAACCAGTCTTCGACAACCCACACCATTCACACGGCACGACTACCTTATCTTTGAGGTCTAGGCCCAGATATCCTGTCTCTCAGACACTATATCACTGGCCTACGGTGTATAATTGTGTAAACGGGGTCCAGAAGCGAGGGTTCCCTGACAGGCATAAACCATGGCACCAAGAGATCCGAGAGTCAAGGAGAGGGGAGCGAGCATTACCCAAGTCAGCCGACCAAGCCCGACGACACAGGACAGCATCAAGGTGAACATCACAGAGCAAGTCAGATCAAAGGTTGTGGCGGGCCGAACAGAAAAGCCAAAGCCAAAGGTACGCCGGCCACTCATCAGTCCACATGATTACAAGACTAGAAAGACTAACTCCACAAAAGCCCCAAGATGCTCGAACCCACGAAGCCAACCAGGAACGGGCCTACGTAGCGGCATCTCGTCGCTCGGACCGCAGTCTCGAGGCCCGTCTCCAGTCGGCCAGGTTGGCATCTGAAATCCACAAGAAGCGTACCGGTAAGGGCTTCAAGATCACCACTGAGGCTGTCCTGAATGATGCCATGTACGAAGAGGAAGAAGAACCCAGGACAGCCCGGCTACCGTATACCACCGGCAACTTTCAGAATTTCGCCCTGGAGCAGCACTACCAGAGGGTCGACGCCCAGTTTGCAGAGGCCTTCCCAGCTCTACTCCGACCGCCAGCGATGCCTCTTGCCCCACAGTACATGCCAATGCCTCAGCAGCGAACAATGTCGATGATGTCCGTAAACTCGGTTCCCTCTTACGGTCTCCCGCCAAACCATGGCATGCCACAGTTCCACGAGAGGACACAGTCGGCCCCGAATCTCTCCTTGGTATCAGCAAACTCAGCCAACCCAACAAGTTCTGGCATACCACATGGCTTTGGACAAAAGACACAGTCGCTCCCCGTTGTTCCGCCCATATCAACCAATTCACCGAGTCTATCCGTTTCCCATCGGTCTGCCGGTACTCACACAAGGAACTCGTCAATGTCCGAGTTCTCGACACCTCCGGCTCTTACGCCAAGCGTTGGCGATGGATCACCTTCCCTACCGGGACTTCTCACTCCGACCTTCGACCATGACAATTTTGACAACTCAAAGACAACACAGCCTCGCTACCGGCAGTCATCAATTACCTCAACCAGATCCGATACACCGCTTACTCCACAATCAGCGATGTCCGTAACGTCGACGACGCAGTCAGGCCATTCAGCCGCTCTCCCTAAAGCCTCGTCGGATAGCGTGAATCAGCTCGCCAGTGAGCCCCAGTTTTATCCCAACTATTTCGATGGTTCTTTTGAGCATTTCGACGACATGTATGACAGCCTGTCACAACCGCCTCTCGACCTTGACGAGTCACGCTCGTTCTATGCATCATTTGCACAACAGGACGAGAACGCGCCAATTTTTTACCAGACACTGGCAGAGAAGCCCAAGGAGCTTGACGCCGAGCTTGATCCATTGGTGAACAATGATCACGACACGTTTGTAGACTGGAATGGTGGCAACGTGTAAGGTCAAGTAGTCTTTTGAGCTGTGTTGGGAGGGAGGCTATTGCAGAGAATTGATAAGTGACGTGGCCAAAGTCACGGAGCAGAGCAGAAACATCATTAGTCACTCTGTGCTGGAGTTGTGTGGGTTATTTTATGCACCTATATCTGGTAAAGGCAAATCTGCGCCGGAATAAAGAAACCGTTTTTCACGGCCAAGGAAAATTACTTCCATCAGTGGGAAACAGGGAGTTATGACTGGGACGATGGGATGACGATATTGCTTTGTAATAATATAAGAGCGTGATCAAGAGCCTAATAGGTTTTGGGGACCGGATGAGAGGTCGGATTTGGCATCTTGAAATCATCTACTGGTAAACGATATACATTTTTCTGACGAGTTTTGTACTCATGATCTCGTGAACGTGGTGATTAACTCAAACCGCCATTCGGCATGTTAAAACCAAACAAATTAATGCAAAAGTGATTAAATACTGTATCCCAATACAAGTTTTGGTTGTTTTGTGTTGGCCTGAGATCTCATGAGATGTGACGTGAACGTTGAGTGATTATGCTGGTCGGAAAGGAAGTGAGTAATAGTGAAATCACACAAATCACAGCCGAGAATGCGTCACTTGGACAGTATCAGATGAAGATATGTATTCCTACGTTTCTAGGCAACGCTACAGTGTGCCTTCGAGACACTCGTCTCCTGCAAGTTAAGCGGTGATGACTTGCAGATGCCTTCTGGTAAACGGTCAAGACACTTGCTTGGCCTGACGGACGCATCGCCTACCTTCAACGTAGACTTCATAGAGAACTACGAACGCCAAAACAAAAAAGAAAAAGAGATATCAAATGGTCGAAAATGCGTTAATTCTTGGACAACGTGCATTCCTCTAGAACTAAATGCCTTACAGGGGAAGAAAGATGAATTTTTGGACTGGTGTGAACTTCTAGTGTAAGGTTGTGAAAGCATGAAGGCCATGTCTAGAGCTTGCTAGCCATGGTTTGGGAGATAACTACAAATAGGAGACGACAGAAAGAAGAGTAAGAGGGAAAAGAAAACAATGGAAAAAAGGAGGAGGAGAGAAGGGGAGGAAGACTGTTAAGCAAGGCTATTAGATCAGACATCTAATAGCTGGAACGAACTTGAAAGCAAGTATACCACAAGCCAACTATGATTGGCGGGTTAGAAACAATGACTGAGAAGACTAAGGAGTTAGTGATGACAGTAACATTCAGCAAGATAAACTGGAGAAGCTGGAGGACGACTTACGACTTTCTACTCACTCTCCCTCCTTGCTAGTGGTGTCGCTTTTGCCGCTTGGCCAACAACTGCGCATACCCAGCATCCAGCGTCGCCTTCCTCTGCCGATCTTTCTCTGCCTGGGTCGCTGGTTGCGGAAAGAAAGGAAAGCTACGGTCTTCGAGTCTGGGTCCAGATTCGAATTCCGATCCGGGTCCGATGTTGAACCCGGGCGGCGGTCTAATTGTAGACCCCATCGTTGCGGTGGTTCCGGGAGTAGGGGCGGCTCGAGGTATGCTTCCGGCAGCGGTCATTAAGTCCTGGGGATAACTCCGTTTCTTCGAGAGAAAATCTGAATCCATCGGCCACGGGTCTGGGTGTGGGGTAACCGTACGCATGTACAAATCCCTTGCGTCGCTTGTTCCAAAGGCGTAGGCACCGGTACCAGTACCAGAGATCTTCGCGTTTCCGAGAGGCTCCTGATACTGGTGGGCGGTCATGTTGCCGCTGCGAACGAACCGAGGTGGCTCAGCGGTATCCGAAGCAAACGCATTGCGCTTAGACGAGACCGAAGGAGGGGTGTTGGAGTTGAAGGGCTGTGAGCGTAAGCCGTGAGACTGGGTGTGAGAGTTGCCGTTGCCGTCACTGCTGCTTTTGTTGGTTGTGAGACCAAACTGAGATGCTTGTGAACGGAGGATATGGGGTGGTGGAGGAGGAGGGAGACCATCCGGGTACTGGCCGTATGCCTGATGGCGAGAAGCAGAGGAATCGAAGTATTGGGGCTGTTGAGAGAATCGAGAAGCGTCCCTGGAATAGTTACCGGGTAGCACAAAATGAGAGGCGCGAGGTGTTTTCAGATTCACGTCATTACCAATGCCGGTGCCAGCTCCAGTGCTTGAGGGCCCAGGGGCGGCCAACATTGTGGTACCGCCCATCTCAACATCGACTGAGTTGTCCTTGCCACCCGTTGTCTGGATTTCCAGTGCTCTAGGGCGATTACCCCCTCCTGCGCCATAGCCTCGAGGTCCGACTTGAAAACCAAACCCACGAGACTGCCTCTGGCTCTGAGGCAGAACTGGGAAAGGCTCAATGACAGTTTCTCGGAAGTCGGCACTCCTTCTCACGGGAGGAAGGTGCGCTGGAGGAGCCTGGTGAGCTCCGACGGCAGAACCAGAAGGCGTATCAGCGCGCTCCTTCCCTTCTCCTTTTGGGTCTTGCGACGAGGAGGAGGGAGGAGGGGTGATCAAACCCATACCGGCTTTGCGGGGCGGCGGGTTGTTGGGATCGGGGCCGGAGTTACGGAAGTTGGTCGTGTCGTAGCCTGTGCGACCCATTATAGTTGTTTGGTTGTTGCTGATGTGTTGTTGATGGTGGTATTTGAGGCCTGGAGGAAGATATGGCGAAAGAGTTGCGTTTACTTGTTGAGTGATTCCTGGGCTGCTGATGGGGAAGCGCTTAGAAGAAGGCGCTAATGGTTAGTGAGGGGATGAGTACTTTCCTTCACAGCCCTCGTAGGTCATACGTGACTGAAAGTGGATTGGGAGAGAAGTGGATGTTAAATAGGTGCTGTCGATTGTAGTTTGAGTTAAGGAAGGAGCAGAGGGCAGAAGGAGTGGATACCTAGGTAAGGTAGGTGCAGTTATATGCAAGACCAAGCAGCTAGCTGATGAATGAGGTATTGGTATTATTGATCTGTTCAGTTGCTGAAAGATCTTGGTATTGTCCCCAAACTCCGCGTGACTGGTCTTGCTGCCTGAGACGGCGAGTGCTTGTGTTTCGTTTGATGTTTTGGATTCTTTTGTCCAAGCCAACTTTTTCGCCAGTGTTTACTTTGTGGATATTAGACGGAAGGAAGAAGATACCTCTACTCATCATGAGGACCGTCAGTCAGGATGGAATTTCAGCAAGACACTTGGAAGGAACTCGCTTGGGCAGCTACCTCTAGGTATCTTCCGGCGCTAGCCCCAGCTCATATTTGTTGAACCATAGATAACTTTGTAATGATAAGACCCAAAGGCCCGAGCCTACCTATGAACGTAATTCAGGGAGCAGATGGCTTGCTTCATCCTGCTAATAGCATCGAAATGGCTGTCGCACTGGGTGATCTTGATCTGAAATGGATCGAGATCGGCACTACTGGCAAAAGTGACAATCTGCTCGAAGCCAAGGGGTCTCTCGAGAAACGCTTCGGCGACGGAGAGTCGCTCAAGCGGAACATCGGGATGATTTACCCGGCATATTACCTCCAGCATGCCTGGGTCCAGAGGAAGGAGAGTGGTGTATTTAGGGTCTCCCATGTCTTCATTGAAGCCCTGAGCGATGAGGGACTCGATCGATGGAATAGGCTTGAGCAGCTTCCCGATATCGGTCTCCGTAGATGACATTTTGTTGTTGAGATGATGTATAATGACTGCGTTCTCAGTGCGGGGACTTTGTTGGCCTGCTGCCACTCGAAGAACGTGGCTCTGGTTGATGAGTTGAGAGGAGAACGGCGAGAGTATCATGCAAAATGGAAGGATAATAAGGACTTTATACCTCTGGGAAGCGGGGACACGAAGCAGGATATGGAGCGCCTAAAGCTCGCAATTCTGACTTAACTGTCATCTCATCTCACTCGTCTCTGGTGAAGAACTATTGCCACCTCACTTGACTGGCGAGATGTCTTGTCCTTATCTCGAGTAATTGGGATGAAGAACAATTCTGTTTCAGATAGCAAACCGAGGGAAATGCCCGCTACGAAATGGTCACTCTTTCTAGGCAGCGTTCAGTCTGAAGTATACCTATCAAGCACAGATATTCAGAGAGCGAAGTCGCTGGCGTTCCGCATTTTGAACCGGCAGGTCATCCAAGGTCTTGGAGAGAAGAAGAAGGGGGGATTGGTGAAAAAAAAATGGAAAAGGGATGCTATCACAAACTAACCTCCCATTTTGACTGCTTCCGTGCTAGATGCATTGATCTCACTGTATTCAAGGCAGTTGGGATGAAGAAGGTACAGATAACAACCTGGAACCTAAGAGAACCGAAAGAAATTACTTGACCCGTGAGAGGATTACTCCTTCCATCCATGGAAGCAAAACAGAATGGAAGCCAAGAAATGTGGGAACGGAAGTCGCAGCCAGCAGCAATTTCATCATCAACTGAAAGGTATGGATGGTAACTCCTACACCGATCATTCAAGACGAAAGGACAAATACTCTCCAGAGATCCGCATCATCGAATCATAACCTCTCCCCTCCCGAAAAGTTCAGACAATGCGTGCTCGTGGATCTGGAATGCAGTCATCTGGAGAAGGATTGCTAGGTATCTTTCAAGGACAGAACTGACGACGAGACGTTCAACGACCTGACTGCTCAGTAGCCCCGAGTGCACTAGTTTACTTACGTGTAGAGGTACAAATAATCCGGCTGTAACATAAAGGTGAAACTTGGGAGCCTTGACAGCAAAGTGCAAAAAAAAAAAAAAAAAAAAAAAAAAAAAAAAAAAAAAAAAAATTAAAATTTTTTTTTAAAAAAAATAAATAAAAAAAAAGAAAAATTTTTTAAAAATAAAAATATTTTAAAAATTTCGAATTTAAATGAAGATTCAAATACAAAACAATTAAAAAAAGAACATATGGTAGAACACAGAGGAGAATGGTAAAGACCGGACATGCCTGGATAAGTATGATCTATGACAAGGTGACGGAACGATTCTCCCGAGATATTCCAGCTTCGTTCTTTTATGCGAGTTTCTCACAACTGTTGCCAGCACAACATGCGCAAAGACCGGAGTTACCGATCAAGTCGGTCCGTTGAAAGTGGTTGAAATTATCAAGAGGAAAATTTGCAGCAAAGTCAATCATATGTGGTGCAGAATGTGATAATAGAATATGTTTTGAGCAGGTCTATAGTCAATTTTACCCCTTGCAAGTTTCCAGGCCTCCGGAATAACGCCGTGTCTGTATGCCGACTGGTATAGATACCCCCCATGTAATACAACGCTGCCAACTTGTTCTCCTTCTCTGCATAATAATCCTGTTGTGTAGCTGGTACACCACATGTACATAATCCCGAAGCAAATCCCTCCTTCAGTCGTACAACTGGAAGAAAAAAGTGACATGAGCGATATATGCATCAACCTCCGACAGCAGTATGACTGACTGTCATGTCCTTCGGTCTTCCCCTTTCTCTTCCTCCTCCAGAGCTAGCCCGTGGCTGGGTTGGCCATGACTGCATGCCAGTCTGACATCCCAATCATGTCGTGATCGCTAAAATGTCGCATCATATCCCCGACGAAAGGCAACCTCCTGTTGTGAGATCCAAACGAGGTGTGACAAACCAAAGCAAGATGACGCCGATTAAGGAATCCAATGTGATGGGAAGCGAAAGAAGCCACGAAGCATGCACCGCCTAATAGAACTCCTTTTACTGCGATGCAAACCAGCGGGTGTTTCTCCTCTATGTTGTGTCCTCTTTTCACACCACATCTCTTGGCCCCAAGCCCCCCTTCTGGAAGCAGTGATCGTCCAGTGATCTGAATGCCGTAGTGTAGATGCGATGCAGCCAAGAAGACGGGATATCTGTGCCAAGCCCATCACCGCAAACGCCACTGCCACACGGGGACAGGGGCATCACACACGGCTTGACGAACCGACTGGTCAATATCGGATGGTGGTGGTGTCTCTGAGCATTTTGCAGTCGGTGAACTCTGGGTAGTCCGAGTGTTGTCGAGCAGAATTGTGGTGATGGTGGCGCAAGACCGAGAGGTCTTGTTGACTGCCGAGCGCAGAGTTCTTGGCGCCATATACTGAATGAATGGGAACGATCCACCAGAAAAAAGATGAGACCGACAAAAGGCAAACGATGCAACGCCAACGCAGTGAGCGCAATCAGATGCAAGCCGAAACCCTAACCCATAATGGTCCAACGCCATTTCCGAGCCCTAATGCAGACCAAAAATCAAGCAGGTTCCATGCGTTTTCCAGTGCCGAGCAAGTGCAGCTCGGTCTTGGCTGGTGCGTTGTTGTGTTTGCTGAACAGAATCCGGTTTTGCTAGTCCATTTCTGATGAGCGTTGTTCAAGTAGTCAGGCGTTCGAAGCGGTTCAGTCTTCGGGGGTTATGAACCTCGAAGCTGATGACAGCGGGTTTGTCTTGGAAGCTGATATGTTGACGAGCCTGGGGTCTTTCGACGATCTTGATGGATGCCTGGGTAGGCTTTGCCATGGACGACACCTTGGTCAGGATGTGAATGCTACCGTTGTCGTCGTTGAGCGAGCGCCTGTCGTGGGGGTAGGGGGTAGGCGAGCGGTGGCGGGGCGACTTGGGTCTGGTGAAGAGGAACTCGCCGCGCTTGTGGTGATGTCTCGACATGGAGGAGCCCATTTTGCAGGTTTGTTGATTGTTGAGTTGGCTGAGTGGTGAAGTAGGTGTGTGTCAAGAGAGTTGAGATGTTGATGTGAGATGGGATTCCAAGTTGAAGAGAAGGAGGAGAGGCATGGGAAGGGGGACCTTTAAATGCACTCGTGTATGGGCTGTCGAAGAAGATGGAGGAGGAGGAGACATGCAGGCCCCCACTAGATTCACCAATGCTCGGCGCACAACCACGGGCATGGAGTTGGCGATGCAACGAACTGTGGCTTCCTGACGCTTGCTTCTTGGCAACACGATGGACCGGCACTATGGTCAGATTGGCTCAGATTGGACGCCTAATGGCGCAATGTAGGTAGTGTGGTGTCGCGGGCGCGTGTTGTACATGCTCCATGTTGACGAACAGGGCAAGCTAGCTAGGCTCGAGTTCCACTCCTCCGGCACCCTTCGGCACCTTTGCTGTCTTCTAGCGCAGCACCCTGCTACCTCCGGATACACATCTGCTGCGGGGTTGCTGCCGAGTGCGACTCTTGCCCGGGCTGCTCACGAGTTCACCACTATCCACTGCCAACACACCCGCCTACTCTAGAGGTATCCGCTGCTCACATGAAGTTATTTTTGATAGTGTCATCATTTCCAGTTTGTCGTAAATCCGGGGTTGTAAGGAGGCGACAAGTTGGGCCAAGCATCGCTACACGGGCCACCATGTCGCTTGGGAACTTGTTGATAAAGCCAGCAACTCCGAATATCAACAATACCGGTTCGCACGTGTTCACCTCGATTCTGAGCTATATCACTGCGCGCTTGGCGGTCTCTGGGCGGTCGCCAAGCCGACACCGGTGTTAATCCTCGCTGCAGATCCCTGGCTTGGCATCGTAGCC
This sequence comes from Neurospora hispaniola, assembly GCF_033458365.1. NCBI lineage: Eukaryota > Fungi > Ascomycota > Sordariomycetes > Sordariales > Sordariaceae > Neurospora > Neurospora hispaniola. Next base: position 1,702,468 of record NW_026944415.1, on the reverse strand, counting down.
CAATCTGGCAGCACCCAGGCGCAATCGAGGTCATCCATCGTCAACACAACACCTCAACAACGGAACCCGACCTGTGAGACGGGCAACTCTAACCCTGCCATTTTGGTCTTGCAAGATCCCGTCATCCTGATCAATAGCTCTCCCTACTACCTACACAGCAGCCAGTCGGCGGGCAACGATACTACGTACGCAGTCTCACAGTCTCACACAGCTCAGCTTCAACCCACTGGCGGCAACAGCGAGCCAAAGTCTTGTGTCAAACCGCCAAGACGGGGGCTTACCTTAGCAGGAGATTGCCCACCATCGCGAGCTCGCTGCAGGGCATCGTCCAGTCCAGGGCAGCTCAACGAGGGGACCGGGCTTGTCAAGGAACTAGGTCGCCCTGCGAGGGGAGGCCTGGAAATACGCAATGTCCCAAGCTTCTACAGGCCCCCAACCAGCTACCATGTAACAATCCCACGCTGCAAGGGCGCGCAATTCGAACCCGCCGACGGCTCCGGACAACTTAATCATGGCGATCTGCGCTTCCAAGAACCTAGCAGCCAAACCTTTCTTTTACGCACACGAGTAATGACTATCGGTCTGCCTGGCACGACTTGGCATCAATCTTAAAGGTTTGCAATTTCGCCGCACAGAGCTCGATCATCGACTCGAGGTAATATCACTTCCTTGGGCCCTTCTCCTCGACTCTACTGCTTTCGAGTCGCGCAACACCTCGCTGCCAAGAGACGCTGTGCGCGTCAACAAGATTACTGACTGACGCAAAACTTGGAGTAGCACAGCGATCCAGCGATGCGATAGTAGTGCGAGAGACAAAGTGGCAAGCCAAGAAGTATGCAACTTGCTCAACTACCACAGCACGAATTTGAGAATCCCTCATCCAGACGGTTGCACCACCGTCCCTAGAGCAAGATCGGACGCAACTGGGAGACGAAACGCCTGCATGGCAAATCTGACAGACAGCCCGCAACATCCGAGCCATAACATCGTCAATCACGGCCGACATCTTCCGTCCTTACTCATCAAGGTCTCTCTATAGTCTATACGGGACCCGGGCTTCTCTATCACGGAAGCCGCTGACTGACTGCCGGCGCTCCTGAAAGGTTAGGTTCAACAAACTAAATTTTGGACTGCTCCAACTTCCGGGCTGACCTCGTCAGAATATGTAACCATTACTGACCCTAACCCTCCCTCACACTTCCCCCAATTCCGGACCCCCTTTTTCTTCTACTCCCTTTCTTCTCGTTCCAATGCTGGTATGTAACGTTGTTACTACTTCAAACCTCACCCTTAAAGTTGCAGCATCAAGATCGCAATGACACCGGCCACTGAACGCCAAGCTCAACCAGTCCGCCATGGACTTGGCTGCCGTCACCACCACGCCCTGTCATCTCACGATGTAGTCCGAGCTCGATACAGGCAATTCGCCAAGCCGTTCCATCTACTGGCCCGAACCCCTTGGCATTCCCCAGGTTCGCGCAGATTGTCCGACGATTGTCTCACACTCTTTGCCATCCATCCATTGTTGATAGGCGAGTGCCGGACGGGATTGACGAAATACCCAAGACCTTGTTTCCCCTTGCTTAGTACCTACCTACTGAGCCTTCCCGTTGTTGTCAGAACCACGCGGTACTTCAAAGACCTGAAAGATCTGGACCGCCATGATTGGCATCGATGCTCATCAAAGCGCATTTTTGAAGATGAATGATAGCCAGATACCAGTCTTCCTCATCGCCAAGTCCCTGCAAGACACAGGTTCCGAGCTCACCGCCGACTTTGCTCCTCAGGGTCACGGTCTAGACTGTCAGACCGCCAGAGAGTTTCAAGAAGCCCGGAACAAGGAGCCTGCTCGTTGAGGCCGTCAAGGAGCGGAAAGGTCCGCTTCGTTTTTTTTTTTTTTTTTTTTTTTTTTTTTTTTTTTTTTTTTTTTTTTTTTTACTTCCAAATTTTGAAAGAACAGCTCAAAGTCAGCACATGTTTGATTGCTGACTCTGATAAGGTTCGTAATGTCCAATACATCAGCCATCATCTAATTCCCAGCGCAACCACTGTCGATCGTGGTATGGTATCCTGCCCGCGGATAGGGTTAGGCGCGCTTGGCGTAAGAACTTCATCATTTCCACCAGAAGGCCGTGACATCTCTACGCTCGCCCAGAACGAACGTCCTCCGCATCTCATTAAACAACTGCACTGCACGCATTCGTGCACATAATTGGTCGTCTACCGCCTAGTATTTGGCTTCTTGGAACCTAGAAATGAGCTGCCGTGCAGATGATCTCTCACGCCATGCCCCATCAATCTAGGGCACCGCTGAAGATTTCAACATAGACACGTGCTCGCTAAGCTAAAGCGAAGACTCGTAGGCTCTTCGAATAACAAGCGTTGTCTCCGCTCTCTTTCGGTAGGTCACGCTGCACTTGGTGTCGAAAGAACCTTTTGTGTGTGTGTGTGCCATACCGTCCACCATCACAACATAGACCCTGTCAGGCTCCAGCTTGAACTCCCCATGAATATACGCATCATTTGATTGACGGAGCCCTACCGTGCCTACCTTCTGGGTTTGACCGATAGTGAATGAAGCCTTTGGGTATACTGGTCCGGTCAATCCTTTGACTTCGACTTTGGCGCCGCGGATGTTGATTCTTCATGTTCCGTTATGACTTTGCCAAGCGCTGCAGCAATACGCCTAGTGTCAACAATCCAAGGGTACCTGCAGTAGTCTGGTTATAAGATATATCAGAAACATCATCTTGACTCGATGGAGGTTCTGGAAAACACTTAGCCTAGTAGTCTCCATCAGCAACCTGCAACTTGTCAACTGTAGTAAATCGAACCCAGATTAAGGTCGACGATTTCAAACTTGAGGGCATAGTTTCCAAGCTTGTTCTGCTTCGAAGGTCTGTAATCCAGGTTATATGTTTTCAGGTCAGCCTCCCTCATTGCCTTGATGGTATCGACGTAGTTGTTAGACTGTGTGACACCAGTGCACATTAAGGTCATAGCAGGAGTGTCCAGGCACGATTGAGTCCTTCTAATGGCAGTTCAAGTAAAGTGTTTGCTTGACCACGTGGTCAGTGCATTCCATGAAGTCTAGGTTATGGAGATGATCAAAAAGAGAAGTTGAGACATAGAAGGTGAAGAAACAGACTTTTCTCATGTGGGCGAGGGAAATCTCTGAACTTCAGGAGTGAGAGGTTGGCTCTCCTTGAACCTGTATCCGCCTAGTCCAATCTGCCCAAGTGAAGTCGGAGGTAGATTGTGGCCGTTGCAATCATCTCGAACACCGGCCCATCATCTTATCCATCACCGTCCTGCTTCATCCTTGCAGTCTATTGGTCTGCAATTGGTTCCGCCGTCTCATTCAGTAGACTTGTAGGTCCGTCTCACGTTATTTGTTCACCTACTTCAGTCTCCCATTCCAGCTCTTTCATCGGAGCGACACATTACATCGTCGCGGAGCATTACCTGCCTAGCTTCATTTACTGTGAACCGATTCAGCCTAAAAAACTTAAGCTCGCTCGGACCAATCTGTTGATATCAGTTTACTCTGCTTCTACCATCTCCCATGACTCTGTAGACCCAAGCTAGCAGTCTTCATGAAGTATCTGGCTCGTCTTTGGAAATGCTTTCTAACCCTTTCAGATGGTGAACTCTTCCAAGCTTTCGTCGGTGTCGGATCTTTCAGAGCAACTACAACATTGTAATTCGAACATTCTCTCGATAGGCCATACTGAAGTTTGATGCGCAATACGAATAATCAGCTCTGCTTTCACTTTCACTTTCTTACAGGTCACTGTAGCTTGTTCGCAAGGACTTGACACCTTCAGCCGTGCGACTGTAAATCGGGCTGTAGTTGGCTGCTCTACTTAGATGTACTTCGAAGGCCTTTCGTCTTGTTGCACGACGAAATCTCTGTGGAAGTCGATGCTTGGGCAACAAGACCTCAAGAGTGAGGGGATCCAAGGAAAATGAGTAGTAAGTGTGCCGGGATTTAATGAAAATTATTCGCGCTGTTTCTTGGCAATCATGGATTAGATAGAGGGAGCAAGCAGCTCGTCGAGCTCAGCTTTGTTTGTCAGTTGACGCCAACATCATTGGAGATGAGATTGAGCGAGATTGTGTTTGCAGATAGTGACCCAATGAGCAGTTGAAAAGCGTTGGTCCTACTCGGCTAGGCAGGATGGGTGGTCGTAAACGCTTGGTGGTGGTGGATGGGGAAGGAGGATTCAGGCCGTGCTTTAGAAAGAAAGAAATTGCGTGGGATTGCGAGTGACAGAAAGTGCGGGAATGCACTTCGTGATCCTCACTAGAGGTAGGTGCTTACTTCTTCAATCCAGATTCTTTCCCTTCTCTGTCGTCAGAGGTGACCACGAAAGGGCCGAACTTGAACGCACCTTCCACTCGCGGACGGTAGCTGAAACACTTGCAATCTGCTCCTGCTCTTGTCAATGCCCGATGAACAGAGTGACAGCGCCAATGTCAGCACTTTATCAGCCCGTTACCAGATGATACAGTAGGTAGCTGAGGTGGGATTGGGGACGAGCTAGAGTCAGGTATAATAATCATGAGATGTAAGAGGGTCACCAAGATAGCCCACAAGTCGTTACTGTGGCCTACCGAAAGAACATTGTGCTCATGATTCCTGTTCACACCAGAGATTTCCACCTGATAGAGGTTGAGAGCGATAAAGCTCGTTTAAGTACCGGGTATATTCCGTAACTCCGTCCAAAACCCATACAAGTGGACGTATCACAGATCAAACTTATCACTTGGCGTCAGGGACCAGCCCTCGCATGTTTTAGCCCAACCATTTTCCGTTCCATGCCCCAAGCCCTAAAGCAAAACACCTGACGCCAATGCCGTTATCCCAACGTTTTTCCAAGTCACCATCATGCCCAGTAGTTCAGTCCGAAAACACTTCCTCACTATCGTTATCGGACTCATCCTCCAACATTTCCATTTTGGAAAGAACTCGGATGAGGTAATCCTGTCCTTTCACCTCTTGCTCCAAGCTGAGTTGATGTTGTCCCTCTATGCCATGCATATGAGAGACACTCGAGGAGATGCCGCACAGGGCTCGCATGACGCCAGACTCGAGCTTGTGGCCCAAAGATTCGACGCCAACTTCCACTCTTTGAGCAAAGCCCTCTAAACGACAGAGTCGAGCTGTTGTTGAGAAGAGGGTCAGATTATTGGACTTGAGTCAAGATCGATACCCATGTGCAAAATTGGATCGTACCTTCTTGGTCTTGCATACGCTGTACATGATGTTGTTGTTGCATTTCTCTAGCCTCTCGCTCTGTCACATCCGTGTGGTATTAGTTTAATGAATAGGCATTGCTCTTGGACCCTGGAGAACTTACCATCAAGTAGTCTCCTCAAAGAATGGATGGCAACAAAGACGTGAGAGAGCAGCCCGGTCTCCTTGAGCTGATCGCAGCTTTTCTTGATGCTGGCAAGTTTGTCGAGAAGCCTTTGCTGGTATTTATCCCCCAAAGCCAGGGCTTCGAAGGCCCGCCTATCTATAGAGGTGGTTCCACCGTTAGATTTTGCCCCGTGATGTTTGCATTGTGATGAGGCGGCGGCCTGGTCACTCACGTCTATGTTTCATAAAGAAATTGATGCCCTCCTCAATGGCTTCGAAAATGGCCACCACAAGATGGATAGCGGCCTGCTGGATGTTTCTGTCATTGGGATGAACGGACAACAGAATCTCAATCTGAGCAAACTCATGCTCGAGCTCTCGCGGGTTGAGGGTTAGTCTGGCGCGCTCGCGAACTGATGCCGCCCTTGTTGCTGCCTAGAATCAACCAAACATTGGCATTAGTCTGGGATTTACTCTGTGACGTAGCGTTGCGTAGAAGACTCTTGGGGCGAAGATTGCTCTTTCGTCATCCCCGTATGTCTCTCCACAAGCCTCGAAGCCCGCAACCGATCTGGGGACTTACATCAACAAGCACCTCCAGAACCCCCATGACAACCGACACATATTCCACCTCCTTGATGAACCGCATAGCCTGGACTCCCACCACTCCATGCTCCGCAATCCGGCGGCACCGCTCCTTGAACCTGCCTCGGCGCCTCCTCAGATCTCCATCATAGCGCCGCCTTGCGTTCTCCAGGCATTGCTCTACCTCGGCCCAGTTGCTCTTGGATCGGATGTCGTACCCCGGCAACACAGGCCCCGGACGCGGTTTTCGCGCCAGCACTCGCATGGCTGGGGCAAATATCTTGTCCCAGAATTTCATGGTCGCGATCGCTGGGAGAGCCGGTCTGGCTGGGTATTTGCCGTTGCCGCCCCGGCTAAAGGTCGACTTGGCGGGTGATATGACGACGTGTGCGGGGGCGGGAAGGTCGACGACATGTTGGATGAGTCCCGAGGCTACGCTGAATCTTCTGTTGTCTTTGAGTTTCTGGCATGAGGGTGACTTGTGGATTTTGTGGATGTGAACGTGAAGGTGGCCCATGTTCACGAGCATGATGGAGATTGAAAGTTGGTCGGTCTCAACCAGTGATGTGAAGTAAGGTAAGGACTTGAATGTACACAAGGTTTTCCCCTTCTTCGCTTTACGTATCAGGGGAGGAGGAGCACCCAGGACCGGGTTTGGTGCCTTAATATCTGAGACAAAGAAGAAGAAGAAGAAGCATAATCAATGGTGGACACTTCAGTCCACACGGAGCCTCAACATGCCCCGGTCTGCTTTCTCGCGTCCACTCTCGCTGAATGGTCAAACATTGAGCTGATCCATACGTCCATGGCAGAAAGCAGGAATTGGTTGCAGCGGCTGGAGGAAAAAAAAAAGCAAGCCTGAAGCCGCTAAGGACATTATGGGAAACGCGGCGTGAAGGCCGCATGCTACACTACCACCGGTATGCATGGGATGGAATCTAGCACGGCAGGCTGTGTGAAGAATTTTGGTGGTCCTTTGGCCTGCATGCGTGTAAACAACGTTTTGCTTTGGCCTGATGTCATGCTCTGCATGTGCCGGCTTCAGGGCCACGTCACTCGTCCAAACTAAAGAACTGCTTCACGACCCAAAGATTCTTCTTCAGCTGAAACTATAGTGGAGTACAGCAACTTGAACCCTCTGTGGAAGATATCCGATAATCCGGGAAGCTAGTCTCCCAGAGTTGGGCTGCAAGGATCACGGCCTCGTTGTTTGTTCCTGTGAGGCTTAAGTTCCACGGAAAAGATTGTCGGTAGATCCCCTAGCCGTTAGGCTTCAACGTTGACCAACGCAAGCGGATCAGCTGCCCCTCCACCGGCCTATAGGACGGAGTGCCAACAACCGTCGGGGTGCCGAGGAAGCGACCCGGATAACGCGATTCCAAACAGCCTGTGTAGGCCAAGGCACATGTCACCTCCGGCAACCCAGATTAGTGGTTAAGGTTAGTTCCGGGGGTGCAGGGAGACCGGTGAGAGGCCCCCGGGTGTGAATGAAAGTTCAACGCTTTGGAAAATAAGAAAGTGGTTTTGGGGTCTTGTTGCCGTAGTCAAAACAATCACATTGTGGTGATGACCTGCCGCCGCGAAAATTGGCGCGGGGTTGATGCCAAGCTTTGGGTCTTGGCTAAGCTTGGCTCTCAGTTTGTATGGACCTACACAAGGCCATATCGACGGGAATCGAGCACAGTCGCTTTTATCCGGGTCGCGAAAAAGGCTTCTTTCAGCTCGAAACATTCATCTCCATGTTTCATTCGGAACCCCCTGCCTGCCGTCGATTGGTTTGGCACTACTGCATGCAGTAAACTGGCAAAGTTTTTTGTCCAGGAGAATGCTTCGTCAACACAGGATGCTCCTAGGAGTCGATCAACGGAGCAAACTCTATACCCTTTCGGTGGTCCAATCCAATTGAGGTCCTTGACCTTTCCCAGCATCAAACACTAACTACACTAATTCGATGACCTGCTTGGTGGATAATGCAGGTTTCTGGCGATCCTACTGCAGTTGAACCCTACAAGTTTTACATCTCTTTCTTCCAGCCAGCACCGCGCTAATGTCTTCCGAGGTTGAACTGCGGCACAATGCTTTTACATATGTAGGTAGCATTACGTCAGATGTTATCCGCACACCAACCACATCCACAGCCGCAAACTTTTGCTTCGATCTACAGTTTTGGGTGCGGAGAAGGAGGAGCAAGCATGTGATCCCGGAAGTCTTCGAGCCGGACTGCCACACATCCACACACACACTCTCTCTCTCTGAGGATGAAGATACGTTGAGAGCAATGATGTCAAGCATTTCACTAGGTATCTACCCAGTATCTGTGAAGCCGGTGAATGGGACTCTCAAGACTATTCGCTCTGCTGTCCATGCAGTCAGTATTTGCGTCTAGGGTTGGCCACTAGAGTTGACTGTATGCTGTTTGAGCTAGCTGTGCGCCTGAAACGCTGCCACATCAAGTTCATGTTGTGTTGCTTCGGCCCTAGCAGCAGCCCCCCCCCCCCCCCCCCCACCAGAAAATAATATTGGCCGATGCCATCCATCTAGGCGCTCGCTCTGATACAGACCCGGTGGTACTCTGTAGTACATATTACGGGTACCGTCTGGACTGGGGGCATCGGCGGTAATTGCCTACCAGAGACAAGCTCTGTCGTTGCTTAGCGGAAAGATGTTGATGGGCTGCGTTTAGTTGGGCACCCATATTATCAGCAGATATATTCAGGTTAAGGCTGTTCTTGTGTTGGGATATCTTCCTCCTGGATTTTGCCTACGTCCTGCAAATTCTTACTATAATAAGCCTCAGGTGTCCAAGTTAAATCCTCTCCTTGAGGAAGGAGTCTCTTCGAGAATTAGTACTGGCGCTCAGCAAGATCTTTTACATTTATCTATTTACTAAAGTAAATTAGCAGAGTCTGAAGTAGCTGGGTAGGATAAGCCTCAGATGCGCTCTAGTAACGGGAACATGATTCGTAAGTTTTACATTTTCTGCCGCGACGAATCTAAAGGTGTGTATCGTTTTCGCTTTCGAGACTAGAGCAAGTATCAATGTTGACATGATGCAACGATACTTGAGTTTGTTGGGTCGATTGATTCAGGTATGAAAGAAGGAGGAAACCCCAAGGATCCGGCTGACTATACCCAAATGATGCAAGTTTTGATAGGGAATAGGCTGCTTCTGTAGCGGAACCGAAAATCCCCTGGACCTCCATAAATGCTAAGATCACTCACAGCAGATTGTGGAAGATTGTGAATACACATACACAACTCCTTTGACTTCATCCGCTGAATCTCATTATTCTTGCCCGGACCTACGAGAAATCTCACCCGGCTCCAGCGGTCGTCGTCGACGATAGATCTTGGCCTGAGACAAGGGCACCATTTCCCGAGCCACCAGGGAAACGAATCTCCTGCCACAGATTTGGCTCAATAAGCCTTCACCAGGGATGACACTCGCAGGATACCTGCCGTTATGGCTCCATCTATAGGGTTTGCTGAACAGAGGAGGAAACTGCGCCACGAGATCAGTTCATGGGCTACTTGAGGAAAAGTGGGGGAGGGGGGATGGTCAAAAAGGGTGGCCACACATATCTCGTCGTATCCCCTTCGATGGACGAGACTCAGCCCATGGTGACATGATTTGAGAGAGATACCCAGCTCAGACTCGGGGCATGAAACTCTGTTATCTTCCTCGGCATAAATCTGAAAGGGACGGAATACCTTCTGCAGCTGATTGGTAAAACAAAAAAAAACCAGAGTCCGTCCCGGTCTGTGGTTGAGGAAATTTAATGAGGATTGTTTTGCAGAGCCTAGGTATACTCCGCATCACCAATATAGCAGGACAACCCAGCCATCTATCCCGTCCGGCATCCAGATAGCCCCTGTTGTCCAACCCAAACACCCCCATCACCCACCAACTCCGACCAGAAAAAAAAAAAAGAATGATCCTTCATCATCATTACCCATTAACCCAATTCATCCTTGACTGTACCCCCAAGTTTGATGAACCTAAGGATTACGGCTCTCAAGCTCGTATCCGTGATGCTGACCACCTTGCGCCGGCGCGTCGTAGAACGTAGGCTTAGGATATTGCGTCGTTGCTGCTGCTTCGACAGGCGCGACTCCCACGCTGTAGGGGCTGGCAGGATACTTCTGAGCAGAAGGCTCAGCCTGGATGGCATAGGCTTGAGAAGCGTAGGCCGTGTCTTCAGCGTAAAAGCCTTGATTGATGGCGGGGTTGACTGCCTTGACGTAGCCATTGCCGCCAGCGCCGGGATTGAGGTCGCCCTTCCGGAATCGGTGGTAGATGATGGAAGCGTAGATGAGCATGCCGACGAAGGAGATTCTATTTGTGGAGGGGCGAGAGTTAGTATTTGCGAGAGGCAGATAGTACTTGGCAACGGCAAGAAAGAGACAAAAGGGACTTACAGGATCACGATTGCGAGAATGATGGTCGCTGCAGTCCTAGCACCAATGACAGCCAAAATAATCAAAACCACCCAAGTGGTCGTCTGCACGACGTTTGTGATCAAAAAGAACTTGGGGCTCAGGGTGCGCCGCCCGCGCTTGATGATGCACACAATGTCCAGCACCAAACACAGAAAGACGAGCATCATGCAGACCGCCACGATGGCAATCGCTGTCTTGACCGTGGTGTCGCCGAAGTCGCTTTCTAAGTCGTCCTGTTGAAGGGTGATGGCGGCGATCACGAGACCGCACGCGCCCAGCTCGAGAACCATGATGATAACCCGGAATACCCAGAAGGGAATTATGACGCGCTTGAGGAAGGGCGATGAGTCGCCGACTACATAGGGTGGGGGAGGCATAGCCGCTGCTGGTCTTGTTTTTCTTCGTTAATACCTATTCGTGTGTTGTTTGCTGTCTGTCTGTAGATATTTCGACTAGTTGTGTATTATTGCGAGCCAATTGGTCGCAATACGGGTGTTTCCTTCCGTACATGTGATCTTTCCAAGTAGCTTTGTACGTTGGCTCAGGATATAGGCGTCGTTCTCGTCGTTCTTTATCGTCGTCGTTTCTTTGTTTGTTGGAACGAAGGAGGAGGGGAGGACGATGAACTCAATCTCAAGTCAACCACACAAACGTGACGGAATTCCGACCTTACGAAAGAAGAGAAAAGCAGAGCAGGCTCGATGGTTTGTTTCTGTGCCACCGCATTGTCAACTTATAACGAAGGAAAAGAAAAGGAACAGAAGTATGATGAGACTGAGTGAGTGATCTAGGTTGCCCCAAAACAAGGTTAGGGGACCCTGCAGCAGCCTAGCCATCCCCCGTAAGGTTCACGTTAAAATCGATAAAAAAAAAAAGAGACGAAAGACATCCCAAAGTGGTCAAGCTCTCAGTCGAACACAGCGCTTGAGTTAAAGAGAGACCAATCATGAGTTTCCACCGCCGATTACTGTTACCCTGCCGCATCTCTAAGCCCCCCTGCTAAAAGCTTGGTGGCGTACCTACCTATTGGTCAATTTTCTTGTTCCCGTCCTTGCCCTTGCTTTCTTTGTTCTCCCGTCCTTGCTGCCTGGGCCTGGAACGGGAACGGCCCAGCCAAGGGGGGAAGGAACAAGCGCGATTGCGGCACGGGTTCCGTCACTTCAGGGACATCTTGAACCTCACAGGCAGAGCGATACAATCAACAATGCTGCCGCTGGAGGCGATGATCGCTTGATGTTTGGTGCCTGAGGAATTGTCAAATCCTGTTCCTATACTGGGATACCAGACCGTCTCCAGTTCCTTGATACATTATCCAATCAAAATTAAAGAGAGTGGACAGCTGTAGGTAGCCTACAGCATCCGACACCCGTGTCATAAAATCCTCCATGCCTGCCATGCAGGTGATACAAACAGATGGGATCCAGTTAAAATCCTCACCCGGGTAGCAACCGATACACAACAGGCCCGAACACTTGAGATCCGAGTTTGTGGCCTTTGAGAGTGGCTTGCGAAAAGGGGAGCACGGCACAGCGAAGAAACCCGAGTTTTTGACATTCCCTCGTGTTTTTGTCAAATCACACAGGTCAGTCATCCTGTCCTTTGGCATTCCACCACCACTGACCGCAAAAGAGAACCTTGACAGTTACCCGCATTAACCCATGACAAAAGGATTTACCGTTTTTTCTCAGGGCAGTGAACGCCTTGGCATCACCAGGATAGTACATAGGCAGCAGCATAGCTAAGCAGCGTAAGCGCTACGTATCGTACGTCATATCGTTGCTCCACTGCCATTCTAGGTATGTAACTCGCCAGTCCAGTGGCTGAGACGAGAACTTGGCAGCACTAGAAGAAAAACCCCCAAAACACCAAAAGAATACAATACCTGCTACGGCGATACCTAACTTCATGCGGAAAGAAAAGGACCTAGAATGGAGGTTTCTGCTTCAATCTGTCTAACTGCGCTGTCCACTGCTGTGTGTAAACCGACCGACCGAGTGGCATCACTCTATCCAGTCTCAAGGCATCTCACTCTGCCCCTGAGGAGGAGTGTTAGCTGATGCCACGAGTCTAGTGTGATTCAATGTGATTGTTCCATGTGAGGGACCGCAGATTTTCCATGAATTTTACGTCAACCCGATCAACATGGCGATCCGTTGCGGATGACGGATTACGCCCCACGGGAGCTTGGGTGATCTACTTGTATGAACCAACCTATAGTAGACGATGTCATAGTGTACAGACAAACATGAAACTGCACAGAGAGAAGGCAAAATCGGGGCTCAACGTTAATTAATCATATTCAAACCCTTTTAATTATATAAGATACCTCGATGAACATCCAACTCACACACTGCCAGCAAAGGAGGTGCTGACATCAGGAACGAAACTTTGTTCTGTATCTCTTTGAAAAAAAAAACAAAAAAAAAAAAAAAAAAAGGTGAAAAATTGGCATCCCTGCGTGACGTAAAACATCGCAGCGGTAACTTGGTCTAACTTCCAAAACGGTTTTCTTTCCGTTGAGCACGGCGGTGGCACAGGGTGTTGTGGCTGCTGCTTGGGTAAGATCGAATCGTATCGTAGGGCTGACGGGACTAAGTGAGACTACGATATACTGTAACTAGTTCCGCACGCTGAACGGATATAGTCAACACCAAGGTTGATATTTGAACTAGGCAAACCATCAACCTTAGTTTCTGAATATCCCCTGCTAACAACCCTCTAGCATGTTCCTGCATACAGATTTCTTGGTAAAGCCCATCGTCCCAGGCAAATCTCTGCGCGTAACCACTCTCAAAGCAAAGGCAGACCAGCTACCAAGCGATTCGAATCAGCAACCCAAATTCCCTTCCAGTTGCTCTCTACTCAAACCGATCCTCATCGGCATAACCATAAGCCAACCCCAACACCCACCCATCCGCTTCCTTTTCTCCCTTCGGATTGACCCCTCCCCAAAGCACAACCCCCTTTCCGTCCAAACACCCCGACGCCGCCAATAGCCCCCTCGGCCCGGGATGCACCTTTCCCTCCGCCGCGGCCTCCATTTTCTGCTCAGTCGGCACCAGCTCCGCTTCCGCCCAGCTGAACTTACCCGACTCAATCCCCTTTGGCATCAGCTTGTCGCGAATCACATCCTTGGCCGCAGCACCCGTAAACCCGTGCGACGGCAGTTGGAGGGACCAGATGTCAGCATAGTATTTCTCTTCTTCAGGTGATGAAGTATCAGACTCGCCGACCGCGTCCGAGGAGATGCCAAACATGTAAATCAGATAGGAGCGGCCGTAGCCGGTGTGGATGGGCACCAACGCACCTCCGACGCGCGGTTGCGGGCCGGGCGTGAGCGGGTTGATGGGGTAGGTGATGGATTGCCAAGTGAGTGCGCCAGGCTTCTCGCGTTCGGTGGTGGACTTGAGGAGATCGAGGTGATTGATGGTGCCGCTGAGATTGGGCGAGTCCGGGCTGGCGCTGATGGTGTAGAGAGTTGTGTCGGCGTAGGCGGCGGCGAGAGGTGGGAAGGGGGACTTGGGGAGGGTGGTCCACGCGTTGCGGTCGAAGCTGTAGAGCCATGTTTCCGTTTCGCTGCCGCCTGAGCTTGATGTGTGACCTCCGTGAAGGATCAGGAAGTTCTGCTTGTCGTCGACAAAGATGTGGTGGCCGTAGCGCGGCACCAGCTTCACCCCTAGTTGCGTCTCCCCTTGCAGCTTTGTCCACTTCATGTGCTCTGTGTCCCAGAGCCAAAGACAGTTGTCTTCCTTGATTGGGTTTCCGTGCTCGTCGCATCCGCCGTGGACGACAACCGAGTTGCCCCAGGCGCACGCGGCATGTTTGGTACGAGGTGCGGGTATGTATGTCTCGCCGGTCTTTGCCTCGATCAAGGGGAATGCTGGAAAGTGATCGTGGATCTTCTCGGCACCGGTGTTTTCTTTGCTCGGAAGAAGAATGGCATGGACATCGCTGTTGCAAAGCTTGCCATCGACATCTTCGCCGCCAAAGATGTAGGCTTTGTTACCGATGGTGGTGATGGTATGATTGGATCGGGCAAGGGCTCGCCTGGAGGAATGCAGTATGATTAGCAGGTGGTTCCTTGTTGAGAGGGGAGGAGAGAGAGAGCGCGCATACTCGGTGGGTTCTGATGTCGCCTTCGCTAGTTGTGTGAGAGACACTTTCAGCGGCTGCGTTGGAGCGGCGACGGCGACTGCGGCTCCGACTTCGACGCCTGTTGCCACGATCTGCTCGGCAACCAGAGCACCGGCTGCAACTTCGGCCATTGTTTCTAAGGATCTGGGTGGTTGATGGTTTGTGAGCTTCGCGATTTCTGATTATTCTCAGCAAGAGTGCAGCAAAAACAGCAGATGTGTTCTGGAAGCTACTGTCAAGAAAAAGGTAAAGTATCTTCCAGAGTGGTTCTCTGGAATCGGTGTGTGTATAATTCTACTAGAGGTAGCGGTGATGTTTGTTGTTTGTTGTCTTGCACAGAAGGGACGGGAGCTTCAGACGAACGCCTGTGACGTCAGAGTGGGGTATACGCGCTTATCGTCTGTGATTACCCCTGACTAAAACCTTATCGCTAACGAAAAGTCCCGGTCCGCTACACAGACAGTTCACAATTTACACTACACATAGGCAGCATAGGTAGCGCGAGGAGAAGGGAATACGACGCAAAAAAAAAAAAAAAAAAAAAAAAAAAAAAAAAGAGAGAGAGAGAGAGAGACAGAGAAAACGTTGAGGAAACCACTTGGTGAAAAAGCCAGTTACCCGCTTAGGTTAATAATTATGCTCGCTGGGCATAAGGATGTTGGAGATGGGTATATTGTATTTTTATCAGACATCCCCGAATCTCTTCCCCGCAATATTTCCCAACATGATGATGAGGAGCTGACAGAGGGACAAACTGCAAAGAACATCCATTCATTACTCGTATTACATTATCCTCAACACTATAGAAAAAGCAAACACATCGGGTATAATGTCATCAAACAATAACTTCAAAGTCATGACACAATGCCTGAACCTGCACCGTTCCCCCCTTTACAATCATTCGCCTTTTTTGATATCCAAACCGCCAATTAGCTGGCACAATAAGAAAAAAATACTTCTTTTTCTTTCCATTTAGAACACCAAGCCCTTGTTCTGCTTGACATTGTCGAGCTTGATGTCCCTCCAGAACAAGACCGACACCATTGAGATGGCCTGGATGGCCGTCGCAGCGATGAGCATGTACTTCTGGGAGTCACCGTAGGCCCGGGCAATGGCGTTTCTGGTCTCAGAACCATATGGGTAGCTCAGCTGCGTGACAATAGAGCCGTAGATGGCGGTCAAATTCTGCTGCTCCGAGGCGGGAAGGTACTTGGCCAGGTGCTTGGGGAAGACACCAGTCCAAATGGCCGAGGCGACAGTGGAACCAATGGCACCACCAACGTTGGAGAACATGGCCTCGATGGCAAGGACGACCGCAATGAACTCGTGCGAGGTAGCCGCCATGACCGCCATTTGCTCGCAAATGACGAGGGTACCGCCGGCGGTAGCAATGAAGATCTGGCACATGACAATGTAGCCGACGTTCTCGTTGGGCTGGCGGAAGTGGATCATGAGACCGACACCGAGAATGGTGACAGGGACACCAAAGTACACGGCGAGCCACTTGAAGCGGTTAGTCTTGCGGACGGCCCAACCGACGAGGAGAGACCAGAAGCAGGAGCCGACGCTGTAAACGTTGACAACGTAGCTGGTCTTGACGACGTCGAGGTTGTTGACGACCTGAAGGAAGGAGGAGAAGTAGCTATCCCAGATATAGAACGAGACGAAGAGGGCACCCGCAAGAATACACGCACTGATGACGGTGCGGTCCATGAGGAGTTGGTAGGGGATGAAAGTCTTGGGAGCCAAGAACTTCTCATACAAGGCGAAGGCGATCATGAGCAAACCACCAAAGATGAGGAAGCAGATGATGAGGGGAGACTTCCACTGGTCCTTCTGGTACGAATAGAGGTTGAAGGACAGGAGGAACAAGGCCAGACCAGTAGTGATGAGGAGCAGACCGAGAATGTCGAACTCGATGACGTAGAACTTGAGCGTCTGCCAGAAGTTGCCCTTGCTCTCGTGCTTGGGGAGAAGACCGGCCTTCTTGGCCTTGACGTGGTTCTTGTAAAAGAGCCAGAGGATGGGCGAGCAGACCGCGGGGACAATAATGGCAAAGGCGCCATAGCCCCACCTCCAGCCAGGGCCGTCGAGGAAGCGTTGGGCAACGATACCGCTGATCCAGCAGGTGATGATGTAGGGGGATGAAACAAAGGCAAACAGCAACGCTCGATTCTTGAGGGCTGAAGTATCGGCAAGGAAGATGGAGATTGAGTAGGTGAGGCCGTTGTATCCAACCCAGTAAAAGACCTGGGCAGCCGCGTAGGTCTTGACGCCGTTACAACCAGCCATCATGATCAGACCAATGGTCAGGCAGCCAAGCATGGCGCAGAAACCCTGAGGACGACCCCAGATATCGAGGATCTTGGCAAGGGGAAGCTTGAACAGACCACCGATCAAGCTGGACATGATGCTGGTGGTAGCCGTCAGGGAGTGAAGAGCGAAGGAACTGGTAACGTAAGGATAGAAGCTGGTGGACATGCCGGACTGAAGGGCATCGACGAAGTAGAGGATCCAAATACTGGGGACGAACGATGGTTAGTCAACAGTCACATACAGTATGTGGAGCAAGTGAAGGACAGAACATACGTGATGTAGGCCATGTACATGTCGTTCCGGGTCCAGACCTTGGTCATGGCCTCGACACGCTGAATACCGGCCTGAGCCTCCTTGGAGATCTCCTGGCTGGAGTCGGTCTCGGCACCCGGGTCCGACGCGTTGGCGGCAGACGTGGTTCCGACAGCGGCCTCCTTGTCATTGGGGTTGTGCTGGACCTCCTCGACGATGTCGGCCGGAGCCGCAGGGCGGCCCAGCTTATGAAGAAGACTCCTCATGGTGAAGGACGAACGGAGCTGAGTAGCCGATAAGTATGAGGAATTAAGAAAATGTCTCGGTCGATCCGGGTCAGTTGAGAACCAGCCTCCAGTCGGTGGGAAGGAAAAGGTATGGAAAGATAGGAAGATGAGGGAAGGAGGTTTGGGGGGTGGAAGGCAGATTATCAGATCAAAGGAGAACGGGAGGAGGGGAGAGTCGGGAGCGGGATCGAAGTTTATATTACTTATCAGATCGAAGTTGCGCAAGGCGGATGGACACCATCTGTACTGTTTCTTCTAGCCCGATACAGTTTCTCCCCAGCCAATCCAATTGCCGCATTGTTTGCAGAAAGTCTGTTGACCCGCATTGAGTGAATAGACGATTGGTTGAGGACGAACATACGCGGCGCTATACCCAGTTGAGTGAGTTTGGGTGAAACTGAATCAAGTGAGAAAACGCGGTACGTAGTACGGCGTGGCCGGTGGAGCTCGGTTGGAGCTTGTGCCGTGGGGTGGAGTGGGGTGGAGTTCTCTGGCGTCCGCGGTTCCTGTGTGGTTGGGAAGGGCCGGGAGTGGAGGACTAGAGAGAGGTAGCAGGGGCAGGATCGCAAGGTTACACTGAGCCAGGTAGCTCACTGCAGAGGCAAAATGACTGTCAACTCGGTGGGGACCACAGGCATGCAGCCAACACAGTAGAGACCGAAAAGGGCATTGCGCCGTTCTGGAGACTCTCCTAACGCCTCGAGAGTCGGCCATGGCGATAGCCTCTGCAAAATCCGGCCGAGACGGGATACCTAGCCAGAAGGGGTCTGCGAAAAGACAGGATGGGGATTCCCTTGTTCAGATCCTCCCCGAGGCGGTTGCGCGGCAGCAAATATCCTCAAGTTACATGGCCGTGATGAATATGCAGGGCAGTTATCTTGACGCCGGTGACGGGGACAGGAGAGCGATGGGGTGAGCAGAAAAGGAAGAAGGGGCCCAACGTGGCAATGGAGCCCAGAGGCGCCGTCAAAGTGGACAAGCCATGCCATTACCTGCTGCGTACTATGTACATATGTACTGTATCCCACAACCCACGCGGCAAAATGGAAGAAAAACGATGCATTGTCACCCCAGCTGCAGTGAAGCCTCTCGGAGAAGTGCGGGCACTGTTGGCTGTCGGCTAGGTCTGGAGTCTGGACTCGGTGTTATACCTAAACTGGGCTGACCTACTGTAAGTTCCGTACACCAACTTACTGTAATTCGTAATTTCGAACGTTGTCTGTGACCTTGAAGAGCTCTTTGACAGATGGTACAAGTGTCGGTTGCAGTACCATACTCTGATCCGAACAAAATCGGAGTGCTGTGTCGTCTTGTGTTATGTGTTCTGTGTTCTGCCCCGAAGTTCAACAAGTTAACACCAAAATCCGTTGTCACTGGGCTATCGTTACTTCTGTTGTTCATACATGCGCGTTTTACACTGGAGCTTTGTGAAGCAGCGGTGTGTTTTCTCGACGATGGTATCGATGGGTCGATTACGTCTTGCATTTTTAGGGATCCGTCTTCCAAGCCGGAAAACTATTCCCTATCGCAGAGTGAAGGGCCTCTCAGTTACCACTTGAGTTGACTTTTGATTCAGCTCTCTCATTCGAGTATTTGACACTTCCCATCTGTGATTGTGATTACAGCTGATAGAGCAACAACGTGTCCCTCTTTCAGATACGGCATCTTTCCACTTGAAACCGTCATGTGTCCATCAAGACAGATCGCATTCAGTACCAATTTTGACCGGGACGTGAAGACCGGTACTATTGGAATGATCCACCACCCATGATTCCACCAATCTAGGACGCCCCTGGTTGCACAGGGCCAATCGTAACGCAGAGGCCCCGCACCTTAACCAAAGTTCCACTTTGCCAAGTCGCAAAATTTTTTATCAGATCATCTTATCTGATCGATAATCCTGACTGATGCCAACGGCCCACCCACCTTCGCCCACCGTCACAACCAAGGCATCAAGGGGCCACGGCAATGTGTGATGACTTGGCCGGTCGGACAGGGTGCCGCATGCGCTTGTTGTTTCTTTCCAGGTCTTTGCGCGGCAGGAACGCCGATCGACCGCAGAACTCCATGACAGATTTGCTGCTTCCACGCGAGCAGCGGCCACCCGGCGACGTCAACGGCGACATGACGGAAAGAGCGACATCGGCCCCTCCCTCGTCCGTCTATGCTTCTTGCCCTCCCTTTGGAAGACAGCAAAAGTAGATACCTAGGTTCGAGAACCTGTCTTTGACGAGCGAGTGTTCTACACTTTAGCGCAGGTACCGGTACAGGGGCAAGCCGTCAAAGTTGATCATGTCAAAGTTTTCCTGTCCTTCGCCGCCGCCCTCGTAAGGCACACAACATGCTACTTCCCTGTGCAAAGTCAGCCATCGGGCCGGCGCCATCAAGGTGCATTTATTACATCCCCCGACCTGAAAAATTGGAAGGGTCCAGATGGTGATAGTTTAGAAATTGGTCACTTCTTGGCTTATACGATTGGGAAGAGGAGAAAGAGAAAAGGGCTGGAGAGATTCCGTTAGACCGCCGGAATCCGCTGGAGGAAATCATTCGGCTCCGATGAGGGAAACGGGAATGTGTGTTGGTCACTGATGGCAGTGGAGATGGCCTGAGGAGTGAGGGCTTTCGCACACGAGAAATCTGACGATAAAAAGCCGACGAAAAGGAATGGATACCTGTGCGGGCCAAGAGCGACAATCTTTACCTGTTCTGGCAAGACGCCGTTACCCCTAGCGGACCCGCTTCCGCTGCTACCGTACCGCAGGGGCAGGAACACACCACATCCCGTAGGGGTCCCCATCTTACCTGACGAATCTTCGAGGGCTGGGACCTCACAGCAGGCCCAGGTGTGAAATTGAACTTTTGGAGTTCCTACCTACCGATTCATCATCCGCTTGACTTGGCTTCAAAGTTCAACGCCGAGAACGATCTGGCCACATAAGCAACTGGACCAACACCGACGGAACCGTGACACTGAACCATACGGCTGGGTCCGAGATCAGGAACACTGCAAATATACGTACTTGTCACTGACCAGGGACAACAAAGAAATCTCTGCTTGGAATTGACAAGGTTCACCTCGGAGCAAGTATTCAATGCCACAGAGGCCCAGAGGCTCTCAAGAGCGCCTATCTATCGGCTTCGGCGTCTCTTCGATGTTGTCGTCAACCGCGCCTCCAACGGTGACCAGCATAGAAATCGTCGTCACCAGTCACCACTGATCGTCATTTCCATGTCCGACCTCACAAGCCTTGAAACAATGAATTGCGAGTGCAATGCCTGTGACGGCCCCGTTGCTGCCCCGTCATGCTTCATCAACTGCAACCATGGAGTCCCGATCCTTTAAAGGTTGGCTCTTTTCCCAATTTGTACACTATCATGTCCGGCTGCCCACGTATGCTCTCCACACCTTACCCACCACCCCCGACGGGAGAAGCAACGTGGAAAATCCCCTTCGAAATGGGCATGAGGCACACGCCCGTCATGCTCTACCGTGTCTGCTGGCGCTGATCTCACAAGTAGATCATAAATATTTCGCGCAAGCGGGGATAAACCCACCAAATCCGTACGGCTGCTCCGGGCATCCACCTATCTTTAATCTGGGGCGAAGACACTCTCCGGTAGTCAACGACCGTGCCGCCCCTCTCCGCTATTTGAAGACATATCGGAGATAGGATACTTTTGGCGCCGTTTCCTCCGGCCTTGTGCTACCGTTCCTGTTTCGATCTCATGCTGAGTGGCATGGTCAAAAGTCCGGATACCACTTGGTGGCCCGCCTTGCTGCGACGTGCCGGCCGCTACCGTCTCCGCTACCTGGCAAGATTCGATTTCAGGTACGGAGCTCCTGCGGGTGAGCCGTAGGGCATGTTATTGACCTTGGTATATTGAAATTGGCATTGATTACGATACTTCCTTGGTTTCCGCTACATGGATTCTCCAAACACCCTATTGCCTTCCGGTTCGCAATCCGCCTTCGTCCACCCAGCTCACCGAATTCTCGGCTCAATTCCAGCCTCCTCAGGCTTCTCATTCATCCACCTCCTCAACCACTGCCTAGCCAGCGGATGTAGATGCAGCTGCACCCTCCATTTCCCGTCTCCCATCCCCCCTTGAGTCGCTTCAGTCGTGGGGAACACAATCGCATAATAGTCTGCGCTCGCCGACGTCGATGGTTTATACACAGTGTGTACCCACAATCCCATCTCCATCTCATCCTCCCTCGATGACGACGTCATCTTCCTGGAACCAATCTCCACCGTCGCCATCCGTCTCCCATGCGATTCTCCATACCCTATCCCCTTCCAAGCCTCTCTTCTCGCTTGGTCAAGAGAAAAGATACACAACGGCCTTCCGCAACCTTCATTCGAATCCCTCTTTGCCGCCATCTTAACTCGCCGCGCATCTTCCTGGCCAGCTTGCGCTTGCCCTTGCGCTTGCACGACCTCGACGGCCGAGCGGATCGCAAGGGCAAGTAGGGCGTATTGTCGGAGATGAGGGATGCCTGTCTCGTCGGTAATGACAGGGCGGAGGAACTGGTGTAGAGGGACGGTGGCGATGGCTGGGAGGTGGTAGTCAGGGTGAAGTTGGTTCTGGCTTTGGGTGTGAGTAGGAGGGGAGGGGGCGCCGCGGACGTCGACGATGGTGATAAGTTTCACTACTTCCACGAGGTTGTCATTAGGAACGAAACTGTCATGGTTGCTGCTGCCGCTACTGCTGCTGCCATGGAGTTGCGCTCGAGTGAGCAGATGCCAAATAAAGGCGTACAAGATGTCTTGTTCGGTGATATTGCTGGCCGACGGCGTCGAGGTCATTTGATGGAGATAGGCTTGGGCGGCACGGTGCACGGTGTGAACCCAGCTGGTGCAAATGGTGAGCATGTCAGTATATGCCGGGTCGTATGGACGGCGGAGGTAGGTCATGAGGCGGTGATCCTCATTGTTATTTTTGTTGCCGGTAGAGTCGTCATTCTTGGAGTCCATTGTGGAGGTGGTGAGATGATACTAGTAAAGATGTTGTCGCTGTTGCTATTGTTGATGATGGATTAGCAGCGTCAATGTATCAGTCCTGCTAGCTGTTCGTGTCGAAAGCTATGGATATCAACTACCATATAAGTTGACGCGTCAAATTTTCTTGATTTCAATCTTATTTTTTTCATTTTATTTTTCTTTATCAGGTCCAGATCTTATTCTCCTTCTCTTCTTTCTCCCCTGCCAGCCCTCATCATGCGGAGCACTGAAAGGAAGGGACGATCCTTGTATTGCCGAACAGGAGTTCATGCAAACACATTTCCGACCGATCCATCATATCGGATGAACTATGTCAGTGCGTTCGCCACAAACTTTCCATAACACGTGCGTGTGCTTCACAAGAGTTACCAGCGTGCCGGTAAAGATAACTAACGGAAATAAAACCAAATATACAAAATAAATCAAGACAAAGCGAACGAACCAAGACGACCCAAAACAGAACGGCACGCGACGACACCGCACGGCGGGAAGGAAACACTCACACAAAGCCTCTTCCAGTACGATTGCCGGTACCGCTGACTTCAGGATGGTTTGTCAATGACCACGATGTGGTTGGCGTTCTTTCCAATTCCTTCATTCTCTGCCTTTCTGGTTTCGCTCGGCCAAATGGCCTTGCTCAGTGAAGCATGTCCCATTCATTCGTGTTCAAATCCAACAGCAACCTCTCTCAAAAGCTCCCTCCTCAGTCTTGACACGATGACTTCGACGTCTGCAGCATCTGCCACAGCCTGGTGTATCGCAATCCCCAGCACCATTCCCGTTGCGTCTGATGATGAGAATTCGCCTCCTCCAAGAAGCCTACTGCGCTGGACGGTCATGGCATCAACTAACCGAGAATGGCGAGGTGGTCCATATCTGGAAGAATCCATTCGGCCGCCGAGGAGAGGAATTCGGAAACAAATGTCAGGAACGCGGAACGGATAGAGGCCCTGGATTAGTTCCTCAAAAGACATTTCCAACCTTTGCTCTTCATGGTGGGTGATCAACTGACGGACGGCGTCTTCTGGAGTCTGGATTGGGAAGCGGAGGTAGAGTTGTAGTCTGTGGGCGGCGGCGGCGGTGGTGGTGTATGCATCCTCGTCAATGTCAGCATTGTACCGCTCTTCTGGAAGACGCACGAGCGGATGGGGACCGGGCCGGAGGAGGTGACTTGGATCTCTCCCGCCTTCAAAGTACATGTACACTATGTTGCCTTGTGTAAGGTTACTGAGATGTTGCAAGGCAAAGTTCCGGTTGGTGTTGGGGTTGGAGGAGCGATGAGGGGGTCTAATAGCATTGGTATAGGGATCGGGGTCAGGAGTGTCGATGGCATCGTGATCAGCAATGGTTGAGGAAGCGGCTGAGGCGGGACCGAGTTGACATGAAGCGAGAAAGGAGAAGTCGGGGAGGAGAGTGCGGATCAGGGCCGGCTCAAGAATGGCTGCGCAGAGGGAGTGTGGCCAGGGGAGGAGCAGGGCTCGACAGTGGTAGCCGCGAGTTTGAACGTTGTCGAGGGCGGTCAGGACGTTTTCGGGTGGGGGTGGGCTCGAAGGGGAATCCGTGAAATAGGTTATGGAGCCCATGTTGTGATCAATTCGAGTAAACGTGTTCTACAATCGAATCCTACATCGTTGTCGAGCGGCACACAAAGGTGGCTTTATACACGAGAGAGTATATATGCTGGTGATCCACCGGACTAGTCATAAGACGGTGTATGCCATGATACTGAGATGCCAAGAAAGCAGAATAACATTTTGAAGAGACTTGGACTTGGGTGATTCACAAGGGTTTGGATGTGTAAGTTTCTTCCGAGAGGTGGTGTTCATATAATAATTACTGCAAGCTTGATCATCTTGTCACGGGCAAACACATCCCTTGAGTCACGGTCAGTACTTGGCGGAGCTCGACGGGTGAAGCGATTGGTGATGCATGTGCTCTTGACCGTATGGTACCGACTTTCCCATGTACTTCACTGAGACTTCCTGATGCGAAACCTGTCAGAAGATGGTGGTCATTCTTTGGCCTTGCACAATTTTCAGCTTTTCCAAAGGTCATGGCATGAAGCTATTCACGGTTCTTGGCGTTTTGGGCACTGTTGAACACGGTCCGGACACTCGGGGATAGCAGAATGGCTGTTACTTGGCCACCATTGCAAGCGTGACATTTTACCCTGAGACTCGTTAAAGATAGAAAATACGTATCTGATTGGTCCAAGTCGTCAATGTCTGTGATTTCCAAGTCTTGTGGTTGTCAACGTAGTTGTCGTTGGCGTTGTCGTCAGCAGAAGTGGAAGAGGATGGGCGACGGGACGACCGGGCGCCAAGATTAGGTACTAACCTAATATGCAGTCTAGCGCTAACTGTTCTGCGTATGTTCCCACTAATTGTAACGTCGTAGGGGCGTTAAACCCGCCAAGGTTTGGGGGATTGACAGGCCCCACAGCTTCTTCCCATTCCCGTTGCATCCATCCGCGATTTGAGGGTTTGAAGGTTACATACTATAGGTACCATTATCTCGTCTCCAATGCCTTTGTTGAATGTCTCTGGCCGCCATGGGTGTTGTTTTGGTGGCTGGTGTGCAATGTCTGACCTAAGCACAGGAAGCGCCGATAAGCCGGGCCGGACTCAAAACGGCCTGAGACCTCCCCCGCTTGGCAAATCCATTGGCGCTGGATTGCCATCACACTGCAGTTGTTTGTTCGGGCAATTGCCCCGCCATCCTCCGGCCACCAAACATGCATCGTTCGGCAGTCCGCCAACACAAAACCATCGTCCATCCAGGGCATCTGCAAGTCGTCCGACGCCGCACCAGACCTATTTATTTACCATGAGGGGGTTTTCCTCAGACAACACCTCGGTCCTCTAGAGAATGGACGTGCTAATACACACGCTCTCTACGCAAACATGTAACACTGCCCCAAATGACGAATCGAGTTGAAAAGAGAGAGTGACTGTGACTACCCAAGTACTAACCTTGCTGGTCTCCCTCCTCAGGATTGATCCTTCGATCCGCCTTCGGCGCGCAATCCACATAAACGACCACCTCCTCGTCAAGCGCATCCTCCGCTCTCACCCTTATCTCCTCCACAACCCCGATCATTCCATATGCGGGAATGCGAACTCGAATCTCCACCTAGCCGCTTCCCTCGGCCATCTGTCCATCTGCAAGATCCTCGTCGAGCTCGGCCACGAAGAGGGCACCCCCGCACTGAACGATGAGCACCAAACCGCACTCATGCTAGCAGCCTCAGCCGGTCATACCGAAATCGTCCACTTTCTGTGCGAAAACGACCCGCAGTCCATCTTGCGTCAGGATATTCGCGGCCGCGATGCCGTCATGGAGGCTAGTCTGAACGGCCACGATACCGTTGTGCAGATCCTGCTTACCTGGGCTCCCGGCGGAGCTCCTGCTGCGCTGGCGCAAGCAGACCTGGATGGAAACACGGCGCTGCACTTTGCTAGCGGCAATGGGAACCTTTTGGTACTGAGGACGCTCTTGGCCGCTGGGGCGGATCCGGGCAGAAAGAACGTCTGGAGCTGGACGCCTGGCGAGTACAGCGCTACTGTTCAGGCAGAGGTCTATTTGAAGGGATTGGTCAATGAGGTGCAAAAGAGGAAGACTGCAAAACGAGAGGCGGAGGAAACCCAGTCGGCACCACCACCGCTGTCCAAGAAGGATAGGATGAAGGGGGCATTTGTGAAACTGGTTGGGAGAGATGTGGATGTGGGCGATTGACGCCAACATATTTCAATGTTTGGTCGCCCCTAGTGCTGGACGCTCTTCCAGATTCGAGAGAGTTGGGAGAAGATGGAGCATGTCACCACATGGGGCATACCAAGGGAGAGCGCATATCTGTGTGTCACCCAACATTGATATGGAGGAAACCAGCGATTCGAAGCAGCTAGATCAAAGAGCGAGGAGCCTCCTCTCCACACCGCTCACAGGCTACAGAATGTGAGTAAATACAAGACTTGACATCGAATTCCGCGTCATGGTGCTCAATTTTCACGTGTCTTGCGATTTCCCGCGCCATCCCATCGGTCAACGGGTGATGACTAACAAAAGTATAGCAGAAGGGATACGTGGAATTGGGTAAAGTCATCAGTCTTACCAATGGTCACCAACGCTTCCTCGTCTGATCGAGAATTGAACAGTCAATGATTCACACTCCGATCGCATCTTGGTCATGGCCTTCCGGTCATTATGCAGAGATGGCATTGATTGTCGTGACTCGAGTCAATCTTCGAATCTTCAGGTGTAAAACTGCAATGGTTCAACTCTTTCCGTCTGCACCAGCTGATCTATCAGCCGTCATCTTCTGGCTGCTTCTGGCTGTTGGTTTTCTTCTTGGACGCTATGGATGATTGGCCAGAGGTTCCAGAGCATGGCGTGGTCAGACTCGGTCGGTCAAGAATGTCAAACATCGAGTTGTTGGCCCCTCGTCATCAGTCAAGAAAAATTATGGTCATCAATCCGATGTGTGCTGAGGCACCAACTTGCAAGATAGGTGTTCCCATGACACGACAAAATGGGACAGATGTCTTCGTGATCCAAGTAGCATTCGGTCTGTGAATTTTACCCTGTCACGAAGCCTGCGTTGCCCAAGATGTCCGTCAGGCAAACTGAGCTTCAGAAGACCGGACAGTCGACTTTCAACCAACAACCCAACCGATTAGTCGTCTCTTCACCGTCCTGATTACCCAGAGGGTAGCGATATGGCCTTATCCTGTCACAGAACTCGATCACAAGGGGTCTCCTTACAGCCATGGCATCATGAAGCTGTCAAACTTTTCGTGGAGGTACCACCGTATCCTGGAGTATTTAAAGCCCACGTCGTACACTCCTTCTGTTCCTTTCCTCTTTCTCTTCATCGCGAACAAGATCAGCTCAGCAAGCATTCTCTCGACCACTCGTCACTATCCGCATTACCGCTTTCAGGGTACCCGCCCTCAGCCCTTACACTCCTTCATCGGCAGTCCTCTCGCCTGGGAGACCGCCGACAACGAGCCTCAACCGTGGCCTCTCCTCATATCGAAGAGTGGGAAGGTACAGTAGACTTGCCCTACCCGGCAGTCAAGTGCGTTATCACTCAAGTCACTCACGCATCCCCTGATCTGGGTTGCTGGGCTGTCCTGCTACTTGGTGCTTTTTACGACGCCAGCGACCGTATCCTCTGGCAGACCGAGGTTTTCCTTGGAGACAAAGCCGAAGACTCTGAAGAGACCTACGAAGATTCTTACAGTGTCAGTGACGCTGAAGAGTGTATGTTGCAGGAAATACTACTGTACTTGGGAACAGACGTTGACCATTGTCAGACCAAACACCTTCTTACATCCTTGAAACGGACGATAACGGACACGAGGACGATTACGCTCACAGCGAAACAGGAAGCGAAGATTCTGACTTCGAATACTTCCGTCAGCGTGCCCGAATTTTGACCAGGGTTAACGAAACCGCTGCCCAACAAGATTCATTGATTCACATCCCTTCCTTCCCTACTCCCGTAGGCTTACAGAGACTTTGGGACCCTATCAGACAGACCTGGGTCGACGTTTACCCTCAAGGCAACTACTAAGCATTTATCTTCAAGATGTCTTTTGTTCTCGGCGGTGGCTCCAACCCGGCTTTCGGCCGTGATCCCGGCCCTCCCCCTCCCCGCACTCCTCGTCCCGGCGCCTTCCCTCCCGGCTCTGTTCCAAACCCAGCTGCTGTCCCGCGAGTCATTCCCGGAATGCCGGCTCCCGCTCCCGCTTATGGCTTCGCTCAACAGCCCGCCGCACCTGCGACTTCCCCTTACTACTACGCCCAGGCCCCGGCGCCGGCTGCTCCTGCTGCTCCCACCTGGGGCAGCGCCATGGCCGCTACCCCCAGTCTCTTCCCTCAACCTTACCAGTACATCTCCGGCCTAGGCGGTAGCGGCCGCACTCCCCAGCCCTACCCCGTCATCAACCCCAACATGCCGGCGGCCAACATGATGAACAGCACCGGCGGCGTCGGCTGCGAACCCGGCTACAACTATTTCTTCCCGCCCGAGCACACGAAGATCCACGTTTTCAAGTGTGGCGCCACGCCACCCTGGCATCAGCCGCCCAACGCCCGCTTGCCGTTTCACGCCTGTCATGTTCCCGTCTCGACCACCGTCCAGGAACTCATGTATGGGTTTGGCGCGACTAATCCGAGCAAGAAGAAGAACAAGCTGTTTGAGGTGGTGCAGGGTGGTAATGGACGCTGGTATCGTGGTTTGGCGTTCAGGGGCGATGATAAGGAGTTGTTGCAGAAGACTTGCAAAGATTTGGGATGGGATAAGAGCAGAAGTGGCTTGCCAGGACAGAAGCCGGTGGTTTATCTTTACGTTACCAAGGACTGATGGGGGGTTTTGGGATGAGATGGGGAGGTAGCGGCATGGAAGTTGCCAGGAGCGTTGTGGCTTGTTTAAGGAAGATGAGAGGGATGATGGGCTTTCTTACGCGCCGGTGGCGGATGGTTGTGCGCTCATGATATGGAAGGTTTCATTTCTGCTTGTCAGTGCCTGCTACTTTTCATCTTAGTTACGTTTCGTTTTCCGCAAGTTCAAGGTTTTTCATAGCTTATCATTCAGTGGGACTCAATACGCATGACAGTTAGCACCTACTACTCATTCCTCTTCAGTGCCATGTTTAACTCATTTGTTTACTTTTAGACCTTCTCCCCGACGCACGGGCCACCCCCTTTTTCAGATATCGTCCTCGTCTTCGCATTCACTGCCCATCTCCCTCTCGAGTCTTCAACAACAACTCCTCATCGCTCCCCTCATATCACTCAGTAGTGTAAACCCCCCAAACCCTATCATGATACCCCAACTTCCCCACCTCCCCTGTTAATCCACTCCTCCACTCCTCCCCCCTCACAATCCTCTCCAGCGCCCTCTGGAAAGTCCACTCCGGCTTCCACCCCAGTCCCCCATTTCCAGTTTCCTCCATCGCCAACCGCGAATCATAAACCCTATCCACTCTGCCCAACCACTTCCACCCTTTCTGTTCCATCACCGCCCCAATACCAGGACAAAGTCGTTCTGCTATCTCGGCAAACACTTTCTCTGCGCCTGCTCCGTCAGCAGGACTCAAAGTGTTTAACCTCACCCAATCCTCCTGCGGCAGGTCCAAAAAGGGCGAAGGGCTACTAATGATGTACTTCCCAAAGTTGCGGCCTATCCTCTTGTTGCTGGTCCCGCGCGTAGACGTAGTTTGTTGTGCTCTTATAGAGGCCACGCAAGCCGAGACAATGTCGGCTATGTCCACTCTGCGATAAGCTAATTCGCAGAGCTTGAGGTTTTCGTCTCCTAGCATGTTCCTTCTGTCTGCATCGTCTTCGGCCTCGGGGAAGAAGCGGGAGGTTTTGAGGATGATTACGGGTAATGAAGAAGAAGAAGAGATCAAGTAGCACAGATCCTCGGCGCTGGATTTGGTTAGGCCGTAGATGTTCTTGGGCAGGCAGGGCGTTTGTTCGGTTATGTGGACTGCGGGTTTTGGGACGCCTGGAACAAAGAAGGGGAGGGGCGAGAGGGAACGGCCAAAGGTAGAGGTGGTGGAAATGTAGGTGAATGATTTGATGGTTGTTCTTTCACAGTTTGTGTCGTCGGGGTCGCCGGAAGTTGCGGTTGTAGTTGTGGTGGCAGCTGCTGCCTCAAGTAGCGTAAGCGTGTCGGCAATGTTTGTCTGGACAAACTGCGCTTTGGTGTGGGACTCGATGTGCGGCTTGTGCAGCGTTGCGCAGTGGATGATGTGCGAGATGGGCTGGAGATCGGGGTGGTGGGAAGAGGAAATTTCCGGTTGGGCGCGAAGCCAGCTGGGGGAGAAGAGGTTTTGGAGCAGGGAGGCGTCGCCGAAGGACCCGATGAAGGTGGTGGTTGAGCTGGGCTTGATGTCAAGGCCGGTTGGAGTGTACCCGTATGAGGGAAGGGAGAGCATCAGGGCCCGGCCGAGATGGCCGGATGACCCTGTTACCAGAACGGTTTCGGGACGGAGAGGTGGCGTTGACGAGGCCATGATGTTGGGCAGGTTGGGGTGGGAAATGTAAAGCTTGGAGACTTCAGGTGGTGGCCTGTTCACTTGCATGCTCTTTGATGAACCGAAGGCAGGCAATCGCTTCAATCTTTTTGTATCTCTTTCTCAATTCTTCTCAACTCATTATCAAAATGTGGTTGTGTTCTTGAACGTGAGTCACTCCGTCACTTCGGACATCACCGTCTGAGTCACGGCCCGTTTCGCATGGGATAACCGCCTTGATGGAGCGCCAAGGAAGGTATCGGCCACGTCAGACGAAACACCATGAATACTGATGTATTGGAAATTTTGGATAAAAATGACTGGAAGTGGAGGTAGAGGCCAAGGGCGTTGTTATTTGGGAAGGGAAAGCGCATCCAAAGTGATTTTGATGTCTACCTCATATAAAGACATTCCGCGCTTACATCACTCCCAATCCATTTTCACTCCAGCTCTCGGACTTACCAAGTAACAGGCAGCTTAACAATGCCAACATCGCGGTCAAGCGGCGTGTACTCAATCTCGTCAAAAGGTACCGCAATCTTCAGATCCGGCAACTTCTTGAAAATAGTTTCTAATCAACACCCAAGTCAGTCAGCAAGTACTTCCCGTATGGGCACTCACATTGCTTCCACTACCAAACTTCTCCGGAGCCAGTTAAAACTCAAACCCACAAAAACGAAATTGAACTCACCAAAAACAGCCTTCAGCTCCGCCTTGGCCAAAAACTCCGCGATACACCGATGTTCTCCCCACCCAAACCCGAGCTCTTTCACAGGCCACTCGCGATACATGTCGAACTTGTCCGCATCCTTGAACACCTCCTCGTCGCGGTTGGCCGACAAGTTGGAGGCAATAACGCCCTCGCCCTTCTTGATGGTCTTGCCGCGGATCTCCAGGTCCTCCTTGGCAACGCGGCGGATGGCCATGGCCGAAGCGGTGTGGAATCGGCTTAGTTCTTCGACAAAGGCAGGGACTACAGAGGGGTCGCGCTTGAGTTCTTCGAGTTGGGAAGGGTTTAGAAAGAGGGTCACAATGCCCTGGGTGAGTGTCAAGAAGAAGGGGGAGTTAGCGGGCTTGACATGGGATGGAGAGTAGGTGCCTATGGTAGGTATGAAGAGGACTGAAAACGAACCAAGGCAATCATGTTCACCATGGTGGCATTACCAGCCACTAGCAAGAGGAAGGCCATCTGGACGGCATCGGCTGTGTCGAGCTTGCCGGTCTTGACTTGCTCGGCCATGAGCTTGCTGATCAAGTCATCCCTGGGCTCCTGCAGACGCTGTTCGGCGAGACGGCGGAGGTAGTTGAGGAGTTCCCTTGGATGAAGTTAGTTTCTCATGACAACAGTAAGCGCCAGGAGCATGGGGAAACGTACTGATTAGCAGCAGATGCCTCTCGCGCTGTCGAACTTCCGTTCGTACGGATGGAGTTCTGCTGAGTCAAAAACTCGAGGTCCTCAACCGGAACACCGAGGATGGTATATATGATCTACTCGCAAAGTTAACAGTCTCGTTTTTACCACGAAAAGTAGACAAAAACCCCAAAACTTACATAAGAAGGCACCGGCAGCGCAAAATTCTGCACCAGATCCACCGGACCGCCCTCGCACCCCATATTCTTCATCCTCTCTAACAAGTCATCCACCGTCTTCTGGATGTACGGCTCCAGCTCCTTGACATGTTCCATTTCGAAAATCGGCTGAACCATGCCGCGATACTGCATGTGCTTGGGCGGATCCATGTCCACAAACGTGGCCCGATTCTTGGCCGCCTCTTTCCCTCCCGCGGCGAGCTCGGGGAAGCCGGGCCTTGTGCGCTCCTTGGACAGCCGCTCGTCTGTGGCCACCTGGCAGACGTCGTGATACTTGGTCACCAGCCAGGCGAGGCTGCCGTCGAAGAGGCGGACCTGGGTCACCGGGTCGGTCTTGCGGAGCCAGGCGTACTCGGGAGGCGGGTCGAGGCCGGAGGCACGGCGGAAGGGGAACTCGAGGTTTTCGGTGAGCGCACCCATTTTTATGGCTGTTGAGAAGGAAGCCAAGAATATACTGTGATTAGAGGATCAGGTAAGGATTGTTGATGTGAAAAGTCGTCGAGTGCACAAGTTGGGTACAAGCGCGGGTGCAGGACATGAGCTAGAGACCGCTTAGAGAACCTTGGTTAAAACAGATAAGGGGAAAAGACAAGGCTAGAGCAGGTAGATGGGAGCTATTTAACTTGAAATACCGTATGATGTCGGAAAATCCGGAGTTCAGGTCTGCCATTACCTTCAACGACCAAGTACATGCAGCCAAACACAACTGAACGCAACGGGCAAACCAAAAAAACAACCCTGCGTTGCCGGACTGACCTGAAGTCCGGCTTTTCCGAAATCATACGGTAACGTCACTCGAACGTTCGTCTTGTGGGTTGTCAGCTCGTGATCGAGTTTGTAAACGTCACGGAAACGTCAAATAAACCAAAGGCAAGATGTCAGGCCACCCGGCCATGCACTTGCTTGTCTGATGCACGGACCAGGCACAGACCGAACTCCCAGAAAAGGTACACAGGAGAATGATACACAGGGGCGGATACGTGTGTTTCCCGAGCCAGCCAGATTCCTGTCCCAGACTTAGCCGGGATCAACATCAACACCATAGAATACACAGTACATCAGTGCGGACATAAATGACCTGCAACACTTGGGCATATTCGTATCCAAACTTCGTGGTATGGGCCGCAGTTAAGTAGGTAAAGAGGGACGAGCCGCTTCCTTGGATACGAGGAGAATTCTCATACTTTGGGTTTCAGGAGATTTTGTTGGTGTCAACACTCGTCTGCCTCTTTTCCTTTTTGCAGTAGCGCTCAAAGGGGGGAAGAACGGGCCATTTCCAAATATGACAATGTACACCTTATGAAGTGTGAGCTCGGAGAGCGAGATACTGCGGCAGTGATTGCGGTAACTTAGACATGCTGAGAGTAGTGTTCGCTCTTCGCCTTCTCCGCATCATAACCAGTATCGCTTCCATCAGCAGCACCTTGGTTTGCACCACTACCACCTTGCAAGAATCGGGTAAGGCCAATCTCAGCATTGATCTCCTCCATGCGCTCATTATCGGCTTGTGCAGTGCCTTCGGATCCGAAGATAATATCCTGGGAGTGTTGTGTTAGTTGATCAACCCTTCGGAATGAGGAGAGGACCAGCATAGCCGGAACTCCAATGAGAAGGGGCACTTACCATGTCCTCCAAGGTCAATCTCTTCGTTTCCGGCACAAAGAACCAAATAAAGGCGGCGCCCATATAAGTCAACAACCCGAAGATGATATACGTTCCGTACGGGATCGCCTTTAACATATCCGGCGTGACCTGACCGACGATAAAGTTGTTCATCCAGTTGCTCGAAGCTCCTAGAGAGACACCATATGGCCTCGTACTCAACGGCCAGATCTCAGCAACAATGATCCAGGCACATGGACCCCATGAATATCCAAAGTGAATGACGAATAGCCAGACCATGGCTACAGCAGCCCATCCAGCAGCCTTATGAGTCTCCCATTGGTCCACGTTCTTGGCAACAATGACAGCGATGATGATATGGCAGGTAGCCATCCCGAGGGCACCGATAGTAAGCACGGGCTTGCGACCAACACGGTCAATCCACAGCACGGCAGGAACCGTTGCGATGAACATGACAATGCCCACTACACCCGTAGCCAGGAGTGAGGTTGTGTTACCGCTCAGTCCAAGCTGCTTGAAAATTTGCGGGGCGTAGTAGAGAATCGCATTGATGCCGGACCACTGCTGGAAGAACATGGTTACGGTCGCCACGATAACACGTCGGAACATTGCTTTTGTCCGGAAAAGCTTCTCTATGGCGACAAACTGGAGCTTAAAGGTATTCCAGGCTGTCTGCTCGCGCAATTCGGGAAACAACTCGGCAATGCTGCGTTTTTCAAAAAGAGACTGAGCCTTAATCTCGAGGAACTCGAGCTCGACAAGCTCGTGGTCTTGGGATAGACCGCGAAGGGTGGAGAGGATCTTTCGAGCTTCCGCCTCGCGGCCGTGGTGGATGAGCCAGCGTGGGGAGAAGGGCATGAACATCATGCCGAAAAACAGAATGAGAGCGGGGGCGAGTTGCAGGCAGACGGGTACAAGCCAGGCGGCGTCGGATTGGGTCTCGAGCTTGGTGCCGCCGATATAGTTGGTTCCGCTGCGTGATATTTGATATTAGCGACCCATGGTGTGACAAAAGTCGAGCACAAAGAAGACTTACTAGTCAATCCAGAAGCTGACCATGATACCGAAGCAGATAGCCAACTGCTGGAGAGCAACAAGAGCTCCACGGACCTCAGGTGGTGCAACTTCCGAGTTGTAAATGGGAATGATCATGGCTAAGGATCCGACACCCATACCCCTGTTAAGCAATGTCGTGTTAGTAGGGGCTGATAGACGATTCAAGAGTAATCAGCCACGACCTACGTGATAAACCGTCCGGCAAGAATGGTCTCATGTCCTCCCGAGATAGACGTGGCTTGGATGACCACACCCAGCATGAAAACCAAGCACGCCACTAGCACACCGTACTTTCTCGAGAGAACCTCTGCCATGAACCCAGACAGAAGCGTACCAAGCCAAGCACCAAGCTCAAGAATTGCGGTCAGCCAGCCCTTCTTCGTCTGACTCGCGTTGGGATCTATCGGATCGTATTCGCCCATGTCTGTTTGAGGTTCACCAGTTATGTTAGCCACGGTTTCGGGAATATGTGGCTTCAAGGATAGCGACTCACGTTTCTGAAAGGCTGGCATGGCGAGGACACCCGAGAACATTCCTTGGTTGTACCCATAAAGCACACCGCCGATACATGCGAAGCATGCAATAGAAAAGACCCGGAAGTTCTTGACAAGTGCTGCAGGGCCACTCTTCCCCATCACTGCCTCACGCCTCTGAAGAGCGGCATCATAAAAACCAGCTGCGCCGGAGCCGCCTCCACCACCCATCTTGACTAAAAGATTGATGTTACTTTGTCTTTTATAGCTGGGTACGCGTAGGTGAAGAAGAGGTCCAGCTCAGACAGCTCAACTGGACTTGAGTGGCCGACAAAAATAACAAGCCTGCTGATGAGAGCGAGAAAAAAAAGACAAGGACAAGGTTTGACGATAACTGATTGCAAGACAGGTAGCAAGAGGTGACCACAAGTTAGTCGAGGGGCGACTGCGTACTATTTAATGACAACGGACGGCGTTCAAATAGAACATTGAGCCTGACTTGTTAGCATAATCTTTGGCAAAGACCCTGAACGTATCACAAATCCTGCAGCTACGTCCCAGTCTAGATCGGAAAGAGATGTCATCACAGTATAATAACTTCAGCTCAAGCGCAAGCGTGTGTTATTACCGGTACGCATCATATTGAACCGCACCAAGAAGCATCGAGAGTAGCCTCGTTAGTGGTCGGTCTTTTCCATGCCGAGGGACTGTAACCCTCCAACCACACGTCAACACCACTCCGGGGGAAGATGAGGGGTAGACCAGACCGGCTGATGATCCCGTCGGCATGGGTGCTTCTGCATGCTTTTCGTGCCGTATATCGGTAGCACGAAGTTGAGTTTGAATGAACCTCAACCGTCAACATTATCTAGGTCGTGGAACATGGAGCTCGCAGTCCAAAAGCCGTCATGACATCCGAACCTGCCAATTGACGGGTATCCTGTAACGAGGTGGAATTGTATGTGGTTTGAGCCGTCAAGAACAGACAGTTTGAACAGGCGTGCTCTGTTGTAGAGAGTATACGGTTGGTAAGAAGGCCAAGGCAGGGATGTGAGTATGTCAGTGAAGGCCAACCAACGTCCATGGTGCAGATCTGCTCCAGATACGGCGTATCAGAAGGGCGCCGGTTGTTGGGGAAGCTGGTGCGTGGCCATAAGCGTGGTAGCAAGCTTTCAAATTAGCCTGAATAGCAGGCTGATATACCCCAGGCAATGCTCATTGGTCCTTGGTGCCCGGATTATGTAAATCGCCCATTGGTCGTGGTCCAGGAACTTGCAAGAGAATATTCTCGAGCCATTTTGTATTGAATCTTGGTCCCATTCACATGGGGAGCTGTGATGGTGTCGAACAAGAGTCTTGTGGGGAGCGTTAGCGTAACGGTTGAAAAGGCTTATCTTCAGCCTGATGGTTCTGAATGGCTACGTGACGCTTGATGCCGTCCTTGGCTTCCGCCCGCCCGTGGACACTTGTTACCAAAGCTTCTCCCACCCTACCTGCCGGTGCATAGGTCCCTGTTATACCAAGATTTGACATTCGCCTTGAAGATTGCGGGGACTTGAAGTTTGTCGTTGAGCGTCCTGCACAATAACGGTGTGGTTACTGGCAATGTAACAAGACGGCCGACAACGCCTGCAATGCACACCAAGGGTTCAAGATTCCACCAACCTAGGTCCAGCCGTGACAGGACTTGGTATCGGGTACGCACCTGCGGATGCGGTGTTGTGTCCCAGGGAAGTCTTGTGGAAGCGATGATCGGGCCCGGACGCCGTCACTATCTCCCGAGCAGCTGGGCCGCAGTAGAGCCCGCCGACGGGATTTGGTCACGGCAGCTGAAGCGGCATGAAGAGCCGACAAGAGCGTATTGGGGCCAACTGATTTCAATGTCGCACACCTGAATCGTTCTCAGTGATGGCCAGAGTTAGATTGGTGAAAATGGCGAGAACAAACTGCCCATCAAGTGGAAGAGTTGGGGTCGCGGAGAAAAGGGCAGACATTAAAATGCGACAAGTTGGGAAAGCAGCGCTTCGAAATATGGGCGGTGTCACTGTGGATGGAACCTAGTTTGATTTGTTAGTGTGTGCTCACTTTTACACGCTAGTCTGGCCAAGACGATCATAGTCCTCTAACATGAGCATTAGGTAGGTGCTGGGTGTCTTGGCAAAAGATGCACATGCCACCCTCGGGTAAACGAAGATCAGCCCCCACCCCACCGTTCCTTTCGTTTCTCTGTTCCCCAGATCGACGACGACCATTGATTGCGACTGTGACGCTGCAACGCTGCGATAGTAAGGTGCCATGGCGCTACATACCTAGTTATGTTGCAGTCACTGTTGCTCCTCCTTTTTTGACGCGCGCCTGTTTCGAATTTTTTGGCTTTTTTTTTTTTTTTTTTTTTTTTCCCTTGCGGTCCAGCGACACCTCAAAATCTCCCGCCGTCAAACTTGCCTTCCTGATTCAAGTTTCCCCAATGACAACAATCCTCGAACAGCCAGGGCACGCCTGCAACATACCACTGACTCTTTCAATACCGTACGCACCTCGCTCGCCCATGACCAAAATTGATGAGATCTTTGGCCGCAGCCTAAACGGGCGATCAACCAACTGCGCAGGTCAAACCAATCCAACACACCCCTGCCGGCATGTAAACTACAAAGTGGCGATAACTTCATTTTCCGTTCAACAAAGGCCCCAACTCCCTAAATATCCCAAGGTGGCGCTACCACGCCAACAAGTCATGTCGGCAGAGATGTACAAAGCTGTGACCCAAGGAAAGTATTGGCTAAAGTCCGTTGGGGATATTTTCATCCAGGAATTGCAGACTTCAGAGGTGTAATAAAGACGCTCGAATGCGTACTAAGAGTATCAGTACCCAAGGATGATGTACTGACCATAACCCTTACTACAATTCGGCAGACCTTTCACCAATTTTGTCAGGGACGAGTCTCGTTCACAACCTCAATGAGTTGCCGTCAAGGTGCGACCTGCATTCCGTTCAGTCAAACATGCAATCATCTCGCGGCAAACTCTACGCGATGCTACCCCTGTCCACACAGTATCCCGATGCTTGCTGCATCTGTTGCCCCTTGTTGGCGGCCAAAAATCCCACGCTGATCCCTGAGTAGTACAACATCACTGACTTTGACCATTCTCTTATCATCGCGCTTCACGCCGTCGGTCCATGCCACCATACCAATGAGCGTCTACCTAGACTCATTCTCATCCAGTTCCATTCTGCCGGGTCTGTCCAGCTTTGCTCGGCAGATGGGTTTACCTTGTTGGCCCTTCTTTGCCTGCTGCTTGCAATGGCGGGCGGCGGCCCGTACTGCGTCCGGTAGGCTGTTGGTCGCATCGCAAGGCCATTCCACCTTCACGGGTCCATAGGGCAGCTTCCCTTCTGGTTTCCAGGCCATCATGCCCCGTAGGGCTTGGCTTGGTCATCTGCTTGCCCAAAATACTCACATCCATAGTCTGTTGTTTGAACCGAGTTTCATCCGCAATTTCATTGCTGAATTCACAGTCTGTTTAGTTTTCGAGAACACGGACCATGAAGCGAGACATATCTTCGGGAATCGCACAAGGCTGGCGGTTAACATAACTTGAAGTGGTTCTGTTAGACAGAGGACAGCATCCCTCCCGCTTCGTCGGCTATATTTGACACTGCACAAGCGTGCGTCTCTTTCCGCTTCCGCCAAACGATTTCCTGAGTCTTTCCCATTGGGTCATCTCCGTTCTTCTCGCATCCCAGTCGATGTGGTATGTAGTGATGGGTGGCATATGCCGTTCCTGATGGTGCAACGGTACCTGCGTCTAGTCCTGCGAACCGCAAACTGTCTCGCCTATCCTTCAGATTTGCGGCGGAGTTGCGTCTAATGGTTGCTGTGTTGCCATTGGTCAAGCGAATCTAACCGTTACGCTATTGCCAAGTACTTCGACCACAAAGCGGACATCAAAACATTCTGCCAACGCTAGTATGCCATGTCGTTGAGAATCAGGGTCAAATCAATCAATGTTAGAGCTCTCCGCTGGCTCAGCGGGCTCATATTCTTCATCTACTCTCGACTTTGCTTCGTTTTTTCTCAACTGGGATCTGGGGAATGTCCAGTTCTCAGACCTTCAAGTGTACACATCCCCATGTAAACACCCCGGTTCAGCCCCAAGCTCCCCCATAGGGCATTAGCCGCCGTCCAACCAGCAATCTCCTTTTGACGACAACAAGTCTCCACTCCAAAAGGGCCTACTCTCGTAGCCGCCCAACTCCAAAAGAACGCCATGTCGAAACCGTCCAGCCACTAGCAGAGGCCGCTGCCGGCAGTACTCGCTCGTTTGGATACACTTTTTCGGTTTCAAGATCAGAAATCTGCCCTCCGTTCCTTCCTCTACCCTTGTTTCAGATCTTCCAACCCGGCAGCCATGCCAGAGTTACATCTCTACCCGCAGACATGGCCCTGCCTGACCGAGTCTACACTAGGCCGGTGGATTCGCTTCTGTGGTGTTGACGTGGAGGCGGAGGTGATCTCACTTATAAGTCGACCCTCTGCTGCTCTCCAAAGCTCATCTGACGTGCATCAAACCCGACAAGTTCACCATCATCAGTATTACTCCTCTCTTCCTATTTCCTAGGTCTCATTTTCTGTTCGGGGTCTCGGTTTCCTTATTACCATCTGTGTCTCCTTGATCAACATCGTTTGATACGAGCCATCTTCCTTTTGATACATCAAGTCTCTGCCTGTTATCTATCGAATACCATCATCTACTTCTCGTCTAATAGGTAATCACCTAATCAACCCGACACTCGACGGTTCGGCTCGGTCTCATTTCATTGCTTCATTTTTCTCTCTTGATCTCCTTTTTACTTCCTATTAGTAAGGAAGAAGAGATTGCCAGTCGACAAAGCTTCATACATCATGCCTGATCTGTCCCGAACATCGGCTCATCACCACCACCAATATCAACATATTCCAGTTTCTCTTGGCCAGTCCGCTTCAACCATGTCATACTATCAGCAACCTCGCCAGGTCTCCTACTATGGGGATCTTTCCACAACAGCGGCCGCTTCTCAGATGGCTATGCCTTCATACGACGCTTATGCCGTCGGCGCAGTATCTTCAATGCAGATTCCCACTGCCACCATGGGAGGACCCGTGGGCGGCGGACCTCTACCGGCACAGCATCGCGCCTCTTCGGGTGCGTGGAACCAGGACGATGACAGGGCACTGCTCGCCCTCCGCGCCATGGGCAAGAATTGGAACCAGATTCAGCGCGAGGCTTTCCCAAATAAGACGGGCAATGCCTGCCGAAAGCGTCACGAGCGGTTGATGGAGCGCCGGGGCCAAACCGATTTCGACAGTCTCAAGCTTGAGCGTCTCAGCAAGGAGTACATGAGCATGCGTAAGGAGATTTGGAAGCCCTTGGCCGATCGCTGTGGCGAGAAGTGGCACGTCGTTGAGGCACAGGTATGTTTTTTTTTTTTTTTTTTTTTTTTTTTTTTTTTTTTTTTCCTGTCCTGTTTCGTTTCTGTCGAGTGTCAAGACCTCTGACACCAAAGTTTGCAACAGTGCATGTCCAACGGTCTCAAGAACATCCAGTCCCACGCTCGTTCATACAGCCGTAAAGAACGTTTGGCAAACGGCCAATCCTCATCAGGATATGACGATGATAGCGGCATCTCGGGAATCGGTCTGACACCCATTGATGACGACGATGTGGATGACTACAGCAGCCCCGAGCCCTCTGGCTCCATCCACGGTGGCGCACACTCTACTTCTGGCGGCAGCACCGGCAGCGGAGGCACCCCGTCTCACCAGGCCTTCGCTCAGAGCAACTACCAGAACTATGGCTACCAACCCCATCACGGCTACAGCAACAGCGTGTCAAGCACGGGCACTACTGGCGGATATGCCCACCATGGCGGCTCGAGCCAGGGGACGAGTCCTTATATGGGTCACGGTAATCGTCTTCCCAGTGTGGGTGATATGGGAATCAACAATATCATCAATCGTGGCTCGGGACGTGATGCCAATTGAGGTTGTCACTTATGACCTCATCCTTTGTCTCTAGATTTTAACCTGTCTTTCTACATCCGTTAGTCTCCTCGGGTTATCATATCATCTCTTGTTTTTTTTTCGTCTTGTCTTGATTCGGTTTGGAAAGGGGGGGCATTGACGGACGGTTCTAACTGGGCTTACCACTACACTCACTATACCCAGTTGTGCAGCACAAGATGGCGTTCAGTGGGTACACTTGTTTTATCGTTTTCCTATTTTCTTCCTTTTTGGGCTCAGGGTTGTTTTCGAGGCGTTTCTGGTGTTACTACCTTGCGAACGGCGTTCAAGGCTGTTGTTGTCGTTGGGATATGCAAAGTCCTGAAGTGAGGCTTCTGTCTCTGTCACTAATGCATCTTCACATGGATCTCTGTCCGTTTGCTTATCATGGTCAAGAGGTGTCTCATAATGTATCTCTATTTATCTTTGTCTCGTGCATGGGTCTTTTTATCATCGAGGCTTACTTTCACACATGGCTTCACTATCCGCATTTCTAAAACCCTTGCTTCTCTCAGGTATTCCTCTTGTTGTCTCTTCCACGTCATCGTCACTCATCGGCATTTTCAGGTGAGAGTTTTGTCTACCCCTGTCTTATGAACTGGAACCTCTTTCGTTATGATTGGTATGCACTTTCATTCGTATTTCATCATCAGTTTAATCACAGAGCTTTGAATAAGGGGCAAAAAAAGGCGGCACAGGCATAGAGACAGCATGGCAGGCATAGACAGGACGGCGTAGAACGGTGTTGATAATTCCAAGATACCAATTTTCCGGCAAACAAATATTTTGGCAATAGATAGGACCCAAGAAGTTCACTGAACATAACATCAGACAGCGGTCTCCCAAAAATCATCTCATCTTCTTTGCCCCTTCTTGCCAGTCTCGTTATACAGCAAGCGCGTCTATTTTAAAAACTTCCACGCGCAACTCCTCGTATTGATACAGATACACACAAAAGCCACGCGTAACGACTCTTGCTTCGTCTTTGCTTTCCAATCCATTTTGTTCAAGTACTATACAAAATTCTCATTTGTACAATGCAAATCCTTGAGCGACGATGTGCTTCTTTTTGAATACCATTTATACCATGAACCATATTTCCCTCCCAAAACACAAGATCGTACAATAACATCACTTCTTCACGACACCCTTCACCACCTCCCCAACACCTGCCGCCTCCTCCTCGTCTTCATCCTCATACACCCATTCCCCGTCTTCCTCCTCCGGCTCCCCAAAAACGCTCCTCCAAACCCTCCCCCACATCCCCTTCTTCTGCGCCAGCGCCAACACCATGATCACGGGCAAATGCCACACACTAGCCCAGAACAATCCCCTCGCACTGCCCTTGTGGCCCTCCAGCCTCCAAAACTTGATGGCCTCCCAAACCAACCACGCATTAACCGGCAAGCTCGTCACCGCAAAGCTCCACTCCGTCACGCCCGTGGCACTCAACCCGACACAAAGCGGGATAAACGCAAGACTATACCGCAGCGCTACGCGCCCGTTGCGTGCGGGGTTGGTCCACGCCAGCATCCGCAGGCCAGCAGCCTTGTACTCGTGCCTAATTCCCCATGAGAGAGGCATAAAGTGGGGGAATTGCCAGGCGAACAGCAGGCCGGCGAATAACCACCCGCCCAGCGAGCTGCCGTCGCTAGCAAAGAGGAGCTCGCGCCACGTGCCGTCGCCCGTGGCCGACTCGCCTGCTGCTGCGGCCCAGCCCATCAAAGGCGGGATACCACCGACGATGGCGCCCACCCACGTGTTCACGGCGCTGATGCGTTTGAGCGGGGTGTAAGCGCCCGCGTACAAGGCGATGTTGGCGGCGCC
Organism: Neurospora hispaniola; assembly: GCF_033458365.1. Taxonomy (NCBI): domain Eukaryota; kingdom Fungi; phylum Ascomycota; class Sordariomycetes; order Sordariales; family Sordariaceae; genus Neurospora; species Neurospora hispaniola. Next base: position 1,659,452 of record NW_026944415.1, on the reverse strand, counting down.
CAGAAAGGAGACGGTCGGGTTGACGCCAAAGTAGAGCGCCAAGGTGCCGGCGAGGCCGCAGCCTACGGCGAAAAACACGGCGGCTTTGGTGGTGAGCAAGCGCCGGACAAGAGGGCGCGTGCGCGTGCGTGTCATCTTGGAGTCCGTGTCGGGCTCGTAGAGCATGTTGAGGGCGTTGGCGGAGGCGGAGCACAAGGTGGTGCCGGTGGTGAGGAAGAGGAGGGTGAGAGGAGATAGGGAGGGGGCGAGCGAGGTGTCGAGCGCAGAGGAGGTTAGGAAGGAGGGGACAGGGTATAAGGCGTAGGGAACCATGGCGGATAGGACGACGAGCACGGTTAGGCGCGGCTTGGAGAGACTGAGGAGCGAGGAGAGACGTCGCTTCAAGGAGTCGGCGGGCGCAGAGGCGGCGGCGGCGGCGAGTTGCGACGAGGCATCGGGTGCTAGGTCGGCGGTGGGAGCGTCAGGGTTTATGAGAGGTGTTGGTGTTTTGCCGTTTGCTGCTGCTGCTGCTGCTGCGGCCGCTGCGGCTTTTCGCTGAGCTTGTCGGCGACGGTGGGGGAGGAGGGTATCATCGACCGGCGGTAGGTCCGTGGCTGTCGTCGGTTGTGTTGTAGAGCTCGATCCATGGGCGGTATCGGCTGTTGTTGATGTGGTGGAAGCTACCGTGCTGCTCCGTTGGGAGCTGGCCGAATCGTGAATGCCATTGGCTTTGACGCGGGGGAGAAAGGCATTGGAGACGAAATAGCCGGCCCTGAGGCGTTGTGAAGGGGTCGCGACTGGGGCGCGTGAAGTTGTAAGAGTCCTCCTTAGGGTACCGGGCAACCTGCTCTGTGGTACTAATACTAGTCTCCGTTGTTGACACACGACTCTGTCGAGGAGGACATTGCGTCGGAGGGTGGACGTCGGCGGCCGCATCGTTCGGGGGAGAAGATTTCAGGTGCCGGCTCGAATCGCCATCGTCCGTCGCTTTGGTAATCGGGAGAAGCGACCGGGGTCGGCGTTGGCGGTCCGGGCGAATTCCAGATCGAGGATAAGGGAAAATGGGACCAGGACGGGACCTGACTGGGCGGCCGAGATGGAAATCGTGAATGGGGAATCGGAGCCGGCAGACAGCGGGCGGGCGGGCGGGCGGCCAACTGAAGCCAAGCCAAGCAAATGCCCTGCCCTGCAGTCTGTCTCCACTTTAAAGTTGTCCCCCCACTATGTAGAGTCTTTTCGTTCTTGGGGCATTTTTGTGTAGCTTGGACGATTTGGCATCTTTCCTGGATTTCCTATTTTCTGCCAGACCAATTCAATTGTCAAAATCTCCTCCTTGGTTCCAACCTTTACCAACCACGATCTCACGTCCCGCTTCCATTCTGCCAAGAACAAGCCCCACAAAGGCACGCTGCATTAAAACAGAAAGCGGGATAAGTCCCCGCCGAGGTGCTGTGGCCCGTGCAGAAGGTACCAGCTCTCTCGAGTTCTCAATGCCGGTGCTCTTGATCAGGACGGGAGCTTGGGTCAATTTTGAATCATCAACTCCCCGTCAATGACGACGATTACACTCTATCATATCCTGGGGAATAGCCCCCACCCCCACCAGACGTCTATCGAATGACCGACATATGACCGCCGTCTTGCAAAACTGCAGAAAGCACAGTGAAGAAATTCTCGAGTTTCAAAAATCCCAACAAGGACCTTCTGTCTTTTCAAGAGCCGGCGCGTTCATCCGCTGTAACATCGCGTTCATGGGCGGCTTGAATGCCTCTTTTAAGCGCCGGTTCTCGGGGAAAGGGCGTCTAAGTCGCCAATGACGCCGCCTCTTGTCTTTTCACGGTACCTCCCTTCCGGGAATCAAACGCCACAAGCCCGCGCAATCTCGTCTTGGATTTGTTGACATGCCTTCGAGAATCGGTGCATGCTTTCGAGATCTTTACTGGCCGTGCATTTGATGCCCTTGGTATCGTTATGACTGTGCTTCCGAACCAGGCGCATCACTACCATCTCTACAACTCGACCTACCGCGAACACCATAACCGGCGCTTGTCTCAAGTGTCCCCCCGTTTCAGTCTATATCCTACCAGGACAGACAACCTCCACAAAGAAATTCTCTATTTCGGGTCTTGGCCTCGTAGCGGGCTGTGCTACCTGCGATCTCCCTTGATGACATGGGCGCCTAGCACAACGTCAAGGGGTCTACCATTTTTGATCGCAAGACCCTTCCACCAAAGTCAAGGGATGGGTGGTTACAGTTTCATTACCTGACGGCAAATACTTACAGAAGTGAACCACTCCAACGGGCTAAAAACGAAGTTAGCCCGATGCATCAACAGTTCGGCTCGCGCGCTGTCCTTCAGCATCTTTCTCTACCCTAAAATGTACGTGATGAAATCCAGAAACCGAGGCACGCATCAAGTCATATTCTATAGCCCTCTCTATGGATGGGTGTTTGGGTCGCTTGAAACGCGTCTTGATCTCAGGATTTATCATGTACCGTTTGGGGTCGATTTTAGCGTGATTTGGTTACAGAGTAATTGACCTTATGAGTGGTACACCCAGAAACGACCTCCAACAATAAATCGGACCATATCAGTTCAATCGGGTATGGTGTAGCGGTAACATCGTTGACTCTCACTTCTCAGGAGTGACTGCTCTCTCAACAGCCCCGGGTTCGACTCCCGGTATCCGAGTCTCCAAATTCTTTTTTTCTTTTCTTTTTTTTCTTCTTGTCACTGTTCGCATGGTCCATCCCTTCATTGTTGTGTTTGCTAATTCTACACTATCGATTCTTTCCCGCCAACATCCCGTTCTGCTTGGACCCCTCTTTCTGTACTGCGTATTTTATCCCGTAGCCGACTATGAAACACCAAACAGCGGTGCCCTACCTACACTACCCGGCGATAGATCGGCCTAATGTCGTCATCGCCCAGGCCTTGGACAAATGGTCCCTGAACGAGTGGTGGGAGATCGGCGACATGCAAATCAGGACATCCCAGAAATAGAACTCCGCCTTCACTTTCCCATTCTACACTACTTACTCTATTCATCGATTCTTGCCATTCACATCGATATATTTTCTACGTACGGCCTATCGCGGTCCATTTATCCTGCAACTCCCCCCCCTCCTGTACTCAGAACACCGAAGCTGTACAACAAAATTCCACCAACCACCATGGCCTCCCTCCTCAATCAGCTTCGTGGCTTGACCACAGTCGACTGTGACACTCTCGACGCCCATGGTGAGCAACACAATACGGCTATCTCCGCCGAAAACAAAGTAACACGCTTTGACAGTCGCGCGCATATACGGTCCTTTTGCGGATTGTACATCGAATCAGGTATGTCTGTCTGGCTCGAATACCACCACCAAGCTCAGCGTAACCACTCGGTGAGACACACAAGAACACACACAGCATTGCTAACACGACCTAGGCCATTGTTCTTGCTGAAATTACCAAACTTGACGCCAATGGAAAGCTCATCTACCAAACTTTGATCGACGAGATCATTCCCATCGCCCACTGGATGTTTGGCAACCAGACCGATGCCACGGTAGAAGAGCTTGCCTCCGAGCTGCTGGCCGTTGGCCTCGCCCTGCGCTTCATTCCCCATCTGAACGGCTTCATTCACATCCAGACCAACCCAAAGTGGTGTTATTCCACCGAGAAAACTGTCAAGAACGCCGAGAGTAAGCAAGCCTACACTGAGCCCCAACTCAATATAGCCAGTCTCTCTGACCAATCCACCTATCTACCCAGGAATCGTCGCCCACCTTAAACACCTCGCCCCCGACTTCGATACCTCGCGCATATGCATCAAGATCCCCGCCACCTGGGAAGGCCTCCAAGCCTGCCGCGAGCTCGAGCGTCGGCACTCCATCGCCACTCTAGCTACCATCGTCTTCAGCATGGAGCAAGTCGCCCTCGCCGTCGACGCCGGCTGCCGCTACGTGGCGCCCTACGTCAACGAGCTGCGCGTGCACTTTGACGCCACCTACACGGACGCAAACAAGGACCGGGCCGCCCTCTTTTGCGGCGCGGCGCAGCGCTACTGCGACGAAGTTGCTTCCTCTGCTTCTGCCGCGGAAGCCGCGCATGGGTCCTTGAATCTGCAGATGCAGACGCAGGTGCTGGCTGCCTCCTTAACGAGCGTGGAGGAGGTGATGAGGCTGGCCGGAGCGGTGAAGCACATCACGGTGAGCCCGCCGCTGTTGATGGAGCTGGAGGCAACGCCTGCGGCGGGATGGCCGGGTGCGAGCACGGTCGGGGCTGCGGCAGCGATTACGGGCTCGAGGGTAAATGGTGATGCGGTCAGGTTGAGGGAACTGGTCAGGGACCAGAGTCAGTGGCGGCTGGCATTCACGAGGGCCGAGGCCGGCGAGAGTGAGAGGAAGTTGGGGCAGGCTATTGGGATTTTTTGCGACATGCAGGATCAGATTGAGAGGTTGGTGAGGAGGTGGGATTTGACGGGGAAGAAGTATGCGAGAGGCTAAGTGGGTGGGCGTGTGTTCATCGTTGTACGTGACATCGGCCTTGCTTTTTCTGCTAGCCTTTTCGAAGTTGGGACCCGGCGTGTTTGGCGTTGGGTTGGCAAGTCAGGAACCGAGCAGCGTGGAGCGTTGCTCTCTCTGGAGTGTAGACATGCTGGACATGACTTGATTTGGGACATCCAGGTTGATATGTTAACCGGCGAAACAGTCTTGTGGGCACCGACTGGAATCCTCGTCTTTCTTTTTCATCTGGAAAAAAGTCATTCGCTAATGTAGAGACGACCATCACCCATGCTTCTTTTTCTCCTATCCCAAACTTGACGCCACAGATTACTTTGAAGGGACCTGAAAGTACGACACCAATGCTGTCTTCCATTGATTAATGGGAGCGAAGCTGCAACCTGGAGGGATATCTGTTGGTTGATGATGATGATGATGGAAAGAGCGAATTCCGAGCAGATGTCTGCCTGATGCTCTGGAGCATCGACTTATACTAACAAACCACAAGAACTGGAAATGTTAATCAGCGAACCACCGCGTGCCATCTCTTTGAACCAAATTGATGTGCTCTTGCCGGGCGACAAATGCCAGCATCAACACCGCGACAGCAGTCTGCGCCGTATGAGACATGGCGACGTCGTCGCAAAACATCGCGCCGGCATGATGCCGCTATCGACGCAATCAATTTATCGACACGTACCTGCATTTCTTCCGTTCCGTGGAATAACGCCGCAACGTGCTCGGCCGCAGCATGCAGACGGGGGGTATACACTGCAGTGCATGGCATCAACCCATCCACTGTACTGTACGTCCGACTCCATCAATGATCGACTCTCACGTTCACTCACCAGGTTCACTCTTGTGACACGCTCATAGGACGGAAATAGATTGAAACCCGAACTCCATCAGTCCGGGCTTTGAAAGAGCAAGAAGTCGAGGGTTGCGCTTGAGGATGCACAGCGGATGGCGTTGTTGATCTCTGCCCCTTTTTGCCAACCCGACAGCTTGAATACGGCCTCTAAACACCTACTATGTAAGTATGTGAAGAGAAAAGGAGAAAACATTTCCTAGACTCCGTATGGCTTCTCCCGTCCGTTCGACAATCCCAAGTCGCAACAGTTTTCAGGTTCGGAAAACATCTTCAGCCGTTAAACGTCCCGGTTCCAGCGTCATTGATGAGCGAGGAAGCACCCGCTTCGTCGCTTCGTGCCGGATCGGTGTCATGATCATCTGATAACTCGCCCACCTACCCGGAGACCCAAGGTTAGCTGAGCGATTCCTCATGAGCTCACGAGATCAACAAGGATGTTCCCCAGGAAAGGAGCTCAGGGTATGCTCGCCAAGCCGTTGGTTCCCCGGATAAAAAGAAGCCATTGTCCCCTGTGCTTCCCCGCAATACCTCACACCAAGCCCGGGCATCTGGGGGATCGCTTGGTTCGCCTTTTTCCCCCAAATCTTCGCTTGTTTCGATTACCCGGTCTACATCGCTCCTCATATTCAAGATAGCCTCGCTCTTGGCCTTTTCTGACTCTTTATCCTGGCCCAGGAGCGATGAACATACCTGTAAATACTCTAGGCTGGCTGCTAAGCAGGAAATTCTTTGGTCTCCGGTTTCTGGGTAACCATGGCGGGGTGGGCATTTACCGTTGGGCATTGTTCAACTTGATCTCGAATGGCCCCCTCCCAAAAAGAGGAAAAAAGGATGCTTCACGTTTGGCACCCCCACACTGGAATGCGGGTTACATCCTGAAATTGCGGGACAATGTGTCTCGCCAATAACCTCACCGACCAATCATAAATTAACAAGATCTCTCCCCAGAACCCCAACCTCGCTCGCTGGCCCTTCCCCAAGCTTCATTTTATCCGCTGTGCCAGTAGCGATCCGCCGCCTCCATCTCCAACTTTGGTACCTGGGGTACGGCAGCTTGGTCGAGGGTGGTATTTGCCGGTTCACTAGCCTCTCATGAGGAAAGCGAGCTAGGTCGACAGGGTCAACGACAACCTTCCGGAAGAAACGAATGCCACCTATCCGAACGGTTTACCTTGCTAGTTGATTTATTTATCCACAAACATGGTAAAGGGTAGAAGCACCATGCCGTCACCGGGAGCATATGGACCGTCTCGTAAACGCTCGCTGCTTCAATAAATCATCCCAACCTCCGCCAGTTGATCTGTGATGCTGATGCCTTTTCATCGTGTTGTTCCCGTGCCGCCAAAAAGAGAGCTGTCTCGAGCATTCGTTGATATCCCCACTTACCATACAGTTGCTACTGTATAGCTCGGGTATAGCGTACCATTGAGTCCTCCTCACAATGCTCCTCACGGGTGCCAAGGGGACCTTATGGCTCGCCTTCACCTCCGTGGTCGCGGCCCTAGGCCAGGAGCCCATCATCTCCTTCGACAAAGCACCGGGTGCTCTCCAGATTGCTGGTGGCAAGACCTCCAAAGGCCAAATCCGGGTGGCCAAGAATGAGTACTGGGGCGTCATTCGCGCTGCTGGTGATCTCGCTCTCGACTTTGGCCGCGTCACTGGCATGAACTACACCCTTTCCAACGGCGAAAAGGGTGCCAGTCCGGCCGTTTACACCTACAACCCGGTCGATAACATGAACAACACTCATGTAAGTACTTGCGAACACCAAGAGAGCCTGGACCGCCGATTCAAGTAAGGTACGTAGCTGACAGCTCAACAGTACAGCACCACTGGAATCGCAAATTTCACCGGACCTGCTTACTCCGACCCCTCCCCATCTGATACCATTATCATTGCCGGAACCATTGGACATTCCGAGGTTATCGACAGCCTCATCGCCTCCAAGAAGCTCGATGTGTCGGCCACCAAGGGCAAGTGGGAGTCTTTCACCAGCCAGGTGATCGAAAACCCCATCCAAGGCTGTTCTTCAGCACTGGTTATTGCTGGAAGCGACCCTCGCGGAACAATCTTCGGCATCTACGACGTGAGCGAGCAGATTGGCGTCAGCCCTTGGTATTTCTGGGCCGACGTGCCGACCAGGCAGAACAAGAACATCTACGCCCTCAACAAGAAAAAGGTCCAGGGGCCGCCGTCTGTCAAGTACAGAGGCTTCTTCCTCAACGACGAGCAGCCGGCCCTGACCAACTGGGTCGAGGAGCACTGGGAAAGAACGCCCTATGGCGCCGGCTACGGGCCTGCCTTCTACGGCCTCATCTTCGAGGTTCTGCTTCGTCTCCGAGCCAACTACCTCTGGCCCGCTCTCTGGGGAACCATGTTCGAGGTGGATGACCCGGGCAACCAGCCTTTCGCTGACGCTTTCGAGATCGTCCTGGGTACCTCTCACACCGAGCCCATGATGCGTGCGCAAAACGAGTTTGGTCACTTCTACCAGGGCCCTTGGGCGTACAACCTGAACAACGAGACCATTGATGATTACTTTCGCTACGGTGTCCAGAGAGCCAAGCCCTATGCGCGCAACAGCTTGTGGACGATGGGCATGCGCGGCACCGGTGACACGGCCATCGAGGGTCTCGGTGTTGACCACATTGTGGACATGCTGACCACCTTGGTCCACAACCAGCGTCAGATCCTCGCCGAAGGGTTGGGTGTATCCGACGTTACCACCGTCCCGCAGGCGTGGTGTTTGTACAAGGAGGTCATGACCTACCTCTTCGCCGGCCTGGAGGTCCCCGACGACATCACTCTGCTGTGGGCCGACGACAACTGGGGCCATGTCCGCCGACTTCCGCTGCTCAACGAGACCGCCCGTGCCGGAGGCGCTGGTGTTTATTACCACTTTGATTACGTCGGTGACCCGCGCAACTACAAGTGGATCAACACGGTGCAGCTTTCCAAGACGACCGAGCAGATGCACATGACGTATGCCCGCGGCGCTGATAGAATTTGGATCGTCAACGTTGGTGATATGAAGGCGAACGAGATCCCCATTAACCACTGGTTCGACCTGGGCTATGACATGGAGAGATGGGATGTTGACAGCACCGAGGAGTGGGCCAGGACCTGGGCCGCCCGCGAGTTCGGCTCCACATATGCCGATGAGATTGGTGATATCATGATCAAGTATGCCATGTACGCCAGCAGACGCAAGTTTGAGCTCGTCGAGCCTCAGACCTACTCGGTCATCAACTACAACGAGGCCGACGCGGTTCTGCAGCAGTGGGCTGAGCTCCGTGCCCATGCTCAGGCTGTCTATGATAAGCTTGACGAGGCCTACAAGCCTGCCTTCTTCGAGATGATCCTTCATCCTGCCATTGGCGGTGAGGTCGTCCACAGGATCTATGCGGGTGGTGCGAAGAACTTGCTGTATTCTGGCCAGAAGCGCAACTCTGCCAATGAGGTGATCAACCAGGTTTTGGCGGCGTCTGACGAGGACTGGCAGTTGCAGGAGCGCTGGGATGCTTTGCTCGGCGGCAAGTGGAGGCACTTTATGGATCGTACGTTGAACCCTTTTGGTCAAAAGGAATTGGTAGGAGTTGTGCTAACCTTGGACTGGCAGAAACCCATCTTGGATATGACGGCTACTGGCAGCAGCCTATGAGGAACACCTTACCTGCCATGGTGTACGTCCAGACACATTTTGTGTCTTTGGCTGGCCACGTTGGTGTCGGCGTTGAGGGCTCGAACGCAACAGTCCCGGGTGACGACAAGTACCACGCCAACAGCGGCAACAACCTCTCGCTCCCACCCATGGATCCCTATGGCCCGGCTACCCGCTATTTTGACGTCTTTTCTCGCGGTACCAAGGACTGCACCTGGCAGGCGGCTCCATGGCAGCCATGGGTCAAGCTGTTGCAGTACAATGGCACAGTTGGACCCAAGGGATCCGATACCCGCGTCCAAGTCTCGATTGACTGGTCCAAGGCGCCCAAGGCACCTTTTTCCAGCACCGTGAACATCAACGTCACGAACTCGTGCGGTGGCGGGCCCATGGTCCAGGTCCCCGTGCAGATGCGTTCCGTGCCCTCCAACTTTACCAAGGGCTTCGTCGAATCCGACGGGCACGTCGCCATCACGGGCGCCCATTACTCGGCCATCATCCCACCCAAGGAAAAGTCGAAGCTCAACGACAAGGTAACTTACCACACGCTGAGCAAGTACGGCCGCAGCGGCAGCGGCGTCGGTCTGGTGCCTCTTAAGACGGAGAAGTTAACCGTCGAGACCGCGCCGGCGCTCGAGTACGACCTCTACTTGTTCACCAACCACACCAAGGCCAACGTGACCGTCCTCATCTCCCCAGCACTCAATTACCTCGGTGAGTGGACTCCGCTCGAATACGGCATCTCCTTATACCCCGCCGGCGCATCCACCCCGTCTGAACCGAAGATGGTCCGCCCCGTCGGTCCCACCGTCGGCGCCAACATGCCCGAGGGCTGGGGCTACGCCGTCGCCGACAGCGTGTGGGGCACTGTCGGCAACTACACCACCAGCACCTTTTCGGTACCTCAGGAGGGCGCGTACAAGCTCCGCTTCTGGGCGCTCATGCCGGGGATTGTGGTGCAGAAGATCATTGTCGATATGGGCGGCGTCCGCAAGAGCTTCTTTGGCCCGCCCGAGAGCTTCATGGTTGGCAGAGACCAGGTGGGGAGGTATAACCAGACCAGCTTTTTGGCGGAGGTTGATACGCTTGGTGGATTGCATGAGAAGCAATAGAATAAGGGTGGATGGACGGGCATTGTTGGATGCTCCGGCCGAGGCACGGGGTTGATTCGAAAATTGAAGCTCTATGAGCAGCGAGCGCGTTTGATGTTTTTAGTACCTATTTCTGTTTCATAGTGACATGACCTTGGGGCCATTGACGCCACACAAGCTTGCGAATGGATGCCCCGCGCAAAGATGGAAGTCGAGAATAATGAGATGAACGAATGGCGGTCTTCTGTGGACTTCCACTTTGTGTTGCTGGAACTTGAAAGCTGAGTGGAAGTGTGTTCCGTCATTGCACCTGTCAGCCACTTGTTCAACGCTAGCTGCAGCTGTAGCGCTGTGGTGGAACAAAGTTTAGCCTCTTTCAGTGGGCAGACCCTCGCCAGACTGGGCGGGCAGCGCCAGGGCTTCCACCTAACTTACACATCACCCCTGGTTTGTTCGTTAGCTTGGTACCTACTTACAGGGGTTTTGAACAGGGGGAACGACAAAGAGTAAATGCCTTATAATTATACCGATTATAGAAGGTGATAAAGTGAAAATTATAAATGATTGGTGATTCTAGTGGTTTTTAGTTAGGATAAGAGGTTTGTGTGCGTGTGTGTGAATCCCTTCCGTCAACTCGTTCTGACGTTGAAATCTAGTGATTTTGGCTAATCGAATTGTACGAATACACCTTTCTGACCGTGTCACCCCCCTGGGGAAGGATGTGGGGCGTGTCCCGCGCTAACAAACAAACCAGCATTGATGTGTACGCTAACATCCAAGTGGAGCCTGCCACCTCAGCAAATCGTTGTTGCAGCAACCAGCGGGGCCAGGCTGATAAACACGCTTCTTCCATTCCACTTCCCTTCCTTCCCGTCCTGGAGCCGGGGGGCCGCGGTGGTGGAAACATGGATGGAATCGATTTGTAGGTCAGGTCCATCCATCATTCTTCCCTCTTGTCTCCCTTGTGTCCTGCATTCATCCGTTCTGCATCACGGGTCGCATCCATCATCGGGTTGTTGTTTTGTTCTTTACTCTTTTTCTTACTATTTACTCTTGCGTGACCCACCACCGCCCCTCCATCGTCAACATTGGATCGCACATCACCAACAACTCAACCAAGGCCTTGGAGGGACCAAGTACGTACTATAACGAAAACCTACTACTATCGTACCACGACACACAGGCAGACAGACTACATTTGCAAACATAGCCCACGACATTTACGACACGACCGACCTTACAAAGTACGCGACGACGACCAAAAGAAATCACCTACCTGTATCGCTCTTATTTCTTTCTTTCTTGGAAGACACGCCGATATCCCGACCCAACTGCCACTCTCTACTGCCTGCCGACTTATCTAGCATTCCAATACACATACTTTAACGGCCCTTTGTTTCACCCCGGCCCTCGCTTTGCAGCCAAAACCTCTACAAGAAGGACGCCGGCTCCGGACCAAAGGAAAAGAAGGTGGGCCGAGCCGGCTACGGACATCAGCAGACAGACAGGTGGAGGTGCGAGGATAAGGAACCCCCAAGATGTTGGGCTATCCAGACCCGAACGCTTCGTCCATTACGGTCGCAGGTATGTTTCGCAACTCTGTGCGGTCCGTGTCATTGCTTTCTTGCTTGTTATTTTTGTTTTGCTTTGTTGTTCAAAGAGGAATGCGCTGGCTGACTTCAAGTATGCTATAGTTCGTGTCCGACCGTTTACAATTAGAGAAGCTGCCCAACTGTGAGCAATACCACTGCCTTACACATGACGCGCTCGACAGACTGGACGAACCGAGGCTGACAGATGCCATTGCATACAGGGTCAGAAGAGATGAGGGTACGGTATTCCTGGGAGACGGGTCGCTGGCGGCCGCGCCAACCCCAAAACTCAACCAGAGGGGAATCCGGCCGGTAATCAAGGTGGTGGACGATAGATGCCTGTAGGTTCTCTTCCCTAGAGGCAGGACTGATGATGTATCCAAAACCAGAGATGCTAACAAGTTCGCCGATGAAAAGTGTTTTCGATCCTCCAGAAGATAACCCAATTCAGAAATTCTCTCGATCAGTCGTGCCAGCGATGGGCAAAAAAGTCAAGGACCAAGTCTTTGCCTTTGACCGAATCTTCGACGAGAACGCCTCCCAGGTGGAAGTCTACCAAGGCACAACCAAGGGCCTCCTGGATAGTGTCCTTGACGGCTACAACGCGACTGTCTTCGCTTATGGCGCCACCGGCTGCGGCAAAACCCACACCATTACCGGAACGCCACAATCTCCGGGCATCATCTTCCTCACCATGCAGGAGCTCTTCGAAAAGATTAACGAGCGCAGCGGCGAGAAACACACCGAGGTCACACTCTCCTACCTTGAAATCTACAACGAGACGATTCGGGACCTGCTGGTGCCTCCTGGCAGCGCCACGAACAAGCAAGGGTTGATGCTGCGTGAGGACTCGAATCAAGGAGTGAGCGTCGCCGGTCTGACGAGCCACAAGCCCAAGGATGTGCAGGAGGTCATGGACATGATAGTACAAGGCAACGAGTACCGCACCGTATCCCCCACCGCCGCCAACGCGGTCTCGTCACGCTCACATGCCGTCCTGCAAATCAACGTGGCGCAAAAGGACCGGAACGCTGCCGTCAATGAACCCCACACCATGGCCACGCTATCCATCATCGACTTGGCTGGAAGCGAGCGCGCCAGTGCAACCAAGAACCGCGGCGAACGGCTGCTGGAGGGCGCCAACATCAACAAGTCCCTCCTCGCGCTGGGCAGCTGCATCAATGCGCTTTGCGACCCGCGCAAGAGTAACCATGTCCCTTACCGAAACAGCAAGCTGACGAGGCTGCTCAAGTTCAGTCTAGGCGGAAACTGCAAGACGGTCATGATTGTATGCGTGAGCCCGTCGAGCGAGCACTTTGACGAAACGCAAAACACGTTGCGGTACGCGAACCGGGCCAAAAACATCCAGACAAAGGTCACGCGCAATGTTTTCAACGTGAATCGCCACGTCAAGGACTTTTTGGTCAAGATTGACGAGCAGATGGCCCTCATCAACGAGCTCAAGGCCCAGCAGCGCGATGCCGAAAAGGTCTTCTTCGCAAAGTTTCTCAAGCAGAGCGAAAAGCGCGATGCCGTAGTGCGAGAGGGCCTGGCCAGGCTGCACGCCGCCTACGAGCATGCTGAGAAGGACCGCATGGAGGTGATTGGATTCATGAAGCAGCAGCGTGCTATTGAGAGAAGGATCGGTCTATTGTCGTCTTGGATTGCAGCCTTTGATTCCGTTTGCGATGCCCGCGGGTGCGCGAGTGAGGAGGAGATGCCTGCTCCCTTGACAGCCATCCGCAAGACCGCCGTCGGGATCCTGAACGAGCTCGAAACCACTAGAAATCATGTCCACCAGCGTCTTGGGAGGTGTAACTGGGAGCGAGCCCTTGATACAGCGCTTCAGCACAGCATTTTGCAGTTACCTGCTATGGGCGGGAACAGCGAAGGTTGCAACGCTGAAAGGGACATTCTCGCACGGGAGGCAGAGTTACTAAGAACAGGATTCATGCGGGATGCGTACCACGAGGTAGTTGAGCAGGACAAGGCTGGTGATGCAGCGATCTTACAGACATTACTAATGGCGCAGTTTGAGATCATGGCGAGCCTAGAGGAGTTGTTGAGGATGGAGGAGCGACAGGCGATGGAGCATGCGAAGGCGATGGTGAACAGGCTGTTGGAGACGGGACTTCAGGCGGTTGGCCAGGTCGTCAAGCCTGATGGAAGTCTTTCGACGGCTGGGTACCAGGGAACAGGACTCAGTGTGCCCAAACTGAGGAGGAAAAGTGGTGCGATTAATGGCGCAAAGACGATTCCCCAACCGGTGTTTTCCGCCAGCGCGGCGCTGACAACGGCAATTTCGACTTCGACTGAGACTGCTATGGACATCTCGACGGAGCCGGAAGCGGATGTAGAGGGGCAACTGGAGAGCTGGGACGGGGAGAGCGTTCCTCATCTTTCACCAGTAAAGGCCAGAAAGGTTGCCTACGCATCATCCAAGAAGGCCGGCACTTCGTTTACATTCACGCCCGTAAAGAAGAAGCATTCTGTGCGATGGAGAGACGATGAAACAGAAGAAGGAACACTAGCCGACTTTGAGAAGACGCCGCAGAAGTGGGACTCTAGTCCGGGCGAGCCTGAAAATGGCATTTCGCCTGTTCGACCGCCGATGCCGAGTTACCTTGGCAGCATGAAGAGCCCTCCACCTCCACAGCGCGACAATACCGACGAGGACGTAGAAATGGACGACGGGGCTGGCCCGGCATTGTCATCGATCCCAGATCTTTCGGGGCTATCTATCGGCAAGCCGAACCGGTTCCAGGCCGGATTCTTGTCCAAGTCTAGGACTTCACTGGCTGGATCAACCCCCGGAGCGACTATCACTGGTAACGGAGTACTTCAATCGCAGCCACCACCGGTCTTTAACTTGAACCTGGCCAACAGCAATAACTCTATATCACAGCAGAATGGAGGTAACGAGGAGAGACCAGCGCAGCCGTTGAGGAGCATTCCCGTGAGTCGAGCAGCTAATGCCTACTCTTCGCCGATATCATACTCAGCCAAACCGCCGAACGCGGCTCCTTCAACGACGAACACGATGAGCAGCGGCAACCACGACGGAAGCCCCAAGACTCCACAACCACCAACCACGTCCTCCTTACAACAGGTTGACGAAAACCAGCCACCCGTCACCGCACGCAAGTCATCGTCTCGATTGTCACTCGGCTCGGCCATTCCGCGCCGCCTCTCTACCTCACCCCGTTCAGGTTCTGGAGGCTCGACGGACTCGGATAACTCCCTAGTCATCGACCCCCTCAAACTCAGATCGGCCCTGCAGGAGAAGAAACGTCGCGACAGGCTTAGCTTGATGTCGGGCACCGCAGCGTCGATCGCCAAGGCCAAGCGAAGGGCGTCTAGCGCGGCGCCACTTGCAAACGGCCCCGGTGGCGGTAACGGCTCGGCTTCGACTCCAGGGCCAGCGGCGTCACGGCCGAGCATCGCCAAAGTCTCGCATAGGGCCAGCATCGGTCAAGGCAGATCGAGCGTCGGCGGTCACAGAGCCAGTTTCGGAGGCAGTCTGCACGGAAGAGCCAGTATGGGCGCTCACCACCGGGCCAGCATCGGTGCGGGCGGCCACCCGGGACTTGGAGGAGCTGGGCGGAGAAGCAGTATGGGCGTGGGCGGCGGCCCACTGGCTAGCGCCACCAATGGTATTTCGAGACATCGGAAGGGCAGTGGTCTAGAAAAGTCGGGTGCGGTGGCTGCCACTAGGAAGGGAGGTATTCCGTTGCCGACTATCGCGGGGTCGCCTCCTGTTAGAAGCGGGACGACAGGGTTGGCCGCTAGGAGGGCCAGTTTGGGTCCGAATAGCGCGTGGCTGGTGGAGAGCGGGATGATGGGGCCGAAAAGTGGCATTGGTTTGACGAATGCTCAACCTAGGAGGATGGGGATTAATGGAAATGGAAGTGGCTTCGGCAAGGGAAGTCCAAACGGAGGTGAAGAAGATAACAATTCTGCGTCAGGGACGACGGCCGCGAATAGGCTGAGCGGGTTCGGATCATTTGATGGTAAGAATAGGAGAATTACCATTGGGGCTGGGCCGATTGGTAAGAAGTCGAGCTCTTCCCTGTGGCAGTGAGGATGGGGGAGCGATCGTATTGCATAGCGTAATTAGCATGGAAGCAGTGCTGCTGGATAAGGGTTAAGCGTCGTCACTTTAGGCTAGATGGGTGTTTGCATAGCATTCATGTACCGTTGTTGTACATTTCTTTGGTCGGAGGTGTGGTGGAGTTGAAGTTGGCCTTCTTGTTTCTTTCGTCCAATACTCCAATGACGGTTTCTGCATTGCTTGGTAGAAGGCTGCGAGTCAAAAACATGTCCCTGAGTACATGTTACTTGTACAGACTTGGCGAATTCTTACTCACTATACCTCTTCAATTTGCAGTGCACCGATGACCCGACGGTGGTGGTGGTAATGTTGATGATGAGGGGTATCACGTGCAATGGGTGTGGCTGAGCATGGCAGAGAGACGCTACAAGCCACAGTTACATCAAGTAGAACCCAGCTTGCTGCTACTGTGGCTGAACATTGGTCGTCCGCGCGCGTCGCTGCGACAGCCGCCGCGGTACCCAAGTAACGAACCAAAAGCTCAATTCATTCAGTTGCAGTTCCATCATCGCCAACCCACCAAGAACAACGAACCATTCCCATCCCATCTCCATTGACGCCGACGACAACGACCACCCTACATTGTGCTCGTCCATCACCACTTTGACTCTTGCCACCATCATCTGAACTGGAGTAGTCTTTCTTTTCTATCGCACAAACGACGACAGATCAATCAAGATGGGCAAAAAGAAGAGAGGACACCCCGACGTCGAGGAGCTCCTTGCTCGTCCATGGTGTTACTACTGTACGTACCATCTGCCTGAGCTATTTGTTTATGTATCTTGACTAATACGCTGCTTGCATCTGCCCAGGCGAACGTGATTTTGAGGATCTCAAGCTCCTGATCTCCCACCAGAAAGCCAAGCACTTCAAATGCGACCGATGCGGCAAGCGACTGAACACGGCCGGCGGTCTCTCCGTCCACATGAACCAAGTGCACAAGGAATCGCTCGACAAGGTTGAGAACGCGCTGCCCAACCGTCAAGGGCTCGACATTGAGATCTTCGGCATGGAGGGTGTCCCCGACGACATTGTCCAGCAGCACAACCAGCGCATCATCACAAACTTTTACACAGCACAGGCCGAGCGCCATGCCGCCACGGGTAACCCCCCGCCGGGACAGGCTGGTGGCCAGGGACCTGCCAAGAAAATCAAGATCGAAACTCCCGAGGAGCTGAAGAAGAGGTTGGCGGACCACAGGGCAAAGGTCGCGGCGATAAAGGCGAATGGCGGCGTGCTACCGGTGCCTGTTGTTGCGCCGAAAGCCCAGCCTGCTTCTGTGTCGCCGGTTACTGGACAGAGTCCGGCGCAAGGCGTAAGTTCTCACACCATTATTACTTGTAGACGAAGCTAACCTATCCCATTTGCGTCAACAGGCATCTCCTTTTCCTCCACCGCAGCCAGGATTCCCGTACCCCCCACCCGTCGGCGTCCCCGGTGCCTTCCCACCCCCAGGACAACCAGGTGTCGTCGGCGCATACCCTCCCGTCTATCCCCCTCCCGGCGCGACACCCACACCCCCCGGTGCGCCTGGCGGCCCGGGCTTCAATCTTCCCGCCAGACCGACGGGCGGAGCCCTCCCGCAGAGACCCCCTTACTACAACAACTACAACGGTGGCGCCGTGCCGCCACCAGGTGCATACCCCGGTGGAGCCTCGACTGTCGATGAGCTGGTGTCTGGCGCGGCGAGGCAAGGAGGAGGAGGGGCCCAGGGCGACGAGATCGATCAGCTTATCCGTGCTGCGGAGCAGGGAAGCAAGCCGCCTGCCAGGGCGGGAGAGGACTCTGCTGGTGGGGAGAAGAAGGGTAAGAGTAAGGATAAGAATACGCGCATGGTATATGGGGATAGCGAAGTCAGTCCGGAGGAGAAGATGGCGCTGCTGCCGAGATATGCGGTTTCTGCGGCGTAGGGCCTCTCCAGGAATAAACAGATGGATCTTGGCCCTCTCTCTATTGAGAAAAAAAGAAAGCGATGGGGCCATTGAGATGGTAGTTGAATCTACCCTCGGTGTTGGTATCACTGGTATGTCTTGTATTGTTCGAGGTAAACATGGCACACGGGGGGGATGGTGAATGGGCGTCAAAAGGATATTACTGTTCTGTTAAACACTAGGTATGTCGGTCTTATCGAGTTGTACTTTGCTATGTTTAGGGAGTTCGTGATCAAGGTGATGCCAATGGCAGGCAAGCCCATAATCGCGGATGCGTTCTCCCTTGCTTTCTGGTTTACAGAGCCTACTTCGGCCCCTTTCACTCGATGACCATGGGTAAGGCCATCTGGGTGATTCTCTGGCGGTTGCAACAAGAACAATACGGCCTGATCCTGCATTGGGTGTTTACGCTCAAAACAATAGCTGCTGACTGGAATGACATAGCTATTTACGACTCCGATCCCCCCCACAACAACAAAACATCCACGCAACACAACAGCGTTGGGGCCCTTCATTCACATGAGACATACCATGCCGAAGGTCTGCGTGAACTGTGAAGCTACAGGGGGGTCGCGCGTTCTCGTTCGTTGGATTGTTTTGACCCCACATTCCCAAACTGGAAAACAAACAAACAACAACAACGGACGAACAATTCCCACACAACCTGACTGTCTGTGCCCGCAAGAATCAGAAAAAAATGTCAATTCAAGACGCGGCGGTGATGCGAGTTGACGGCATAATTGATTCCGGCTTGCCGTGAAATCTTTAAGAAGTCCCGAGTCCTCTTACAATGTCCTTGCCCATCAGTCGTGCATATGAAGGAACCTTGTCACTTTTTAACAGGAGAACTGTGAACCGATTCGCTCTCTGCCTCGCTGCCAACTGGCTGATAACATTGCTTTTTCTTCCCATACTGTCCATCCGTTTGCATTGTGTATCCTTCCACTTTATCCATGTGGGATTATCCCTCCTATATCTTTCTATTTGTCTTCAGCGAGTTTTCTCAACAGATGAAAAATGACAGACCACAGCCACGATATCGATGAATTGAACCTCCCCATAGCGCTGAGACGCACGCGCCGAACTGGAACTGGAACTGTGCGCCGCACTCCCTGTGTTTCCGGTGTAGGTATAGGGCGGGGAAGTGCGATCAAAAGGAGTCTCGCAGTCGCATGCACAAGAGAGGTATCACCACCTATTCCCCCGACTACACCACGGCGAGACTGGAATAATAGGATAACAAAGACCGCCACCGTGCGGGGCAACAAAACACATTTACAACTTTCTTCGGGCGCTGTCAATGGTTTGGTGGAAGACGAGCTCTCATCAACTGGGTTGACACCCATGGTCCGGCGCACATCGTTGCAACCCCCCTCCCCAGCGCCAGGCTCCTCAAAGTGCACATATAAGAATCGCAACACAGCCACGCCATCTCCTCGACGGTCTATTCTCACAAAACCAGTATCAACACAGCAACCCAGCACCTCCAACCAAGCAGATCGTGGCACCGAATCTGCCTCTACCCACCTTCTTCCCCTCCGCCAGAGCCACCACAAGCGCCGCACAATCCAGACCCACCGCAGCGCTTCTCTGAGCAGCATTTCAAGCGAGGAAAAGATGAATCACGCCTACACCGAATGGCGCAAGAGAGAGAGGGAAGCGCAGGAGGAGATTGAAAGGCTTAGGGCTGAGTTGAAGGAGAAGGACGAGACGATCGAAAGGTTTCATCAGAACGACGAGACCGTGGAGTTGGAGTTGTCTCCAGAGTTGGAGCTCG
This sequence comes from Neurospora hispaniola, assembly GCF_033458365.1. Classification (NCBI taxonomy): domain Eukaryota; kingdom Fungi; phylum Ascomycota; class Sordariomycetes; order Sordariales; family Sordariaceae; genus Neurospora; species Neurospora hispaniola. The sequence continues at coordinate 1,639,947 of NW_026944415.1, read as the reverse complement.
ACGGTGGGATGGTAGACGCTGAGAGGAACCCTGCGAGGCCACGGAAGTTGGTGGAAATGCAGAGAGAAAAGGCGGAGAGGCAGACTGCTGTTATTCCACAACAACCACGGTCGCCAGAAACACCTGATAATCTGACCTTTCACACCGCGCTGTCAATGAGGCAGGGGGAAGATTTGGGGGGAAATGGAGGGGAAGATGGACAACAGCAGCACATGCTTTTGGATCACCATCTCCAGCATCACGACCCCGGCTCAGGATCAGAAACGGAAGCTCTTAGCTTGACAACCTCCCAATTCAGCGAGGCTATTCGTGCCCGTTTGGATTGTAGCACACCCCCTCCCTCGGTCAATCGCGCACGTCATCATCGTCTACTTCCGACGACAACGACAGCAGCAACAGCGGCAGCAGCAGGACCCAGACTCTTTCCTACCCCACCCACCACCAGCCCTATGACCATGGCCATGGCTATGGCCACAGCTAGGGCCGTAATACCCATCAACAACCTAACCCCAGGCACGGAACTCCCTATAACACCATGCTCCAACTCCCGACATGGAGCAAGGTCGACATCAAGTTCTTCGAGACGAACATCGGAAGCCACCACCATTCACAATCTCCATCATAACCACAGCGGCATGAACGAGGAGGAGGCCACACCAACCCGAGCATCAAACAGAGGAGGAGGCCCAGAAGAACAACAACTCCATTCCGAAAAAATCGCAACCCTCACCACCCAAAACACCACCCTGCAAGCCTCCCTCTCCCGCGCTCAAAACTCTCTGCGCGTAGCTCTGCAACTAGTCAAGAAACTCGAAATCGACAGCGATCGACTGCGCGGCGAGACGCTCTTACTCCAGCGGGAAAAGAGGGAGTTGTTGGAGGACGTCAGGGAGATGCGCTCGGAGAGAGAAGAAGAAGTGGTAAGGGAAAGAGTCAGGAGCGCGTTGGAGAGAAGAGACGAAATGTGGAAGGGGCGGATGAAGATGCTGGGGGAGGGAATCGTGGAGGGAGTCAGGGGTGCTTTTGAGGAGGTTATTGAAGATGTATTGATGGATTCGGGGGTGGGTGGGATGGATGAGATGCTGGGAGGAGAACCAGGGGGGTTGCCAACGGCGCGGATGTCGAGGAAGAAGAGAAAGAGAGGGATGGAAGAGGAGGAGGAGGATGCTGATGAGGAGGAGGAGGAGGAGGATCAGGTTCATGAGGACATGCAAGAGTGGGAAGGTGGGGATGGTGCAAGTTGTGATTTGGGAGCTGGGAACTCAGGTGCTGGTGGGGGTAGTGGTCACGGTAGTTATGATGATGGGCTTGAGGATATAGAGCGCCGGACTATGAGGGTGAGGGAAAGGATGATGAGGAAGAGAAGGAGGAGGACCAGTGGTTTCGGTACGGAGGAGGAGGAGGAGGAGGATGCAGATCCTGACGCTTGAGATATTAAAGTTAATCATGTCTGGTGTCTGGCGAAATGGTGTTCCAGGGCATATATGGCGTTCGTTGTGGAACTCGTTGACAGGCGTTAGGCGCACATTTCGGGCCACTGTCCATGGTATATCTAATCATCTTTACGTGGGAACATGTGAGGAGGTCGGTCTTCACATAGAAGTTGACGCATTATTGTCTAAACCGATCTCTACGCTTTCTTGCAATATTTGAGGCCTATATTTCCCCAATCGTCCCATGCGGACCTCCCCGCAATAACAACCTGATGCAAATTATATCAGCTGTGCCTATGGAAAGTATGAGTTCAACCTTTACTCATCCCAAACCCAGAACTATCTTGCAAGAAACCCCCTGTGATAGAAACAGGGCGTTTGCCACCATTTCCCTAGAATGAACAAAACCCCTTAGGGGCTTGCTTAATCCTCATTCGCTTGTAGTCCCAATTCACCCCAGTGATTAAAAAGAAAAAGAACAACCCTCTACACACAAAGCCTACGAAGTCGGCTTTGACTTGCTCTTGTCGTTCTTGAAGACAGCCGTCTCATCCACCATGAGCAACATGCCGAACTCCAAATTATCTCTCCTCTCCTTGGTGAAGTTCTCAAGATTGTAGCGCTGCTTGTGATGCTGTTTGAGAGTCCTGAACTGGGCCGTGTTGACTTCAGGTGGGATTGGCAAGGGCCAGTCCGGCGACAGAGGGGTGTCTTGGTCTGCTCGTATTTGCAGAATCATTTCCGCAACCAAGAGCGAGACCTCTTTACGATAGTCCAGTGCGCAAGCTAGACGTGATAATTTGCGCACATGCTCCGCATAACGTCTCTCTCTGGAGTCCGGGGGACAGGCCCTAGCCACCTCGCGGGCTGCGTTGACAAGTGATGGTGATGAGCCATGTGGCCAGGTGCGATTCTTTGTCTTCCAGGTCGCGTGGAATACCGGCCCTATCTGGTAAGAAGGAAGGGGAACAGTGATGTAGCTCCTGGTGGTGGAGTAAAAAGTCTTGAGGCCAAATGTGTTCCGTGTAGCGGCAGGGACTGTAACTGTTGGTTAGGCGAGAGATACTCGTATGGCGAGCAGGAGCAAAACAAGATGATGGATAGATGAGCTAGTCCATGTGGGCTGGGGGAGAGTTTATGAGGAGAGCAACTTACCAGAATAGTAGCTGGCCGCATAGTTCGTCACGGCTTTTGTATTTACTCTGTGGTGGAGGATGAAGTAGACCGCTTCAATGTCAGATAGCTGGTAAATAAATCCCAGCAGCTCCTCCGGACAGAATTTTTGCCCCGAATGTCTGCCATTGTGATGTTGCAAGCACTGAAATACACTCTCGCTTGACCCAGCGGAGGGTTGTTTGTTCCCACCATAAACAAAGGCGACCTTTCGGATGCCCCTCAAGTCTTTACGGACTTGCCTGAAGTCAATGTGACTGGCGAGAGGGTTCAAATCGACGAGTTGGTTCCGTGGGTGCCAAAGCCACAGCTTGCCCGATTTGTCGACACTAAATTCGAAGACCACGAGATCCGTGGCGGCGTCAATCTTCCGCCAGTCGTTGTTCGGGCGGACTGTAATAGGCAGAAGGAGTGGCTGAAGGCCACTTTTGAGGATCGCTTCAGCCGCGACAGGAGAATCGCGCCCAACATCCTGGATATTTTCTACAAGGTGGTAGCCAGAATTGTCGCCTTTCTTCTTACTCCTGGATTTCAGGTCCAGCTTCCATGTGACCGGGTCAACCTCATGACGTGACGCATCAGCGAAGTGAATCTGAGGCTTCCGGAGCGCCTCGTGAAAGATCATGATTTGTATTTCCACGGGGAGCCTCCCGAAAAGCGGCCATGCCACTGCCTCAGGCTCGGCCTTTTTGGGACTCATGATGAGAGGATGCGCCGTTTTTGCTGCTCCAGTGTGGGTGAGACGAGGTACTGAAAGTTGTTTGTCGATGGGAAAGAAGGTCGACAAGAAGTATTGGAGAATTGTGGGGGGTTGATAATGTGGAGAGGACTTGCTCTGGAAGATGGCTACGAAATGTGCCGCTTGTTCAGCACCGGGCTGGAAAGAAGAGACTGAAGAAGAAGTGGGGTGGCACGAACCGCCCCAACACCATTGCTTGTCTGACAAGGTTCTGTTTGGGATCATCTTGACCGGGCAGCGAAAATTGAGTCGAGGTGAAACCGGTGAAGGAACCCCAACGTTTACTTGGGATGAAATGGAAAGGGGAAAGGGGTGATCATGTGCAAAAAGCTTTGAGGCGGTACCGGTATCTCGTCAGACTTTGTTGGCATGTAATTCCGTCCACGCAGAATTAGAGGACATTCTGATAGTGAATTCTAGTCAACTTGGCTAGATTTCAACACCTGCTTGGTTTTCGGTGGTCTGTGGGGGGTGCAGATGCAGGTCCAGATGCACCCCGAGATGCACTCAATTTGATGATCGAATATGGGATGGATAGGAGTAAGATTTCGATTTCAAAAACAAATTGTTTCTATGGAGGAAGCCCCCCGCCGCCCTCCCTACTCCGTCCAGATCAGCCTTCCAGCTTCTGACGGTCTCTGGCCGTAGCTCTTTCCTTGACAGTCAATGGCTTCCTTCTATGTTTGAAGCTATCCCCTCTCCTGGATTGTGGGGTTTTCCATGTACTACAGTACCCTAGAAACTCGAGAAATTAGCAATAGCTGATCCCCTCTTTCAGCGCCCAGCAGGGCATGAAGCGGTGCTCTCTTACTAAGCCAGCATATGCCAACGGATGTATCTGTCCAGTTAGTGAACACGAGAAGACATTGCCCGCCCTCCACTGTAACTTGCGTGCGTTTCGATACACAGGATCGAGCTTGCCCTGCAAAGACCTGCCCCCTGCCCGGCGCTATAAGAGGTAATTGACGTTGCCAGTTTCGCGAGTTTCTACGGTATGCTGGTCCCTCCTGCCTGAATGAGTAAATGGCACGTAGCAGGTGCAAGTGGCCATGCACATTGCTTCGCCGGCCCTAGGCAGACAATGACGACTTATGAGCAGGAAAAGAAAAGTCCAACAAGAAGACTACCAAATGACTTGCCGTTGAAAACAGCATTCCAATTTGGATACTAACAAAAAACAAACCACATGTGCCGCCGAAAACGACGAGTGTCCGTCCAGATACTGAAAATCTGTTGTGTCGCAATGGCTATCTCCAAAACCCTACTTGAACTCTGCATCTGGCGCGTTTTACCATCAAAAGCCTACAACAGGTCACTAAACGTGTAGGGACCTTGGCGCAGTTGGCTAGCGCGCAGGTCTCATATCTAACTATGATCCGGTGCAAATATCGGAGTAATCCTGAGGTCGGGAGTTCGAGCCTCCCAGGTCCCAAACTTTTTGCAATTTTTTCCCCCTTTATCCCCTTCGCTAGATTTCTTCCTGTTCCTTCTTCTTCATATGCACGTTTTTCTCTTCTCATCTGGTCAATTTTTTTCTTTCTCAGATCATTTATATCGTTCCGCGGACTGTATCTCGAATGAATGCAGGGACTGCTGTTCTGTTAAAGAACCAATAAATACTTTCAATTGTATTAGACTTTCAAGCCGACAAGATTTCTTGTCGCTCATCTCAAATATGAATATGCAATAAGGCCGCCTCGTTTCTGCCTCCCTTATCATGATATATCCAATCCCGTAAATTACTTGCATACACGTTACACCATGGTCCACCATCACCAGGCTCATACCCCCGCGGCCTACATCAGCTCCGCAACATTCCCTTTCGGAGGCCCCCCTTTCCCTCCAAGCTCCGAGACTCCCTTTAGCGAGCTGTGATCCAGCAACTCAAACCTCGTCCCCAAGTCCCTGACCTCATACACGCCCAGCGCCCCACTCGCATCGCCCACAATCAACCACTTCCCATCCGGACTAAACTCAAACACCGTAATCTTTTTGATAGCCTCAAACTGCCCAAAGCTCGCAAACCCGCTCACCTTTGCCGCATCCGGCCACTTCCAAACCTCCTCCGCCGTCGCCACGTCGAGGATGACAAACTTCTGCATCTCGGGATCGCAGTACGCCACAAGCCGGCAGTCTGGCGACACACACGCCTGCACGTTGGGGATGGGAATGAGTCTGGTCGTGTTAGTCGGCATGTCCCATACCAGGACGAAGCGCTCGGGCGTGGGAACTCGCGTTTGTCTGAACTTGCCGCCGGGGAGCGGGATGTTGACGTGGCTGGCGGGAATCCAGATGGAGACGGTTACGCTGCCGTGGGAGACGAGAACGGAGGGGAGAGCCGTTTGTAGTTGCGTGTAAGCGGGCGCGCAGAAGCGGTAGGCTTTGTGTCGTTTCGGATCGCCGGACTCTTGGATGTGCGAATGGATGCTGTTCACGGGACTACGAGCTTGAAGTTTGGCTTCTTGGACTGGAGTAAGATGCCAGGCCACGAGGAGGATGGTTGAGTTGATGTCCCTGGGCGGGTCGCCAGGTCTGGGGCCTGCGGCAGCTATCAGGAAGGGTGAGTCGTTGGAGAAGGCTAGCTCGGGATACTTGGGAAGGAAAGGAAGATCAGCCTTTGTCAGATCAATGCAGCTGCTTGCATCTTCCCAGAAGGGCTTCTTAGCGCCCGGGTTACGTGATAGAAAGTACCGATCGATCCGGTCAGCCCCGGGCCGGTATATCACAAGGGGGGCGTAACTGTTGTCAAGTTTGTGGCTGGCAGCCCAACGGTGCGCTTCGTCGATAACCTGGACCTTCTTTCCGGATCCTCCCTTGGTGAAGTTGTAGATCTCGAGATCCAACCCAAAATGCGTAGTGATGCCTATAAAGCAAGGGGACGTGGGACCTTCGGATAAAATTGAATGGCTCCGGACGAAGTACTCTCTTGAACGAGGCTGCGCCGGTACGTACGATTTGATCTTGATAGTGCTATGAACCGTGTTCTTCGCAATTGCCCATATCTTGACTGTGTTGTTGGAATGCTTAGTTGCCAAATAAGAGGCTGTTGGTGAACAGTCGATATGGAAGACGTCGGAGCCTTTGCCCTTGTCGGTAAGATGTCGTACAGGCACAAGCTCGGCTCGGTGTGATTGCACAGTTGCTGTGCTGCTTTTATATGCAGTGACGTGATCTGTTGACTTGCCGTGGGACCATTGAGCCGGAGGACTGAGAGGAGTGGTGTTTACTGGCCATTGTTGGCTTTGGGCCTGGGGCGTTGGTGACCAGCGAGAGTCGTGTATAGTAGCCGGAGATAAGGTACTTGTACTTGCTGAGAATGTGCCAGTCGATATTGTAGCTATAGACGGCGCGGCCGTTGATGGGAAGATCCCACTATCGTAACCGACGCGGTAGGTCCCTGACCCCAACGACCCGGATGATTGGAGGTTGGGGAAATAACCTCGCGAGCTTTCACCAGGCGATATTGAGGCTCCAACAGATCCAGCTGTTGCAGCGCGTAGCATTTGATGTGATGATTTCGGTGTGGATGTAAACCTACATTGTTCGGGATTTTGAACGAGCTGAGGTTCGGACCATCGTTCAGCTCGCAAATCCTGGTGTGGTACATAGCTGGCTTCAAAAGGTTCGGATCTAGCGGATGGGGAACCTTGGTCCCAGCTTTGTTGGCTAGAAGGGGGCGACTGTGTTCTTTGTGAGAACTGTATGGATGTAGGTGACTCCGGTGTTGGGCCATGTCTCGAGGGATCCAGAGGCGTATTTCGAAGTCGTGGGGATACTTGCTGGGGTCCCCTCCTCGGACTTGAAGCAGTTGATGCAGGGTTCTCCCCGCCACTATAGAAGGGAAGTGCTATGGCTCCGGTTGGGTACCATGGTCCCGCTGATTCGTAGACGCTACTTATGACATACTTTGGCGATGCCTGTCTTCCTTCTTGGTGTGTTGGGGCGGTAGGAGGTTTCACCGGTTGCTGTGGCTCGAGATTTAAAGATCTAACGCCGTTCTGTACAGCATCGACGACGGATGTGGACGTTAAATCATTGTTTCTCGGCTTTGTTAGCGGGCCTTTGCATGACATTGCAGGGGTTTCATGTTACTCACAGGTCTTTGAGAGGGCTATCGTCTTTGATGACAGGGGAATCAGCACCAGTGGTTTCCAGACAGTTGATTACGGCATTCATGTATGGGTCGAGCCAAGTGTTCCTATTGTCGAGGCCTGTCAACGCAGTATGACTGCGTAACCGGTCTACTTCGGTCGTTATCTGACATTTGGAGGTTTTGGAGTCGCTGGTGTCGGAATTGGATGGTGACCTAGGTAACAAAAAAAAAGGTCAGTTTCAAGAGCATCTTGGGTGAAGAAGAGTTCAAGGAACGAATCGAGGCAAAACTTACTGGTGGTAATTCACAACATCAAGGACAAGTCCCAGCGCACGCCGATACGTCTCTATGTCCCCTCGAACCTCCGCCATTTTTGCCTTTCCTGAGGATACCCATTCATCTGCGCCACGACACTGCATTAGAGTGTCCTCTATCCGACTAAGCACATCACCGCAATCCTCCAGAAGCGACAGTACCTGCGCTTGCAATAAGAGAGGAATACTGTGTTCGTCACGCAGCAGCTCGAGCAAGAGGCGCATGTCGGAAAGCTCTCGGGTAACTGAAGAAAGGTCCGCATGCGCGTTTCGAACGAATCGTATAAACCGTGTAATGGTTCCCAATGTTGTCGATATGCCGGCAAGGATATAATCGACAGGCCCGGCAGCGCTGGCCACCGGACGCCAGTGACCGGGCGGAGACACCTCCATGTTCTTGTAACGAGTCGAGCACTTAGATGAGTATTAACTGGTAATTGACCACTGCTGGTATAGTGGGAACCGGCTGATCTTTTACTCTATTCGGAATATCACCGAATCGTTTGATGGTCCTAAATGGTGTCTCGGATGGAATAAAGTTCGAAATCTTCTCGTAGAGAAATGTCTTGAAAACTGCAAACCGGGGATTGGGTCGTAGTGCATTCGCTTCCTGCCGAAAACCTATTGGAGAAGATCAACTTGTCAACTGGGCAATGTGTCTACTGGGGACAGTTCTTTTTTGGAGAGAAAGAAGGAGAATGGGTTGCATAGACTCGATCGTGTAGTCAGAGCAGAGTTGGGGACAAAGACGTGGCTTGGCTTCGCAGGGCGGACAAAGAAGTGTGTAGGTAGTCTGTTGACTGGACTTGTGAAGCTGGCAGAGGTGAGGCGGGAGTGCTAGGTCCACGTGTTCACAATCGACAGCTGAACAGTGCCTAGACCGCGATGGACAAGAGACCAAGTGAAATTCCCAACCCCGAGGGCTTCGCGATGCGTGTGGTTCTGGAAGGTCTTTGCGAGAATGGCGATCCGGCAGGTGGCGTTGCGGGCCAAGGCAAAGTCCACGTACCGGAGGCTATCGTTCTTTGTTTGCCATGCCTACCCATCGCATCTGGCTAACATCCCGCCGCCCCCTACCGTTATGAGATGGTGCTGATAGGCATCGAATGAACACTTTGTTCCTCTTGTAGGGTGGAGGATGCAAGCCCACGGCATCCTCTCTTGATGAGAAAAAGGCAGACTGGCCAACCGGCGGTCTTCTTTTGCGCCATGACGCCGAACAGATGATGGCGACGACACCTCCGCATTCTTGTGGGGAAAGCATGGCTTCAATCTTTGTGTGCGTCGTGCTCAGTGCGGATCTGCTTCTCAAAATGGAAAACGACGAGTTCCTGTTGCGATTGGGATGAGTTTATTGGCTCAAGACCATCGGGGGCCAGCTTGCAAAACATCGCGGAAGATCGCGCAAAAGATCATTTAGAATCCACAAACTGGATCGAGGAATCTGAGTAGATTTCAGTTGCAGTTTGGGACACAAGTTTTCACCTCCATCCGAATAGAGAGAGGAAAATGGTCGAGGCAGGCATGAAGACGGAGCTTCTTGTGTGTCTGTATCACCTCGGTTCCTTCCGGTTATCGATGGGAAGTATCCTCAAGATGGTGAATTGAGGCAGTGGCGTACTTGAGCTCGTCTTTTGATTCCCAATTTCACCAAAAACGGTCCGATGGTGTAGTTGGTTATCACGTCAGTCTAACACACTGAAGGTCCCCAGATCGAGCCTGGGTCGGATCAACTTAACTTGCCTTTTTTTTTTCTTTTCTTTTTTGGGTTCCATCGGCGAGCGGGGCCTCCGGTGCTGTTCCTCATTCTCGGCCCACGAGCCCGCGCATCACCTTTTGTTCTTATTGAAAAGCTGAACCAACAACTCAAAACCACAACGACAAACGACGACAAAATCGTGAGAACTGTGATGAGAGACAAAAGATAACATTCATGTGCACATCTTATGCTATCTACCTTGTCCAGAGGTCCACCACTCGTCACGGTCCATGCTCGCCAGGTCGCATATCCATGATCATCAAAGCGTGTCCATCTGATGGGCTGTCTCCCTCTTCTTTTCTTCCTTTCCAGTTGTTTTATCGTGGTTTTCGTCACTTTTTCTCATCCGGCCTCTCGATGCCTCGTATAGCGGTGGCGCTCTTGCACGTCGTGTCTGAGCCAATGACTTCTGATTCGTACCAAGGCTCCGGAGGTGATGATTGTTGTCGTGGCATACGGATTCATGAAATCCAAAAATGCCTCCTTTCCACAACGGCGGATGCCAGCCGTCCACAAACACCACAGGCCGGACAAGGGCAAAGGCGGTGCATGAGCAACGGCTGAACAATCTTGCGGCAAGGATTTTGCGTCGTGCAGCAGTGTCATGGCTGCAATACCACAAGGTTTGCTGGACAGCCAGCTATGTGGATGGCGCTGGATGTAGCCTCCCGAAGGAACACCAAACACAGCCTTCCCAACCACGACTGAACATCCACTAATCCCCGCTCCCGTCAACATCAACTGTCGAGATAAAGGTTTGTCTCATCCTCGCACCCCTCAAACATCCTCCAATCCTTCCTCCCCCTATACCATTTCTTCCCAGTTCGCTTCCTCCATCGGCAAAGAACCAGTGCGTGACCATCCTACGACGTCACCACCAATTCTTGCTCGAGTGAGGACCAAGTCGCGTTCAAACCGTTCCTGGCCACCCGTCTCCTCACGGTGCAGACAGCCGCCAGTCCTGTAAAGCGTCGACAAACCATCTATATGTCGATATCTCCTTCCGCCACTAAGCATCTAGCACACTGCAGATCGCTCTCAAAATCCATACCTTCCCCTCCCCTCCCCAAGTCGTCCGAATATTTGAAAAAAAAAAAAAAAAAAAAAAAAAAAAGAAAACGACAACCAGCGAGGCGCAACCTAAAAATGGTATCCGTTCCAAGCCATGATCAACTGTAGCCAGCTGACCCTGGCTGACCATCACGCCACGCGCCGCCCAAAAGCCGAACCCATAACGCCGTTTATGTAAGCCCACCATACCAAAACGAACAAAGTACGACCCCTCCTCCGTTAACACGAAATATCTGTGAAACCGCCAGCCATGACAAAAAGCCTGTCCATCCATCATGTATTGAGTTTTGCGTGCGCACCTTTTTGTGATCCATAGAGCCTGGTCCGCCTGTAGAGCCAATGTTATTGAGTCGTGTGATCATCAACTGATGAAAATGTGAGAGCCATAATGAGGAAATGATCTGCTCGCGTGTGTCTTGATCGAGAGGTGAAATTGGCTGAAAATCCGAGGAACGAGGAACTGTGTTGGGTATAAGGGATGGGAAGCGTTTCAATGGAGGAAAAAGAAATCTCGCAGCGCCTCATGGAGTATAAAGCCGCTTCCGCCGTAAAGCCAACAAAGACGTATAAACCCCACACCACCCAAGACTCCGCGCCCATGCCGAAGCGTTGTAAGCCGTGAATGCGAACAGGATGAAGCTGGACCGTATCGAAAAATCCGTGAAATGGGGCAAACTCCAACAGAGAATGTGTCGTAGTACAGTTCCGTGGATGTCGCTGGACTGTCTGCAGGGTCGGCAGTAAAGAGTGTGATAGACGAGTCTGCCGTAGCGTAAACGCAAACCTGACAGGCCGAGGGACAACACTTGTCGTCATGGTAGCCCATTCACAGTTCGAGAGGAACAGAAAAAGATGGCCGAGAAAAACGACTAATATGTACAATTCAAAGACAAAACAACGTGGAAGCGATGCATGGTCGCACACCTCCTCACATTACCACATACCCCCCTCCTTCCAAAACTTGTGGGGAGAGTTTACCCTACTGGGCAGACAGTGGACCCTGAGGCTGGCCCTGACCTTGGGTACGAGGGCCGCGCTGACCACCGTAATTCTGGTTCTGACGGCCTCCCTGGCCCTGGAAACCACGTCCACGACCTCCACGGGGCCCACTGCTACCGGGCTGCCCGCGGTTGTTCTGGTAGTTGGTGGGCCTGGGTTGGTTGTTGGAAGCACCTGTGCCATTTTGGCGACCGTTTTGCCCTTGCCAATCACCCTGGGCCTGGGGGATGGGTCTGTGAGGCTGTTGAGCTTGGGGATTGAAGCCAAGTTGTTGGTTACCCTGTTGAGGCGGGAGCTGGTTCGACGGCTGTGTCTGTGTTGAGAAATGCTGTTGCTGTTGAGACTGTTGAGGCCGTTGCGACTGCTGCAGTTGCTGTTGCGGCTGCTGGGCAATAGGCTTGAAGGTCGAGATGGGCCGGGGAATAGATTCGGGGTTCTCGTACACGTAGAGGCTCTTGTCAATGGTCTGAGGAATGGGCTGAATCTCAGTACCAAGATCGCGCTCAATGTTGTAAAGGTTGAATCTGTCATCCCAATTGATCAAGTTAATAGCAAGACCAAGGTGACCATAACGACCAGAACGACCAATACGGTGGAGGTACGTCTCGGCGTTCTTGGGGAAATCGAAGTTGATGACGACGTTCACTGCCTGAATGTCAATACCACGGGTGAGGAGATCCGAGCAGACCAGGTTACGGCAAACACCGTTGCGGAAGTCGTGAAAGACACGGTTTCTCGCCTGCTGAGCCATTTTGGCATGACTATAGAAGCACGAGTATCCAAGCTCAGTGATCTTTTTGGCAAGCAGTTCGACGCGGTTGGTAGAGTTGCAGAAAATGATGGACTGGTTGATCTGAAGCTTGGAAAACAGAGTGTTCAGGCAGTGAACCTTTTGCTTCTCCTCAACAAAGGCATAGTACTGGGTGATACCGCGAAGGGTAAGCTCGTCCATGAGGTTGATCTCGTACGGGCTAGTCATGTTCTTGTCCGAGAAATCCTTGACCGAAAGAGGGAAAGTGGCGGAGAACAGCATGACCTGACGATCCTTGGGGTGGAACTGCAGAAGCTGCTCAATGACGGGGGTAAACTCTTGCGACAGGAGCTTATCAGCCTCGTCCATGATGAACATTGGGCACTCGCTGAGATCGGCCACCTGCTTGCCAGCTAAATCGAGGATACGACCTGGTGTTCCGACAACGATGTGGACTGGGTCCTGCAGACGCACAATGTCGTCCCGCAGGCCAGTTCCGCCGGTTGTCACCATGACGTTGATGCCGAGATGCTTGCCGAGCGTCTTGCAGACTTGGGATGTCTGCATGGCAAGCTCACGGGTGGGAACGAGAATAAGACATTGGATCTTGGAGACCTTGGGGTTGATCTTGTTGAGGGCGGGAATGACGAAAGCGGCGGTCTTGCCGGTGCCGTTCTTTGCGCGTGCGAGGATGTCTCGGCCGGTGAGGGCAACGGGGATCGCTTCTTCCTGAATTGGGGACGGTTTCTCGAAGCCAGCCTCGAAAATACCCATCAAGAGATCCCTGTCATGTATGAAGTCTTCCCAATCCAGACCCCTCGTGTTTGTAACATCCTCGGTCTGTTGTCTTGTGTCCCTGGCAGGTAGGTTAAGACCCTTTTTCCAGTCTTCCGGGCCTGAGCTATCAAAAGCATGTCAGCTGGGTTTGGGACAGAAGGGAAGGCGGTCAACCTACCTCAGACTAGTAGCTTTCAACTGATCCGCTAGTTGGTCGGACATTTTGACAGATGGTCGTTGTTCGGTTGTGGAACCCGTGGTCGAGGCTCAGATGTTGCAGAAAGGAGAGCGTAGAGCGCGATGGCTTCGTCTCCGGGTATGTGTAGCGAAATGGACAGGTGGTTGACAAGGGGAGAGGAGCACTAGTTGTGGGTGGGAATCCCCTCTTTCTCTTTTGTTCTTCGCGGTGAGCAGAGCCAGACAGGTGTAGCTTTGCAGGCGGAGGCGGAGGCCTGTCGCGAGGGGTCGTGGGGCAAAGATGAGACGGCGGTGGATGGGGATGGAGTCGCGAGGAGGCTCGTTGCGTGTGGGAGCACCTCTCTGTCGTTTGATTTTGCTTGTATGCCTCGAAGTCGAGCGACGTCTTTTGTGGGAGAGGCTGCGAGGAATCCGATTCGGGGTCGACGGCTGGGACTTGATTGGCCTGTGAAAGATGGAGGGCGAATCAAAGCGACGTGTGCGATGCCGTTGGGAGAGTGGGACGAGATGGTGCTTTGCAGCGAGCTCAAAGTGTTTCTGTTCTGTTGTGATTGAAGTGTTGTCGTTGTTGTGGTGGTGGTCGTCGTCTGAAAGCGGGGCAGAAAGGCAGAGAGTTTGAGGGAAACTTCCGAAGCTTGGACGAGGCGAGGCGGTGCGGAAGTCGTGAATGATTCAGTGAGTGGACGAAGGAGCCGGAGCGTCCAGGTCCCAGTCTCCTCTCCTCGTCAAAACTGTTCACTCCACTGCCGAAAGGGTCTCGGATCACGTGTTCCCTTGATGTTCCCTGCCGAACCCTGCGCCTTCCAGTTGTGTGTATCGCACAATCAGCATCGTGTCCACCACGACGGGACCGACGGGGCCTCCATTTCCATACCTTAGCTGTGTATCTCGTCTCATAATGGAAGGCGGCGGGCGCCACTCGCTCATAGGCCACAACTCGGCCGTGGCATCGCCTTCCAGTCCCACTCAGGGGCAATTCAGTTCGGTTTATATGACCGCTGCCTGTGCCTCTCTGTTGGGTACCTAGTGTACCTACCTACATAGGTAGTTCTGGTGGTGGCCCAGTAAATAGTGTACATTCCATGTACCGACGTCATCCGTTAACGGCACACTGGTGGGCATCCCGGGCGACAACCATCCCGTCCACGTCCTTCTGGGCTTTGTTGCGTAGGTAGCTGAAACTGGACAAAGTAATGATCAAGTTGACAAAAAGTTTGGCAATTGAAATAGGTACAGTTGGATATTTTTCAGCACGGTCACAACAATGACCGTCTCTTCACTGCCGTCTTTTGTTGCCCAGCGCGTGTCAAGTACGTACATAGGTACCTACAGAAAGGTACCTAGTAGAGTTCTTGGTACATAGGTAGACATCTGCCCCACACTCAAAGGTGCTGCTGCAGGCAGGCAGTGTCAATGTCTGACACTGAATGAGCTCCCAGCATATCCAGCAGCATACTATCGACATCATCCATTTCCCACCCTCCACCAAACACCGTACTTCTACACCATCTTCATCGACCATCTCCCCCCGACTTCCGCTCCTCGACTATTGGGCACGCTTAATTATCGCGCCCGGAGCCATGATTCTCTCTCTATCAGCCCCAGTGAGCTCCAACATGACTACTTGAAGCCGTCACCATGTTTTCCTTGAAATTTGCCGCCATCAGCTGCCCCGGCAATGCCGCCCGCGCGTCCCATGGCTCGCTCACGCTAGTCCGGGCAGCAGCAACACCATCAAGTCGGCCGTGTGGTCCCCTGGCCGTCGATCCCGTCTTCTTTGACCTTCGTCCGATCGCTCCGACCGCCCGGGGAGCTTTCCAAACACGCCGCCTCTTCGCTTCGGTCCATCACGGCGCAGCAGACGCGGAGCTGCCGACAGACCACCCCGCATTACATTGGCCCGCGTCCAAAAACCCTACACCTTACGAGATACTTGGGCAAAGCAAGAACGATCCGTATAACAAGAAGCGCTTCCACGAGCTGGTGAAGCTTTACCACCCGGACCGACAGCCCCATACAGGGCTTCCCGACACTTCTCACCCAACCAAGCTTGAGCGCTACCGTCTCGTTGTCGCCGCCAACGATATTCTAAGCAATCCGCAAAAGCGCCGCATGTACGATCTCTACGATCTTGGTTGGAGCAACCATCCGGATCTGCCGGACCTGCGCAATGACGACGTCCCTTCGAATCACAGTGCCTGGCGCCGCCGTCCCGGTAATGCGAGCATGAACGCTACTTGGGAGGATTGGGAACAATGGCGTAACGAGCAAGACTCGGGGGGTACTGGCCAGCAGCAAAAACCCATCTTCGTATCCAACGGCGCCTTCGTCGCCATCGTTTCTTTCTTCATCATAATGGGCAGCTGGCAGCACGCCACGCAAGGTGTAAAGAGTGGCGTCGCTCTTGTGGACGACCAAGAGCACAAGCATGCCGCTATCAAAATGGAGATGCAGCAACGGTACGGTGAAACGGCCGGTCTGGGCCGAGAGGCACGAGTGGACAACTTTTTGAGGCAGCGAAACGGCTGGGACAATTATCCCACTCACCCGCACCACATATCCGGTTACTATCGCAATTTGCCGTCACAGGAACCTCCGCGTCGGTTACCACCCCCGGTGCCGAAACCCGACGGGAATTAGGCCGCTACAATTTGGTCAAGCTATCACTGTCGTACCACGTCGATACATGCATGTCCGCCACCTTGTGAACATAGATCAGTCCCCTTGATTGCTGGGCAATGGTGGACACTGCTCGCTGAGGTTGATCCAGAGAATCATCGGGGCTCGGGTTGCTCTTCGGATGGAATGAAAGCCAGACCGCATGGAGTAAAAGCGTTGAAAGGCCCAAACAAATCCGGTTGGACAGACGAGAATGGAGATATACCTACCGTCTCAGAGCATAAGATGTATAAGCGTATCCAAAATGCTGTGCTTCGTGCGCAGGGCAATGGAACGCACGCGGGACCATTTGATGTTCAAGTCATAGAACAACGTTAAGTCATTTTTTGTTCCTCAACGTACAAAGACCCAGCTCAAATAGCTGGAGCACAATTGAAGACAACGCATTTGGTTCAACCCATGTTTGGAAATTTGACGAAAGTGGAAGTTTTCATTCTTGCAGAAGTCACTGCGACGTAGGGCTTTTATAGACGAGAAACTCCGATGGGAAGCGCATAGGCCATTCCCATCGACCCAGACGAGAATGTTCTGTGGGGCTTGGCGGCTGGTGAAGTCGCTTAAACAGAATCGGGGCATCCGATTTGAGATTCCAAGGATATCAGGCATAATCTGTAGGCATACTGCAACATTCATGTATGCCTGCCAGAGATTGTATGAAAGACGGTGGTTTTCAATATCCCGAGTCTTTGCCTGGGCGGTACCGCACTGGATCCCATTACGGTTGCCCTGCGACTCAGAGGTTCACGGGCTTTCGACAGCGGAGGGGAGGGCAGAAAGGTCCTGACGTCAACTCAAACACGGGCACGGACGGAATGGGTCAGATATCACGAATTGGCAGTCACATCATAATAGATACCGCAAGGAGACTAGGTGAAAAAAAAAAAAAAAACAGAGCTTTCTTCCCACAGCATCTCACGAGCGACATCTCCTGTTTGGAAATTGTACTGTGAACGAACTCTACTTACTTTTACTGCTCCAAGACCATTCCCAAGCACCTCTACCAGTAGTGCTCAACCGCAATGCCTTCGCGGGCAATTCAAAGAAAAGCCGAAGCACCCTGTCGTGGAAAGCATGAAAAGAAAAAAAAGAAATCCAGTGACTGGAGTGGGATTCGAACCCACGCATCTTTCGATACTAGAATACACCGCACTAAGTGCAGAAGAATGTTGTTCTTGAGTCTAGCGCCTTAGACCGCTCGGCCATCCAGCCATTGCATTGAGAAACAGGGATGTAATAGCGAAAAAAGTAAGCAGCTGTGATACCACGCACCACGCACCAACTGTATAGGGGTACCTGTACCGACTTGGGCGTGCTGTTTACTCTACCCCTGAAGATGACCAGCCAGACGAGCGGTCGTAAGAATAAACCAGACACCGACAGTCCGATACCGCTCGCTGTGGTTGGAAAAGGCCATCACAAAACTGTGATATGGATTACGATCATTGAGAAACGCATCGGTCGGTCTCCATTGGGGCTTCTTCAATCCAGTAACTATCTTAAATCTGCGCTCAAAGCTACCACAAAAACGATGTGATGCGTGGGTATGGGAGGATTCTAGAGGTGTGACGTAGTGGCTGTGACATGTCCCAATCGTTCTTACCTACGACCACTCGACGGAGTGTACAAATGTTCCAGGGTGTTGCGCACCTTGACATGCTCACGAACCTGAATCCTAACATGAAATCTGCATCAACTATTCCTAGCTTGGTTGTCCTTTGGCTTCGTGCATATACTTCCGATTACCAGTTTTCCCGACCGAACTCAACGCTCTTTCCATTTCTAGGTTACTTTGCATTTACCTTTCCCAACCTAAACTACGGGCAGCTTCAAGATTCCCCCATGCGCGTCAGCCAATTCACAGACTCACCGAGCACACACAAACCACCCAAACAGTCCCTCAAGCACTCAAACACCCAGACGTGCCATAAACCCCTCCAACAACCCACATCACGGCATCCAAACCTCCCCACGAAAGCCACAGCACTGTCAGGGCCCCAGTCAAGCTCAAGAGGTCCATCGCCCACAAGGGATATTTCTCCTTGTCGATGACCCAAAATCCAATCCAAGTGAGCAACGCCGCGATGCCCACGAGCAACTTGCCCAAGCCCAGCATCACGTTCCCTGCGTAGACCTGGTCAGCTCCGAGAAGCCCAGCAGGGCTCAAGGATAGGAGAGTGGCTGTTTGTTGTTGGGTGTGGCATTGAAGGGCTTGGTAGGCTTCTTGCAAGGAGATTGGGTTGTCTTGGGGTTCAGGGGCGGGATCTAGGAAAGAAACACGTCCTCTTGTGGCACGAACGCCGGATAGGGAGAGAACAACAATCGTGACAACGTAAAAGGCAACAAAGAAAGGGTATGCTATGGTCCAGACTCGCCGGATGTAGACCGAATGGCGAGATGGCCGAGGCCGCCAAGGGTGGGCAACAAGTGGTCGAGTTTCCATGTTGTGTTCCTTTTGCACTTGGAAAGCGGAAAATTGATATGCGGGCACTTATGGGTGAAGGTCCTGATGTCCTCAGCTGGCATGATTTGCTGAATTCTGAATTCAGCAAGGTAAAGCACCATTTATGGACGGACTGTACAGACATGGTCAGTTGGTATGTATAGGTAGTACGGACACAGATGTGACTGTTACATGTGTTCGATGACACATCCTTTGCTTCTCAGGGTATCTTGGGACGTACGTTGTTACTCACTCGAGGGCCCACTGCTTGATGCGTACTGGTTTCCATCCATCCAGGTAGGATGGAAAATGAAATGAATCATGTTCAAGTCGGGTCCTTGCTTGGTGCCTGCTATGACAGGAAACTGGTACATGGATACATCATTGACTGCGCATGAGTATCTATCCCCTTGCCATTACCGCCAAGATGCGTGATACACACGGTCTCAACCTTCGCCTCGGACCGTGACCATCACTCCAGGGTGTAGATACTCGCTTTGACTTTACCCTCCCTTCCTACTTTCACCTTGACCCCCAGAGACCTCAAATCCCATCCGAAACCCCACTCCCATCTCATCTTCTCCCTTCTTCAAACAGGGCACTCCTTCAAATTGCCTAACAAATTACCTCACGAGATACACAACCACCCAGATCCATACTCCCCCTTCGGTTAAAGTTCTCAGCCACTTCCCACCCGTACAGATTACTTCAACCCCCAAACTCCCGTCCATTCCGTTTACCCCTGAGACAATACCGGCCGCGATTACCGAAAACACCATGCTCAAGCTTGCTGCAGCAGCCGCGCCAGTCTTAATCGCAAGTTGCCCGCGCACGTGTCCCTTTATGCTTTGATGTGAAGTTGGGATCCTGCGAGAAACGCCATTCGCTGTCAGTGCTTGTTGGAACCATGTATTGGTGTTGGTTCATTCTTTCCTTGTTAGTCGACCGTTGGGAATGCCTTCAGTCTCAATCCGCTGCGCCTTCGTCATCAATCGATCCGGGATAAGACGGGAATCGCAGTTGGTTCTTATTACCCAACAACTGTCTTCCTTCCATCAAGTAGTAATAGGCAAATAGCTCCCTCTAGCTACAACCAACAATGCCCAGATACCTATCCGAATATTACCTCTACATGGGTAGGCATTTAATGGCTTGCATCGGCTCAAGCTGACACGCACTCCCTCCCGAATAGATAAAAAGTCCAACAGGAATCCCTCCTTCCATTTTCTGCAAGCCGGGTTTCACGAACTAATCTTGATCCCCATCATCACCCACCGGACACCCAGGTGTCCCGTAAATCCCCCCTACAATCCAAAACGTCAAATCCACCGCCCACCACCCCGCCAGCGCAATCAACCCCCTTATGAGCCACGAAAGAAGCGTTACTCCCCACACCTGAAACCCCTTTCCATGAAGCCAAAGCCCCAAGCATACGAGCCCGATGAAAATGATCACCTGGCTCTTCAGCACAGCCAAGATCCAATGATGCGCGTACCACTGGTCAGCGGCAACGAAACCGGCAAAGAGGGCGAGGAGGGTGGCCGTTTGCTCTTGCTTGAGGCACGGCTCGGGGAGGGAGCAGGTGTCGCGGGTGTAATTTGAAAGGTGGGTACGTCTAGACATATTGGATGCTGCAAAACGAGTCGAAATTTGGTTCTGTTAGCCATTGTGTCCTTGAAACAGTGCTCGAGGTAATGAGTTGGTAGGAGTGGAAGCAACGTCTTACTTGCTGAGATTTCCTCTTGTCTTGGGCGCTCGTGCACAATGAACAGCAGGATGGTGGCAGCTAGCGTGTAGTATAGGACGAAGAAGAGCAACACAAACTCTCCTAGCCGGGTGCGGAAGAAGTTTGGACGTGGTGGTTGCTGGTAGATGGAAGGAGAGGTATCCATTGCTGGCCCGGGAAGCGAGCAAAAATTCCGTGATATATGAGAGGTATGTCCGTCAAAGGTTGAAAGTTTTCTGCAAAGATATGCGCGGTATGGTTTGTCGAGGATAGGTATTGAAGGTCGACGTGTAAACTGTCCTTGTTCTCGGTTGTCGGGCAGGAGTCGTTTGGAGAGAAACACGTTCAAGTGAGAAAGGAAAGTCCATAACTCGGAGGGAACTCATAACAACAGAATGTACCCCCACACGAGCTGTCATTGTGAGATATGATGAGAATGATGATTCAGTGGCACATCAGCCGGCTGTTAGTCCCGATGGATAATCATTGACTTGTGTTTGCTTCTCATCGTTCACTGTTCTGTAAATGTAGTCTCCTGATGCAATTGTCAATGCTTCAACCAGCTGACCAGAAAATCATATATATGCCCAGAAGAAGACTTCATCCACTTTCTCGGTCCACGGCTTCGACTATGTTCATTCTTTCTTTTTAGTCAAGCTGTTCGTTTTCCGTTTGGGATGGTACTCTAGTTGTGCTGCAACGTACGTTTTTGATATTGTTGTATGTCGGATTCTGGACGTACGGCTTGTGTGAGAGGTCTTTACCTAGGCCATTCTCAAAGACTGGCCAGGACAGACTCGACACGCAGGATGTCCAGAGTTCCGACCATGCTGGAGCGTTGGCCCATCAGCATCCTAAGGTTGCGAATCGACGGTGACGACTGACGAGGGGTTTCTAATTGCTGTCAACCGCCGCCATACCGCTGCATCTCATTGCCATCGTGTTTCCACTACAACTGATGGCTTCGACAGGGACGTGTACACCCGATATCCCCTTTCCAGAAGGGGTGAAAGTAAGTTTTCAGACATGTTTACTTTCCACAACCGTTGGAGGACAGACTTCGATCGTTGGAAGACATGCAATTGCATTGCCTTCTATCGCAGCATGTTTGATCCAGATGCCATCCTTGTAGTCATGAGTAGCTGCCGTGGCTAATACCAGCTCGGCGCCGAACTCTGAAATGGTGATGTCAGTGTTGATGGGTGAGAAATAGGCGGAATATCGGTGAATGCAGAGGATCCTTTGTGGCATGCTCGTTGATGTGGGCGAGATACACCTCGGCGCCGGGCAGCACCCGGCAGTTCAGGTGCCTTGGGCGTATAGAGGTACCCCGCAAGGCCCGGTAACTATGCGTTTGCTGAAATGAACAATAAGATGACAAGTTTGTGTCTGTTTGAGGACATCATGACTGGAGAAACCCGGCGTGAATCGATGTTGCAAAAGACCGGGCCGCAGATCTCCGGAATGTCACAAGAGTCTGAGGGAAGAGATCTGAACGGTAAGAGTGGTGTGAATAAGAGAAAATGGCATTCCGAATAATATAAAGCGGGTAGTTGACAAGATGAACATACAGTGGGCAGCTTCTTATCATATTCAGCAGGACCTCACCTTCCCTGCAATATATATGTAAATTGAAATGGTAGGAACTCGATTTGAAGTGCGCAATTAAAAGAGGGAAAAAAAAGAAAAATGAGAAACAAAAAAGGAATTAAGAGAAGTGCGCCAGCCGCGAATCGAACGCGGGGCCCATCGATGGCAACGATGGATTTTACCACTAAACCACTGGCGCTTCATATATTACGGAGCGTTACACCAAGTACCTATGATTGCATCTCGCAAACTCGCCACGTCCCAACACAGTTCTCTCACAACGAATCTTGCCATCACATTACCTTCCTTCCCGAACACCTACGCCCTCATCCACCAGCTCCTTGCACACCCCCTACGCAATCTAGTCCAAAGTCGTTATATTTGTGATTATGGGACTGACACCACTCGCGCTGTTGAATGAGATATTCTGGCAAACGACTGAAATGTTGAACTGGAGGGGTGCCAACCCTCCCTTTTTGCGGTATGCACATTCACTTACGAGTAGGATATTAGTGGCTGGGGAAGTTGATCACAACGCAGTATCTTCCTCTAGAGGTAGTTGGTCTCGGTGCGGTGGACCAATGCAGTGTCAAGTATCAGGCCATACAGTCAGCATTTTCCACCAACCAGTGACAGCATGGAAGAGCTGTTGGCTCTGTCCCGAAAGCTGGTGAACCCTAAACCATCTAACCTAGCACGTGCCTAGGTTGAGGGGTAGTTTAAAGACCGAGCTTTCCCCCAGACTCACCGGTTGGAGCAGGGTCCGTACCGCGTTTCCTTTGTGGTTTTCGCAGATGCACTCCAATAGGTAGGTATCCCTATGATTTTCCTCTTGTATTGCATCAGTTCCTGCCTATCCAACATGTACCACTCAGAGCACTGTCTGTTTCGTTGTATTGTGTCCCATTTTTTCTCCAGTTGCTTGTCGTTGTGGTCCCATTCCATCAGCTTTCTGTTTTCTGTTCTGCACCCCCAAGTCTAGGTATGTACCCTCTTCTTCCCAAAAGACGCTTGCCTCACCAAAACACCCCTTCAATCCACTTCCTCATCCGTCTAGTGGCGGTCCCATCCTCCTTTCGTTTGCCTTCCAATAGAATGAAATCGTGCGCTTCATCATACGCCTCCTCCAAAACCACGTCTATATCCGGATTCGTCCTCCTGATCCCCTCAGCGAACACAATACTTTGGTCCCTGAACACCTCCTGGGTACCCAAGGTGACATAAACCCTCTCAACAAACTTTCCCAGCCCCTTGTACCACGCGCCCGTATCCACATCCGCCGGCATAGCCCATCCCTGACCCCTCTTCTTCTCGGCGTTATACTTGTTGTGGTTACCAAAGAGCTCCTGAACCGCCTTCTCCATAATCACGGGCGACAGCATATCAATGAGCGCATTATCCGCCATGCTCTGATCATCCGTCCTGGCGCTCACCCAGGGACTGACAGCGAACACGCCAGCTATGCGCTCCTCCAGCGGGAGTGCAATCTTCCTGGCGTCCGGATGTGGATGCAGCAAGTGACTCATGATCTGGGCCGCTAGATTAGCGCCGGCCGAGTCGCCGCCAATGACCAGATCGCGCGGCCGCACGCCCAGCTTGAGCAGGTACGCCAGCGCGTCAGCCGCCTGGGAGAGCTGGACGGGATAGCGGGCCTCGGGGGCGAGGGTGTACTGCAGCACGGCGACGGCAACGTGTTGATGATGAAGCCGGCCGGCTTGGATGTAAGACCGCAGACACCACTCGAGGTGGCCATCCTGCATGGGCGCGATGAAGCCGCCGCC
The DNA here is from genome assembly GCF_033458365.1 of Neurospora hispaniola. Lineage (NCBI taxonomy): Eukaryota > Fungi > Ascomycota > Sordariomycetes > Sordariales > Sordariaceae > Neurospora > Neurospora hispaniola. The sequence continues at coordinate 1,616,424 of NW_026944415.1, read as the reverse complement.
GTGGAAGAAGAGGACGAACTTGAGTGCGCGGCGGCGGTCGCCGACCCAGAGGATAGAAGACTCGCCGTCAGAAAGGATCTCTTCGTGACGGTGGAGGTGGTCGAGGATGTATTGGTCATCGGGGGTGGCGTGGCCGGAGTCGATGCGAGCCTGGGAAGCAGCGCGGGTGGAGGCAATCCATTCACGGTAGATGGTAGCGGTCGACGGACTCATGTGCTGGATCTCACGCGGAGAGAGACAGCCGAGGGCGAAGCGATTGTAGGCGACTCTGAAGTAGTGGCGGATGGGGACCCCGCGCAGGATGGCGAGACTGACGCAAGTGATGGCGTTGAGAAGCAAATGGGCGGTGTCTAGGGAGTGTATGTGTCAGAGTTTTGCTCGTCGGAGCATATGACAAAGGGAACCAAAGGTAAAAGGGTTTGTAAGAAGTGAATGTACCGATGGTGAGGAGATGGGCGACAAGGTAGAGTCTTTCCCACAGCCTCAAAGGGTTTTTGCGAAGCGCGCGAGCCTATTTGTCATGTTGAGGTGGGTGGTTCGTCAGCGATCCATGGCTTCTGTTGACTTTTATTTCCCTTTTCGGACGATCCCTTGGAATGGCTTCATACCACCAAAGTGCAACGTAAAGAAGCAGATACTCACCATGATGATCAAGACTTGAAGACTGCAGTTACCACGCAGTTTGGAACGGTTTTTGGCAATGGTTTCGAATGGACAAATCCACAAAGATTTGAAGACGTTTGACAAACAACCTGTCCCGTAGAGGTACCTACCTACCTATACAAGCCTCCCAGCTCGGGTGGCATGGAGATTGGTCAGGTAGCCCGTAGAGGTACTAACCTACATCGGCAGAGGGAGCGAGTTGAAGCAGGCCATTTTTCAGCTGCATACAGGTACTAACCTAGGTTCATCACGGCAGTGCCTGCAGGCCCCGCTGCCCGTTCGTAGATCTACCTAGGTACTACATAGGTAGATCCCGACGGCCCGATGGACCCGCACTCAGTGCCTGCCCGGTCACCTAATTCCTGTGGGGAACCCTGAACGCCCAGAGCGATGGCCCACGGCATTTGTTATGACCACTACTTTTTTATCTCAGAGTTTGTTAGCCTTCTGATTATGGCGAGCAATAGGGTGTTGACATAAACTTCCAAGTTCTACACGTTGGCAACCCTTCACAACCTAGGCTTAATAGGACACGATTGCTTGTGGTGATTGATCTTTTTTTTTTTTTTTTTTCCTTGATGCTTTGGCTTCAGAATGAGCCGCCGTTCGTCACTTCTTTCGCTGCCGTCACTAACATCGTTGGTGGCTATGACATAGGGACACTAACACTAACACACAGTGAGCTTAGCATTGACAAATAGGGGAACACAATGCCAACCTCCATCAAACGCAAAAGTCTCACCATCGACGACGTACCTCTTTGTTCGCCTGCCGATATCTCAGCCCATAATGCAAATTACGATGCTGATCTGACCTGCTTCAACCACAAATTTACCGTCTCTCCAGCTGGAGCTCAAGCATGTTCACCAGGTCAAGCGATGGAGGCTCGAGCACTATGGCCATTCCAAGCTTCATCCAGACGAGAATGGAAAATATCATGGCTCGTGCCACTTGGTGTTTTGCTGCGGTTTTACGGTGTGACGTGGGTACCGTGGATTTACCACCAAAAGAAAAAGCAAAGTGCAATCGCTCAATTACTAGTACACTAGCGGCCGGGACAAGAGAATTCCGACACCATCGTGTTGGAGTTGATGGCAGGATCGGCGTTTCCCCCTCCTCCAAGAACAAAGAACCGAGGCATGCGAAAGCGGGCCGGTGACACTGCAACGAAGGAATCCCGATGAGGGAATGCAATGACATGGATTGCGAGGGGTGCTCTGAAGCTTCCTGTTGGATCCTTCGGACTCCGATATATGTATGCGTTGTTACACGAGCATGATATATCATTCATCATATTTCCTCCCCTTGTTCCTACGATCGCTTGCTACCCGGCGTGCCGAGAATTACTGTACTTATCATAGCCTTTTTGGTCCAAAGGCGCATGCACTTGCTGTGTTCCCAAGCACGGCAGACTCGTGGCTCGTCGTATAAACTTGGGTCTTGTCTCCCGCGAGATAGCCACGTCGTCCGTCTCCCGCTTGTTCTGTTTCCCTGTTGCAAGTTCTGTCCTGTCGTTCCAATAGAACCCTAAAGGTGTGAATGAGTGGGTAGGGTTCTGAAATCTCAACCATCCATCCTCTTTCTCCTCTTGAAACAATTCATCCCACTTGATCACAGATCCTTTCCTCCCTCCGTTGAGTGACGTCACCATCCGGACACACCACAAGAATGGCATCCCACTCCTCAATCTCACTCGAAGACCCCGTCTTCTCCTACTCCCAATTTGCCTGCATCGGCAGCGGCTTCTCTGCCATCGCCCTCGGCGCCACCCTGCAGCGCTGGTACGGCATCACCGACATCCGCTTCTTCGAGAAGCAGTCCCAGCTCGGCGGCACCTGGCACATCAACCAGTACCCGGGCTGCGCATGCGACATACCCTCGGCGCTCTACTCGCTCTCGTTCGAGTGTAATCCCAACTGGACGCGCGTACTGCCCACCTACGCCGAGCTGTGGGAGTACATCAACGGCGTGGCGCGCAAGTATGACTTGGTCGACAAGATGACCTTCGGCGCCGCGGTGGAGCGCTGCGTCTGGATCGAGGACAAGGGAAGGTGGAGGATGTGGATTAGGCAGAAACAGACGGGCCAGGTGATTGTGCATGAGTGCCAGTTTTTATATGGTGCTGTTGGATTCTTTGATCAGCCACGAGAGTTGGAGATCCCAGGGGCGGAAAGATTCCAAGGACCCATGTTTCACTCGGCGAGATGGCGGCATGATGTCGATCTGACGGGGAAAAGGGTGGTGGTGTTCGGCAACGGATGCACGGGGTCGCAAATCGTGCCGGCCATCGTGGACAAAACAACGAGCTTGACGCAGGTGGTGCGGTCCAAGCATTGGGTGTATCCGCCCATCGACGAGAAGGTGCCGCTCTGGCTAATGTTCACGTTGGCCAACGTCCCCGGCACGATGCAGCTCCAACGGTTCCTAATGTTCATCAAGATGGAGGTGGAATTCATTGGATTTTGGGACGGGAAATTTGCCAAGGCGTTCCGGAAGAAGAGGCAGAGGCAGGTGGAAGCCTACATGCGGGCGGTGGCACCGGAGAAGTATCATGACCTGTTGATCCCGGACTTTGAGGTCGGCTGTAAGAGGAGGATATTTGACTCTGGATACCTGAAGAGCCTGCACAACGAGCATTTGAGGCTGACAGATGAGCCGGTGGAGGAGATATTGCCGCATGGACTGAAAATGAAGAGCGGTGAAATCATTGAAGCCGATGTCATCGTGATGGCCAATGGCTTCAAGACGAATGAGTTCTTCCTCGACTGCGACATTGTCGGTCGTGGAGGAGAGACCATCCATGAACATTGGAAGTCGTTTGGCGGCGCTGAGGCGTACACCTGTGAAAGTCTCAGCGGATTTCCCAACTTTTTCCTGCTGGGAGGTAAGTTGTCCCTTCTGGACTCTTGAAAGTCTCGTCAGCAGTGCCTACATACTGACATGCCCCCCCTCCAGGCCCAAACGTAGCAACAGGCCACACCTCGTTCCTCATCGCCGTAGAAAACGCCATCAACTACTCGCTGCGAATTATCGAGCCGCTTCTTAAAGGCAAGGGAAGTGTGGCCGAAGTAAAGCGCAAAGCAGAAGAGAAGTACGTCCAATCGTTGCACCACGCCCTACAGGACACCGTTTTCTCCACCGGATGCAGTAGCTGGTATAATCGTACCGTGGACGGCAAAAAACCGTGGAACGCTTCGGCCTACCCGTGGTCCCAAGCCCACCACTGGTACTCGTGTTTGTTCCCGTCGTGGAAGGATTGGCGGCTTAGTGTAAGTCTTGTCTTGCAGTTGATGGACAGTTGAGAGATGACCCGGATGATTTGGCTGACAAATAACGACATGTGTTGGATACCTAACCACAGGGCCAAACGGAAAAGAACAAGATCGTCAAACAGAGTCACACTCTGACCCGACTGTTGACTCTCACGGCCTTTACTCTGGGGATGGTATTTTGGTCAAGGAGAAATCCTAACACGGTGCTGGCTTCGTTGCTCGCGCAACCTCGAACTATTTTGCCATGGCTAGCAGGAGCCGCGGTTAAGTCCGGCACTGAGGCTTTTGCGGTGATAAGGGGAACCTGGAGCTAAAAGCGTAGGGAGAAACGAGTTTGGAGGAACTTGAAGTGATGAACTGCAGTGGAAGCCCAGCTCCACTTGGTTGTATGACAAACACATCAGTGATAGGCCATTGGATTCATATCGCATCTTGCACCATACGATAATTCCAAGAATGAGCTAGAGAGTTGGAAAGTTCTCCTCGCGGTGGAACATGACTTTCTGTCGGTCCGGCCAGTCACGCTATGGAATGATAAAACCGCAAAGAACAGCCCAAAAAGCACCTTCTCATGCGATCCCCGCTCTACCCTACGCACTGCCAAGTGGAAGCAACTCAATGCAGACAGATACCGATGGATCAGATGGACTGCATCAATCAACCGAACCTTTGCTTGCATATCAACGCACAGCTACCTGACTTTCTGTACATGCTGAATTCGAACCTGCGCACCTCGACTTCCACATATCACATGCTACTTAACCACCCTGTGCCACGACCCATCTCGATCCATCACGTCGTACATTTTCCCATTATTCGAGGTTTTCATGCTTCTCCGCCATCTCCTTCATCGTATCAACCAAGTCCCTCGCCTCCTCATATCCCTCCGGCGACCGCGTGATGCCGTAGGAACGCATGAAGCCATGTGTTCCTCCCCAGGGTTTCATGTATTCGTAGTTGGATATAGAAGCACCACGCTCATTATTGTCATCATTATCATTACGGTTCTCGTCCTCTTGGCTGGAATTGGAGCTTCCGTTGTAGTTAGGGTGATCATCGTCGCCGCCTTCACTGTTACTGGATATATGGCCTGGTGTTAGTGGCAGAAGGTGACGGAGGCTTGGTCTGGAAATGTGAAAGGGGTTATACAGGGACGAGGGTTGTAAAGGTACCAACTTACCCTTCAGCATCTCTGTAGTTGTTATCGTTGGCCTCCTCGACCTCCGCATATCCCGGTGTCTCCACTTCCACCTCGTCGACATACCCAGTCGTTCCTATGTCTTCTTCGCCGTAGCCGCCGCCGCCGCCTCCGTCTCCGTCGTCAGAATAGTCATCAAACGAGCCATCATCGTAGCCTCCGTCGTCGGCATAGTCATCATCCCAGCCGTCGCCAGACATTGTGGCAAAGGGATGCGCTCTCGATTATGACTTGGGGGGGGTGGCTGAGATCTGGGCAGGAAGTTTTGATGCAAGTATTTGTGGTTGATGAGGACAAAGTAGGTAGAGTGAATAGGATGGGCCAAGAATCCAAGTCTAAATACCCCTCCTCCACTCCTCATTTCGCACACATTGCACCTTCCCGGGCATTTGCATCTCTTGTATTTAACCGGGAAACATAAATTTCGCAACGAAGCAATCCCTGCAGAGAAAGTTCGACCGGTCAAAAAAGGACATGCCAAGCAGTACGTCCTATTCACTTCCTCCTCCCACCATCACCCTCCCTCTCCGCCGCCTCCCTCATCGTATCCACCAATTCATTTGCCTCTTGATATCCCTCCGGCGTCCGTTCGATCCCGTAAGAGTCCATGAACCCTCCAGTTCCTCCCCAAGGCTTGGAATATTCGTAATTGGACATTGAACCCGTACCGCGCTCCTGGTCCTCGTCCTCGTCCTCGTCCTCTCTGTTTATGTGACATGGCGTTAGTGGCAGGAAAAGGACTTGACGGTTCCTTTGCGGGTGGTAAGATGGCACTGTTTTGTGCAAATGGAGGTGCAAAGGAAGCTGATGAATCATGATGCTCATGTAGTTAGTACTCACCCTTCCGCCTCAGAGCCATTGTCATCGTCGATTTCCTCCACATATTCGGTTTGATTGACGTCCTCTTCCTCAACATTCTCCTCTTCTTGGTCTTCATCGTCGTCATCTTCATACGGATCGTCCTCATATTCCACGTCGTCGCTAGTATAGTCGTCATCCCAGTCGTCGTCAGACATAGTGGGTATAGTGAATCTGGTTTGGTAAAGTGATGCGAGGGCTGAGAGGTGAGGGATGTGCTCTCCGAGTTGATCTATCGTATGGCTGTATGTGAATAGCGATGATCGTATGGATGTAAATGGTTGTGGTTGATGAAGAAGAAAACAAGTGATGGGACAATACAAGTATCTCAGATTTTGAGTCGGGATTGTTGAACCATTCCTACGGTACGGAAGAGGTGGTCACGTGTGACGACAAAGTGTTGGTAACAGCGCTATTTGTTTGTTTGAAGGAAGACAAACCGAGAATAAACGGATGATGAATGCCCAGAGATATATAGAGGTATACCAGTCAGCTAAGTGGGGAATAATGGATCATGACGATTGACGTGCCAAGAAAGCCAAGAGATGGTGATGGCTTCAACTTGCTTACATGGATACCCCTCCTCGCTGTACGCATATTGTGCCTTCTTGGTGTCCCTAACCCGCCTACCATAAATTAGTTCATAGGATGAGAGACAAACATTATCGACGGCTGCAGTAAGCAGGGCGAGCAATCCTAAATAGGGAGGTATTCCGTCCATCCTAATGCATACGCTGCGAGAACTCAAGGTAAGCCGTACTTCCTTGTACACATTCACCAATGGCTGGGGTATAACACAAACACAACGGCCAACAAAATCATCAATAAAATCACTTTGATCTGCGAAACTAGAAAAGCCGGGTTTTCCCAAATCGGCACCAGCAAACTGCATATCTACAAATCCATCGTATTGCTTGCCGTTCTCCTGTTCAAAGGCATCAATCAATTCGGTAATTTCCCGCAATGTTAAGGTAGTAGTAGTTGGTGACGAGGGAACCCCAATGGTCGCTCTTCTTCCACCTCCTCCGCCTCCTTGAGAGCATCCTCATTGCCAGCAAATAGGTTCCTGTCTTGAATTCCTTCTCCTGGGAATGTTGTGGGTCAATGGCCACACGAAACGGTAACTGTGATGAGCCTCCCTCTCATGCCCTTATGCCCTTGGTTACTAGCTATATCCCAGGAACAAGGGCCACGTTCTATCTGTATCATAGAAAGAAATAGCAAGTCGGGCAAGGAGATCGATGGCCTTTCATTCCACAAGATGGATATATGGGACTGGAAGAACTTCCAGCTAGCCTCAAAGGCCGTGGTAGTTTGAACGCTGTGAGTCAATGTGTGGGTGCAGTCACCGCAGTAGATGCTCCACACTGATAAAGACCAATCCATCTGCCAATTCACCACATATGACACGGCATTCGTCTGCTGTGATGAAGTCAGTAAGGCCAGGGTACCGATATCCATCCCACTAGGAGCGCCTCACCGTCATTGGAGCGGAGGAACTCAACCACATCTTGATGGCTGAAGGACCGGCTGGTACACCCTCGCCTGCTCTACCGCGTCTGTTGCAGTGGTGTATGCTTCCCTTGTGTAAATACCGTTCTCACATTTTACTTCGGCCTATCTTCTTGACTTTTAGAGCCCATATATGCGGTAACGCTTACCAGGTCGTACTTGATGCGCTCTCCATTAATACGCTGGTCGGTATACGGTCTTTGCCAGCCGGAGCAGGCCGTGTATTGGATGTCGTGTTGACGGCACCCGCGATTTGCTCCTGATCGGCGAGCGTGTTAGCTAGGGTCGAGGGAGAGAAAAGCGGAAGAAAAACGAGTAGATGGAACGAGGGAGAAAAAGCACCCTCTAGATGAAAGACAGCGATGAAAGACAAAGAAAGATGAGCCGGAAGAAGGGAGCGACCCGCACCTGGAGTCGGAGTGATGGAAGGAGGATGCAGTTGGGCGTTCGGGGAGCGATGCCCGTTCTGGTGGCTCAGAAACCAGTTCTGAGGACGAGGATGTGGAACTTGTTCCAGATTGAGACGAAGTCCCACCCTAAGTACCAACAAGCCCAACCTAAATACCAGGAGAAGGCCAATGAGTAGAATGGTGCTGGTGGGCGCAAGTTTCCAAAAATAACCGGACGAAGATTCGATCGTCAAGTGCCAGCCAGACCTTGACACGCTGACCACCGCAGAGACCGCGCATACGGGAGTGAGAAACAAGCTCGGCATCGAGACCGAAGTTGGCGCAGTAAAACTCGATCTCCTTGCGGACAAGGCGACAGAATTAACCGGAAGCGAGAGCCTCCTTTATATCGACATCGGTAACCATCTTTTAGTAAGAAGCGAGAAGCTCGTTACGGGGCAACTAAGCGTTGTTAGCAGTTATTATAGGGACCCAACGCTCATTCTTCATACCAATATTCTTACCGAGGGCGAAAGAGCACTCGCACTCGTAGGAGTTCTTGAACTTTCTACGGCTGTGAATGCCAATGACACGACGGGCAGTGCCCTTGATCTTGAGACCTTGGCATGGCCTCCTCATCGGCCTGCAATGCCAGCAAAAAACATGTTCTTATCTTAACCTTTTGCCTGAGGAAGCAAAAGCCCCCGATGGAATGACGTACCGCTGGATGATTCCACCCATGTCTTCTTCCTTGGCCGGTGGTATGAACTCGTCCTCAAGGCTGGGATTCTACGGGTCTTGCCTGTCTGAAATCCGAAGTTGGGAGTTGACAAGGTTACTATCCATGCGTAGTCTCGGTGGTTCTCCCACGCGAGTAGGGCGGGTGGGCTGATCTGCTGGATACGGCAATGCTTTCTGTTGTAAGACTGTCAGACGAAGGCACGAGAGCAAATGTGATTGGGCACCGACACCCAGAGGAAGAATTTACCTCCTCCATTGTTGCAGGCAGGTAAGGAGCCTGAAAGCCTTGCACGAAGACAAGTGTAAGGAAACTCCTTTAAAATGAGGGTGACATAATAATTGGATAGGTTGTGCCATATAATTGAAGCCGCCATAGAGACCACCTGGTGGGTGGGGTCGTTTTGAAAATGCAGAACAATGACGCGGCAAAGATCAGGGTCCTCTGTCTCGTGACAGCGGATGGTATCGCGTATAAGGGAATGTCGCCTTGTGTCTGAAAATCAATGTGTTAGCCATTGAACTGGAGGCAATGGAATTGAAGACGTACTCTGCATCATTTTGATATATCCCCAAAAGAAATGATGGCTCCATAGCCATCAAGGGGATCAGTTAAAGAACAGTCATGGATATATTCATCCGGATCCGATGCTCTGGGAAGTGGCCGGTGGGTCATGTTGGAAGAGAACTGGTCGAGTAGTCGAAAGGAAGAGGTCGGGTGTATTTCGAGGATTCGAGGAAGAATCCCGTGGATCATGGAGACGGTGGGGGCAGAGGTCGATCACCAAAGTCTGACCATCTCTCTTGTTGCTAAGGCGTGGCCGACTGTCGAAGTAGGTATGGACTGTTGAGTGGTCCAATCCTCTTTGCTATGCGACGGAGAAACGCAGTGTTTGTCTGTCGTGAAAGAGGAGGAAAACAATCGCTGGTGAAGTAACCGGTGCAAAATATGAAAATACCAGGTGGATGATGGCAGATATCAAAAATGATGGCTAAATGGACTGATGAAGAGAAAAGTCAAAGAAGAACCATTCTGCAATTCTGCAAGGGGGGACCAATCTTTATACCTCAGTGCAGAAGAGCTGGTCTCCCATGAAAGCTTTCGTACCAGGAGTACTTGCATCGTCCCTGCCACTGCATGGAGTTTGTGGTTACCGGAGGACCGCAGCCTGCCTGAAATACTGCAGCTTCTTTCAGGGTATGAGCATCGACGATCCAAAACATGCCGAGTGATTTTCAAACCGAAAGGAGGCGCTACCGGTGCCGATATATGCTTTCCATGTTGCGTTACGGTTACTTGAAGGCAACTACGAGCAGTTCGGTCAGTGGCGCAAACCGTCCAGGTTGGTAGACCACAACCCAGGGCTCAGACAAGTGCAGCAGTAAAAGTTCAACTGGCTTGAAATGTAATGTGTTGATGCTTAAGTTCCCTCCACCTCCAAGTCCGCCTATCACTTTGTTGCTCAGTTGGTAGGGTAAGACGTGTCCTGCCGTTGATCTTACCACCACCCATGGTGTCTCGGGTAGTAGTTTGTAGCCTCGTTTCTTGCTGCAGCGGGATGGACCCGCGGAGAATTCGCCGTGGCCAAAGCTGAGTGATAGCTGCTGCCATATCCTTGAGCTTCTCGGTCTCTCAGTGCGTTCATGATAGTCCGCGACTCTTCATATCCACCGGGTTCGGGTTTCAAGCCATAGGAAGCCATGAAGTTGTGCCTTCCGCTCCACGCTCGCAAGTATTCATAGTCCGACCTGTGCCTTCCCCCGTGCCCATCGCGGTGGGATGTAGCTGAAGGTGAATAGTGGGTTTGGTGGCTGGGTTGGGTTTCGAGCCTGTGAATCGTCGACAACTGTTAGAGTGGTGTGGCTCCTTCTAAGCAAGCACTCCTGGCAACTAAGAAATTGGCAAGTTCGGATGTGTGAGTCCAACCTACCTATAAGCCGGTCTCGTCACAGAATTGTGATATTCGGCACTGTAATGTTGTTGATATTGTTCTCCGTGCTTCCATCTGCCAGAACCATGGTGGTTGCCATTGTATTGATAGCCGCTGCTTCTTGATGAAGGGTGTTGGCTGTAGGACCCGCCGTGGCTTTGGGGATCAACCATCATACCATTCGCTGCAAATGGTGGGTAGCCTGCGGAGCCACGAGGAGCAGAGGGAGTGTATTGCGATTGGGAGCGTGATGTAGGATAGTCATCGTGGTCTTGAACATAGCTGGGACCACCAGAAACCACTCCATAGTAAGGGACTTGATCGTCATCATTTTCGTAGCCATCATCCGAATGAGCGAGCTCAGCATAACCGGTGTGTTCCTCATGGTCACTGCCATCGACAGCGCTGCCCTGATCATGGTGATCTCCCAGCTCTTCAATAACGGCAAAACCCGCCGTCAACTCCTCCGCTACTGCATCCCCGCCAGAATCATGGTCGTCATGATCATGGGCTCCATGATGGTCGTATTCAGCGTGATCGTATTCGCCATAATCGTACCCTTCGTCGTCATACCCGCCACCGTAGTCATCATAGTCATCATAGTCGTCGTAGTCGTCGTAGTCGTAGTCATCGTCGTAGTCGGACATGTTGCAAAAGCAGGAACGGAAAGCTGTGCGGGAGAATGGAACTAATTGGGCAAATGGAAAGGGAAGGGTCACCTGCAGTAGGTGGAAAGAGTGGGAGGAAGGCCAAAGGACTGAAATCCGGACGGCGGTTCCATTGTAAATGTAAGAAAGTATGTTGACGGAAGAAAAAAAGTACTTGACCCCCTCAAGAACAGCCAGCCGGAGAGGGGAAGGCACATGCAAACGCGAAGAGGGGAAGTTCCCGTTGATGAAGGATGGAAAGTGGATCATCACCGGGCCTCCTGCAGCAGAAAGTGGGCCCATATCAAACAACTGGACGGCGCGATAAGCCCACTGTAGCTTCAGCGCTAATCGCGATGCCCGTGTCCTTCCTGGCTGTTGGGTCCAGGATTTCCACTTCACTCAAGGAATAAGAAGAGAATAATCATATAATCCTTTTGCAGTTGGGATACCTACAGAAAATCACCTGGAAGTAAGACAAGTTAGAACGCTACTGAACGTTGGGCATCATGCCGAATGAGCGAGTGTTCTCGGGGACTCCGTATTGCCCGTTTGACCATAAGCACCAAGTACATGGGGCAGACGGGGTGTGTTATCTTGGTACTTTCAGCGCTGGACATTTCTTCCGTTCGAGCGTCTTACAGTCCCATTCACATAGAAAACAACCTTCAGATGCAGTCAAAAGTCGCTTGTCACGAGGCATGTAAAATTGAAGTTCTTATTTCAAAACTAACTCTGAGCACCACTCTCGCAATGCCTTACACAAGTAACCTTTCCTTGAGCTCTATTGAATATGCTGGCAGCGTCTTGAAGAGTATTCCAAGATCTTCTTGTAGCCCTGATAACGAACGACATGCTTCCTTGTTTTTGTTCATTTCCATGACAAGACCATAAATTCGCCGATGTTGCCGAATCCTTACTTTAGGTCAAAGCTTAACATCTGCTCCCACTGCTTGGAGTTGAGGTTGCCTGTTGTCCGCTCGCTGACCTTCACTAGCTCGGCAACTAAGCCGTAGATGGTGGGCTAGGTGTTCGCGTGAGCGAGAAAAAAATGTTGACCCGGCGGGATCTATTGTTCTTCGGGAACCGGAACGATTGTAACGGGAGGCTCGTCCTTCAGTGTGTCGGCGCCACTCCCAGGTGCGGTAGCGTACGGACCGACGTAGAGGCCACTGTTCAAAGTCATATAGGCGTTAACGACAAGCTGAGATTGTTAATCCTTAAGGGGATGATAATCATGAAACATACCTCAAGGTCCTGTCCTTGACAGTCTGGGACTCAAAATCGAGGACATCCTTGTGTAGTACGTTGCAAGCGCGTGTGGCGCCCCAATATGGTCCATCCGGCCTGTCGCGCAATGGCATATCTTCCATAGGAACGGATCCACACAGGTGGCCTGTTATCTCCTTCTCGAATTCGGGCATGGTCTTCAAGGCCTCGATGATGACCCGATACGTATTGGCGGCCGGAACTCCACCGGTTCCGAGGAGTAGGTCCAACCAGTCGCGACGTTTCCAAAGGCCAACGATCTCGACGGGAACACAGGGCCCCATCCAGGTGCCTGCAAAGTTCCTCCGAGCGCATCTGTAGCGGGCATACCAGCTTTTGCTCCATGCCTCTTCGAAGAGGCGTTCAATGTCGGTATTGCCGGCCTGGGAACTCATTTTTCGGCGCACTTGGTTCGAAAGTCTGGTGGAGACAGATTGATTAGGCTAGAATTTACCAGGCATGCCGCCATGAAGGAGAAAGTGTCCGGAACCGAGCAAAGAAAGAGGAAGAGGCCTTACCAATGTTCTCAGTCTTATAGCCGCGTCAAATGTGTGGAACTGTCTTTGGATATGCGTCGATGCTTGGAGAAGATGCGATCAGCTGGGTGTTGATGGGGAAGAAAAGTGCTGAGGGTTCGGTACAAGAAGGGAATATGAGAGGGAAAGAGCGGAACGGTTGTTGCGGTGGCGAGGAGACACTTGACGCTCTTTCTTTGTCGGAATTAGACAGTAGTCGCGAGTGGCAGGTGCAATGACAGCGAAACACACTCAGTGGATATTCATGACGTTTTGGCTTCTGAAGAAGAGGAAAAATTACCCGGTGTTTCCACGATAGTTCAGTACGATTAGGAGGTCAAAGTATCGTGGGCTGGCGAACATGACTGATAGTTTATGTCTGTGACAACTAATGCAACGCCCATACACTGTCATGCGCACAATGCATATCTCAGCAATAAAAGTGTCGCTCAACTTATTTGTCATTGCATTGCATGGCGCAGCACAGGTACGCTCGCACAGGTGCAGAGAGATCTCGTGGGCTCTACATACACACAAGCCGTACCTATGCTGAAATGTCAGGAGCCCAAAGGGGGCTGGGGCTCGCCTTGTGCCAATTTGTCGAGTCTCTGCGGTAACTGCATTGAGTTGAGACCATGGCAAGCGCAGCTGCCTACAATTCCCTGTACTCCTCAGTGTCGAAGATTGTGTCTTGATCCTTATAATCACCAGACGAGTGTGAGCGCGTGAATCCGTCCAGCGCACGCCCAAGGCATGTCCATCGACCCGCCCGCAGAGGTAGTTGGCAGCCTCTCTCGGATTCGGACATGCGGTGTAGGCGCTCAACGATGACAGATACCAGACCTCTATGTTGCATCCATTTCAGGTGATCTTGGTTTTATCCAAGCACCAAGGTACTCCTCGGCGTGATTCTTCAACGTTCCATGACGCTTGTGCAGCGACAAGGCAGAGCGAGCCCAGCAGTTTTCCTCCGCCTCGTCTCTGAACCTGCGGCTGTCCGCTGGGTGACAATAACTTGTCTTCTCTCCTGTCCCACCGCCATGAGGTCGTTCAGCGTGATCCAGGGTATGATGGAATTCACGCGTCCCTCATATCGTGAAAGCTTCGCATCGAGCGCGTGGATGGCATCGAGGCCGTGAGTAGGTAGCTTAATGATTACTCGATGGGTCTTGTAACTTAGTTGGTCGGCCTCAACATGATTGGTAGACGGTGAACAAAAACCTCTCCTATGGTGTGGCATTGTTGGATATGTTCAAGGTAGAAGTACATCTTTTTTAGCACACCATCCGATGAAGGTCCATTCTGGCGGTCAGGCTCCCCGTCATCAAGTTCGGCAATGGACGGTAATGCCAGCTCATCAAGATGAGCAGTCATGGTGGGCCTCCCGTAGGTCCTGCTGACAGTCCTGTTGCAGAAGTAGTCCGCGGTTAGTCCTTTACCCACAACCAATTTTACCATGGATAGTAATAACTTACAAGTCCAAAATGACATAGCCATGCCATATTCTCCTCCGTATCCCATTCTCCAGATCGGACTGGACTGGATAATACGAGTCGACTAACTCGCCTCTGTGTTGAGCCCGAGCCCCTGAGCAAGTCGGTATGCCACACCAACAGAGTCCCAACATCTTTGAGGAAAGAGTGTACCCAACAAGAAGACGGTCATAAGTAATAGGGCCTGGACAATCAAATGTTGTGGAGGTCAAGCAGATCGAGATTGGCGAAGGCCTTTGCACGGTCAAAATAAGTCTAGCATCGAGGCCTTGGCATCGGGATTGAGATCAGAGAACTGGCAACCTAAAGCGAAGATAGTGTAGCCTCTCAAGGTAGCACTGGAGGAGGCGGCCAGCCAGAGCCCGCGGAGGTAGAATTGTAACTCGCAAAGTGTGGTATGGACATCAATATCTGGAAGACGGCGACTTTTTTCTTTTTTTTTTCTTTTTTTTTTTTTTTTTTTTTTTTTTTTTTTTTTTTTTTTGACGACCTAAGTTACTGGCTTCCTTCAAAAGGAGGCAGCCAAGGAACTGCCATAACAATCGTCGGTGGCGTCAATTGCTTGCCGGCATCTTGTTCGGTAGAGATGACTCCCATGGCTGATATTACGCTAGAAAGTTCAGATGCTCCGTTGAGCCGTTTGGCCGGTGAGAAAACGGGCATGTGGCGTGGAGGTGATGGTGGCAGCGGTGGTAGTGGAATGGCTGCTGGACCCGGACCCAGACTCGGTGCTCGGTGATCATGCCTGTGACTGGGATCGGGATCATTCTGAGACGGAGAGATTATTGGACTTTGGCGTGGGAATCCGGATGAGTGCAACAATCATCGACTGTTTAAGACAAAGAGAGATGTCCGCCAGAGTCTCCAACTGCCCGACCTGGACCACCTGCAGTGAGTAGCGCATCCCGCGCGGTGCCGGTGTGGGGCTGGATGTTATCGGGGGAGTTGGGCTCCCCGCTCTCCACATAGAGGCGCTCAAGTTAACGGTTCATTTCATGAAGGAGTTTGAGATATGCATAATTACTACACCTCTGTAATTCCGTTACGCCCTCTGATCATGTTTTCGGTGACAGGGACGGAGGTCGAGGTCAAAACTCGGGTCCCCGGGGTACGTCGGGAAGGTGCCATGAGGTGAAGTCAAAAGTGGATCCTGCCAAGATGCCCGCCAGGCCACGGATCTACACCCGGAACCAATAAAATGAACGGCTTGAGCCTAACATTGGGTAATTAGCTCCCCAACCAACTTATGATATCAGTCAACAAAATCGTCCCTCTTTAGCAACTTCCGTTCTTTCATCTTTGCCGACGCCGAGTCGTATGTCACGGTGTGATCTAAGAAGCGCGAGGTGCGCCCGCTGCCGCTACAGGTCGTGCACAGTCTAGATGAGATATCACTCTCGATGCTGTTTTTCGCTGCAGTAGCACAGTCGGGTTCCCAACTTGCTTCCTCCATCAACCACTACTTGTCCGTCTTGGTCGCACATAGCGAGAGAGACAGTTCAGGTCATCGATTCATGACACGACCTACAACCTCGTTGCGACGGGAATCCACGCTTTGAACGCTTGCCGGGATCGGGCCAGGGTTGCGGGGAGCTGCTGCAGCTGTGATGACGGAAGGGCGCACAACGGATTATCTTTCTACATCTTGTTTATTCTTGAGGTTTCCTGCGTTGATAAGCATCGAGACGCTTTCCCCACTCATTCAATTGAATCGTCGACAATCAAATGCCGGTGGTCGACGCGGAAGCCGTTCAGCTTTTATCACGACTGCCGACTGGTTCATGGCGACTCCCGCCGCCACCTTCTACCACGAAATGCAACATCCTCACTTCATTGCGACCCTGAAAATACCACCTACCTACTACAGTGACCATTTTCGTTCAGCATTACCCAGCCTCAACAATTCAACAAAGTTCTGTACGACTAGTGTACACCAGACCTAAGCCTGGAACACGCAGAAGACCTAAACACCGCTCCACAAAAGATATTTGGTTGCAGTACCACAAACAGTTAACGTTGGTCGTACACCGCCCTCCCTGTCCACTCAGCTGAACTCTAAAATGTTGGCGCGTTTTTGCAGTAATTTCCATTTCCCGTAATTACCGCCATGTCAACGGGTCGTGTACCAGTCTGCGGCGTAAGGAAGGAAAAAAAAGGTTGTTATCTTTCAGTATCCTGACATTTTTTTACGAAAGTTACCGATGATCGTAAATAGCGATCGACCTCTAGGCGTAACATTGCCCCAGACTCGGAGCGGATTCGGAGCTTCCAAAGTGATACAAGACCAATCACTATGTACGATCTAGGCCTAGCTTATTGATCTGCATCAGGGTGGTCGGCAAGTTCGCGACTTTACGGTCACCCCTTCGATGATGATATAAAAGCTTGTTCCAGCTTGGCAAGCTTGGCCATCTTCACAGTCTTCACACACGACGGAACCGCACATTTCGAAACATGACTTCGAACGCTCATGCTTCGAATGCCGACAAGATGGGCGAGAGGCCCTCCATTGAGAAGATGGAGAGGACCGTCTCCGACAGCGAGTACCATCGCAACATGACGAGACGAATATTATGGAAGATGGACACAAGGTAGTTAATTCCGTCTGTTATCCATCTTTAACGACCTCCATGGGACATAGACATCATTAACCGACAAAAGCACAGGGTTCTGCCTGTCCTTTCCCTCCTCTTTCTCTGCTCGTTCCTCGATCGAGCCAACGTCGGCAACGCCAGAATTATCGGTCTCGAAAAGGATCTTAACCTGTCCAATACCCAGTACACGCAGGGTCTGGCAGTCTTCTATGCCACATACATTGCGAGGTACACCACCGTCGCTTACAACTAGCTCAGGCCTATGCTGGCTCATCACTAACGTTCCACTAGTGAACTTCCGAGCAATCTGCTCCTCAAAAAAGTCACGCCCAAGATCTGGCTGCCCCTTCTCACCATCGTCTGGGGCGTTATTACCATGTGCTTGGGATTCGTAAAGAACGTTGGAAGCTTCATCGGTGTGCGAGCCCTGTTGGGCATCGCCGAGGGCGGCCTCTTCCCAGGGATTGTGCTCTATCTTTCCGGCCTATATACCCGCCAGGAAATGGCGCTGCGAATGGGTATCTTCTACACCGCTGCCTCTTTGTCGGGTGCGTTCGGTGGTCTTTTAGCGCGGGGGCTTTCTGCTATTGGTCCACGTGGTGGATTGGAGGGTTGGAGATGGATATTCATCATCGAAGGGTTGATGGTGAGTTCAGCCCTTAACACCCGTGCAGGCTGTGTGAAGGGCGAGACTAAGACTATGATGTCCTCAGACCATACTGGCAGGTCTGGTGGCATATCTCCTGCTTCCAACCAGTATAAACACTGCTCCTTACCTGACCGAGGAGGAGAAGCAATACGCTGCGAGGAGGCTTCAAGGAGACACTGGCGCAGATACAGCGGATAGGACCAAGTAAGACAGCGGACAGAATGTATGGGTAGTTATCCTCAGCTAACTGGTCTCGCCTTACAGTCCCGTTTTGGAACGAGAGGAGAGGTTCAAGTGGTCTGAAGTTCGCCGTGGCGTCTTCAACCTTCAAGTTTGGCTAACAGCTACCGCGTATTTTTCCCTTGGGGCTGGGCTTTACAGCTTTGGTCTCTTTGTAGGTTTGCCGTGCGCTCCGCGCTTTGCATCTTCTTAAGACCAAGATTACTGACATGCCTCAGCTCCCAACCATTCTCAACGATCTGAAGATTACATCCAACCCCAACCAGACCCAACTGTGGTCGGTTATTCCATACGCAGTTGCCACCCCAGTCACAGGTCCGTTCCCTAGAAATCCTTTTGGTTCCTGTCCAACTGACAACTGACGCAAACGTGTAGTTCTCATTGCATTTGCCTCTGATCGCCTCAAACTCAGGGGCGTCATGATGCTCTTCACTCTTCCCATTGCCATCATTGGCTACGCCGTTATTGCCAATGTCGCCTCTGCCCATGTTCGCTTTGCTATGACATCCTTGATGGCGATCGGCATGTACAGCAGCATACCATGCATTCTCGTTTGGAACTCCAATAACTCTGCTGGGCACTACAAGCGAGCTACCACTTCAGCTTTGCAGCTTGTTATTGGAAACGCAGGCGGTTTCGTGGCTAGTAGGTATTCGCATATAGCTTATCTACCTAAGTACGTCCACTGACCAAGGCTCATCTCAGCTTTTGTTTATCCTCCAAAGGATGGACCTTTGTATCACAGAGGGCACACGATCCTCCTTGGTCTGCTGGTTTATGCTTGGTTTGCGTAAGTGCTGGTTGCGCAGTTGGGTAGAAGAGCACGCTTGCTAACGCTTTGCAGGGTCCTCGCCAATGTGCTTTGGTGCAACAAGATCAACAAGGACAAAGCCGCTGGGAAGTATGAGAAATACGAAGGCTGTGGGGACGACAGAGACCCAGCTTTCAAGATGATCCTATGAAGCGCTTTCATATCACTCTATCAGTGGTACTAATAAGTGAGTGATTCGTACATTTGTTAGGCGTAGAATCGATAATAGGTATAGGTTTTCCAACAGACCGCGGTCAGCCACCGTCCAATGAATGTAACCTGCAAGGGCAGACGCTTTTTCTGACCGGCATTCTGTTTTACCCTGGATCCTTCCGTCCAGCCGGTCAATTCCTTCCACCGCCAACCCCAAACAGATACGGCTTCTCCGTGCCCTTATCGAAGATTTGCGGCTATGTTTCCCCGCCACCATATCGTAGTTCTCTATCCGTGACGCCTAGAAACACACCCACCCGGTTAAGGTAGAGAGAGGATACGAAGAAAACAAAAAAGAAAAAAAGACCAAAGAATTGCGGTTTGTGTGGATCGAACACACGACCTTCAGATTTATGAGTGAAGTGGACTTCAGTCTGACGCTCTCCCAACTGAGCTAAACCCGCTTATTGGTGAAAGAGCTCTGAAACAGTTACTTATGAAGGCAAATTGTCTTGACGCAACGATTGTACGTAAACAAACCCCTTTTTTCACGGCTGCCGCATCACGGGCAGTTGCTCTGTTGAAGCCGGGGTACCACATGTCACGCTCCAGACCTTCGATGTCTTCACCTAGTCTTTGCCGAATTGTGTTATTGCAGCACAAGAAAAGAGCAGCATCCTCAACCAAAATGTAAACTTCCGCGAATCTGTTCTTCTCTAATCTTTTGCTGAACGGCCTTGGGCTTTGATTGGGTAAGTGTTGGGGGATTATATTATATTTCACTAATTCCAGGCGACCCAAGCGCCAACAACATCACAAACGCAGCGCCAGTTGCAAAATCCACCTGAAAGACGGAACGAAGGCACGCCCCCTTCGAACAAACAACAAAGAATGGCCGGCGCACATCCCACCCTCAAGTATACCTTTTGCTTGACCACTGATACATTAACGCACTCCTGAGTTTCTCAGGTCATCTTCAAACTTGAAAACAGGACAAAGTAGGTAGGTAAAGAAAAGTGAGGAAGTCGAAACCTCGAGCCTGTGCACAATTATGTGATAGTGCAGCGCCCTCCATTGGGGGAGGGGGGCTTCAGTGGGCTAGCACTAACGGAGCCGCATGGGATCCACACCCGGGAGGACCAGGATGTGTACGCGATAGTGCTGCCCCTAGATTTGGTGCCTTTAGCAATGGTGCGCTAACAGCTCGGCATGGTAGAGTGCCTCTAAGCAGCCATACTTGTAAACATGCGTCTGCCCTGAAAATTAACCGAACATTTGTAGCATGTGTCAAGCAGAACGGCAAAGGGCTAGATGATTGTAGCGGAACATGTACAGGCAAAAATGGAATGTATCGGATCTGTCGCGGGTGATGGAATACATGATTTGTCGTCTGAAGGTAGTCCATTTTCACAATTGAACGCAAGAGATACTCTTCAAGCTGTTGGAAGAAGAGACACTAATTTGAAGAGCACAGAAGAAGGAGATTGTGGACAGCCACAGTGGAAAACTGGCATAACGTAGATGATAGGGTGGCAAGATAGGTGCATGTGTGTATTGGCTGGCACATCAAGTCTCCCACTGTCATGTACCGCAGGCTTCACAAGTCGTGATCCGGAGACTTGGTACCCGTAGGCTCGAGCTGTTGACGATGATTGTAAGACTGCTACAGTCGTACGCCTATAGAATGTAACAAAAGGCCAGGCGAACGCACGGCAGTGTTCATCAGCAACCGGGATTGTTGGATGGTTCTGTTATCGGTTGGAAAGATTAACACCGAGCTTTGGATTCTAACGTCCTGGCGTGTCGCTTCGTCGAGACAATGGGGAGGGATTCGGAGGATGTCATCGCCATAACATGTCGTAGCTTAGTTGTAGGACTCGCAGATCGTGTCATCCTAGGCACCAGCTGTTAGCTTTAGATTCAAAGGCAAGAGTAGCAGAGAAAGAATACCCAGATTTTCAGGGGCGATCCTCCACGCAACGGCCATCCTTGTCCTCTACCTTCTCATCTCCCCAACCACCTAGCTCAAAGCCGGCACCATCGAAGCCCTCCCATTCCTCCGTAGCCGCACCTACACAAGAAACCACATATATCCACCGTCTCTCGTCCTCGGGAAAGTCCACGCCTCCAGTAGCAACGCACAACCGCTCCGACTTGGCCGAGTTGACATCAGCAATGTACGCAATCACCCTCTCAACCTGCGAAACATGGCAAACAGCCGCATATGTTCCATCGCGACCCAACAGACTGACAAAGCTCTGGGGGCCAATGCGCAGCTTGTTTGACGGAGGCACGACGTTGCCTTGGTGGTTCTTCACCCAAACTTGTTGCGCAGGGAGCCAGACCACGGGCTCATCGGCGGCGATTCCACTGGCAGGAACGGATGGGGAAGGGAATTCGCTGTCTTTGAGGAGGAAGCGACTGGATCGACGGCGCGAGGGAGGCGGGATGACGTAGCGGGAGCGGCCCTGTGGGATAGTTGGGAGGGGGTTTGTGGCGTGCGGTAAGGGAGCTTCGTAGCGGAGCAGGCGAGCAGCCACGCTGGACTTGATCTCGTGGGTTACGGTAATGTTGATGCCGATGTAGTTAACGCAGCCGTCGGTAAGGAAGCTGATGGAGGCGAGGGGCTCTCGGGCGGCTTCAGCCGCATTGATGGCGGCGGACATTGGAATTCGTAGGCGAGATCGAATCGATGATTGATTTCGTTGCGTTATCAGCCCCGTATGGTTGTTGCCAGGCCTTTAGTCGCGAGCAAAGGTAGAATGGTGGTTCAGATGCAGTTGCGCAGGTTGGCGTTGGTCGGCTAGAAAGTAGTGGGAGAGACAGTACATGCGGGATCAAGCCCAGTGAATGGAGTCATCGAACCGGACGTGTCGAAATATGCAACCTTGGATCCTGCAATGCAGGCCACCTTGGGACGACGAGCCTGCAAAACCTATGCCCGTACCTGTCCCGGCCGGATATCCGTTTAAATTCATCAGTGCATGATGAACAAGAAGTACAGCAGATGAAAATATTTCAAAATGGTATTTAATCAGTGGCCTTTACACCATGTCTCCAACGCTTTCATTTCCATCCCATTCTCCATCGCTTTTGAGTATCGACGAGACACAACCCGTCTTCCTTCGAGGCAAAACTAGAATTATACGCACACATCATCTACCGCACAACACTTAGCCTCCGTTACCATTCACGACTTGTTACTACAGGGACAGTGTTGGTACCATCTGCCTATTATCTACTACTACACCGCCCAACATCCACAGCCACAATGGACGACTCGGACTCGGACTCGGACTCCTATATCTCTGACACGTCGACGGTTGACTTTGACCAACATCGCGCCAGTCCCACCAGTAACTCCGATACCACATCCTACGCGCCCATGCTTATTGAGGCAACGGAGGACGCACAAAAGCTCCAGAAAATGAGCTTGGAGCTTGCATCTGCAAGAATGGAAATTATGAAACTCAAGGCCGCTGGTCAAACCCAAGAGGCTGTGATTCAAAAGCTTAGAGCTACCCTTGAAAAGGAGAGAAAGAGGATAGCAGCTGGCCAAGATGAGGCGCTACAGCAACACAAAGATACCATCCGGAGGCTGGGAGAGGAATATACAACAGCAGTGGCGGAAAATAACGAGGAAGAGCACGCCAACTCAGTCATGACTGCTCTCAGATTGGAGGTTGCGGGGTTGCGAACGTCCCTAGATTTGACTGAACAGCATCGCGATCAGGCTGTGAGCAACAACATCGACCTTCAACAGCGTCTGGAAGCACTAGAAGAGGACGTTTTCTGCATGAGTGAACTACTGCAAGCTAACGAAGATCTCAGGTGGGCTTTGGCGGCGCACCGACGTGAAATCGAAAAGCTATGCGGCGCAGAGAACAAGATGGCCCGTATCGAGAAGGTATTCAAGGAGTCATTCAAGAATGCCGGCACATCACTCATATCCATCAACGGTGTTTATGACTTGGAAGGGTCACTTCAGCTGTTACTCGAAAGGGACAAATTCAGGGCCAAGGAGCTTGACGATGTCAAGAAACAATTGCTTAAGGCCAAGAATGCTAAACCATCCGAAGAAGGTAATCACCAGAGACCACGAAAGTGGTGGTGGATGTCTTTTGATTGGATGAAGACAGAGAGATACCTATGGCGAGGAAAGAAGACAGAGTAGGTGGCCATTGCTCCTGATTCTAAGTGGGCAGGGGCATCATTGATCTAGAACGGAAGGCACAAGGGTAGTGTGAGGGATGGTCAATTGTGCCTTCTCTCTTCTTCTCAACATCAAATCTAAGACCAGCACACCCACCAAAAGCCAAGCCCTAACACAATTCCTCTCACACTCCAATTTTCTCAGCATTGAGTCCATCCAGCCCAAGGTCAGCAACCAAACCCAACCTCGAGGCCACAAATCATCTCACAATGTCCGCACAATCCCCCAAGCGCCCCAAGCAGCCAATGCAGCCCGACCAGGCCCCAGCCTCACAAACCCACGCTGACCAAGGCCCCGCCAAACGCAAGGCAATGGAACAACCTCAAGACGACCGGCGCCCAGCACGACCCGGTACTCTTCCCTTCCTGTGGAACCTACCTACCATACCTTCTCTCCCCATTTTCAACGCCGACTCGACTCCCGTCATGTCTGATGACGAGTATGAACACGAACTTGAGCTCGAGAACGACGAGATGATAGATGAACTTCAGGAGGTCGAGGAGCAGCTGCATGAGGCAAAGAAGAAGATTGCCGCCCTTGAGAAACGTTTGAGGACCTACCAAGTCATTGTTCTCCCGATGGACTACCAAATTAATACAGAAACTGCCGAGGAGTCTGGAAACGAAAAGAGTACAGCTGAGCGTGAGGCGGAGGCTCTCAAGGCCATGTACGAAGAAAAGGAAGAGGACAACCACAAGAATGATGACGAGGACAAGATTGACATCTTCCGTGCGGTCTTTAAGGATATCGAATGGGCAGTGGAGGAACATCACAGACTCGTGCATCAAGCCCTGGAGGAAATTGAGAGCGGGCGCACTGGACCGGCGGGCAGATCTGCTGGCTACAAGCCAGGGCAACTTCACCTGTATATATTGGACAAGTCTCAATTCACCCTTGGCGTCGATGTTAGTGGGCTGAAGGACCTCTTTGAAGAGATTGTGGAGGAGGTAAGGCTTGGGGAGTAGCTTTTCATGCTATGATCTTGCATGTGTTCTTGGGAAAGGAGGTCTGTTGTTAGAGGCATGAAGATACCTCGACAAGTCGGCATGCTTGTGGGTCACTCGTTCACAATTCTTATCTTTGTAATTCAATTGATGTGGGAGGTGTATTTTACTGTAACTTAGAAACGCAATATCTAACCTTCAGAGAAACGCGAGTGTGGGGATCCCCATGACACGGTCCTTTACCAATTCCAGCTTGCGAAAACCCAAGCTCCATCAACACCTTTCTCAGTTGATCCTCGGGTTTGAACGCCTACGCGATCTTAGAAGCCGGGCTAGCGGCGACCATCTGAGCATTTCGTAAGTTCAAGTGAAGCAAACCAATCCCGCGTTTCACAACAACAGGAATGACACCTTTACTGATGTGACACGCTCTCGACAGGCACAACCCTCTCTTTGTAAATCCACATCGCAATGGCACCCAACGATCCTGCTATGGACGACACGCCGAACAACAACAACTACAACAACGACAACACTCAAAGGCAACTTGTATCTGCTTCAGATGTGCCTGCTCACCCTGCCGTCACCTCAATCCCGTTACCGCACCTGGGTGACTTCATTAACAAGCTGGTTGATGACGCCTACAAGTTCCAGAACCTGAGTGTTGAACTTGATCAGACCAAGGAGAAGTTGCGCGAGGCGGAGAATAGGATTGCTGAGCTAGCGATCGACAACCAAACCATACAGGAAGATCTAAAAAACGTCAGAGAGCTTCTCGGCGTTGACAGGGATGACGAAAGTTCTGCCAAGATGCAGCTGAGGGTTTACGAGGACTCAGTGAAGTGCCTCGAGGCTACTTTGAGAGGCATGGATTCTGCTTTGCGAGACATGGGCACGGCCTTGAACGGATCCATTCCCAGATCAAAGATCGCGAACTACAGATCCATCCTCGACAAGATTCACCAATGCCACATGGAGAACACACTTGCTGTCAGTTCTATTCTCACTTATGACAGAGAGAGGCGCAACAATCCTAGAATCAACGAGCAGGTTAACAAACTGAATGAAGCGACT
The DNA here is from genome assembly GCF_033458365.1 of Neurospora hispaniola. Classification (NCBI taxonomy): domain Eukaryota; kingdom Fungi; phylum Ascomycota; class Sordariomycetes; order Sordariales; family Sordariaceae; genus Neurospora; species Neurospora hispaniola. The sequence goes on along the minus strand of NW_026944415.1, from coordinate 1,591,261 downwards.
TGTGATATCACTTCCCACTTCAACGCCCTGTATGACGCTCTTGAGTCCGATCTTGCGGAGAGCAGTATCTCCAGCGTCTAGCCACTGTCCATGGTCAGTTCAACGTTAGCGATATCTCTCTGCGTTCAAACTTTGATCAGAGTAGGTTTAATTGGGTTTACACTGTTTCTCTTCGATTCACTAGTCTAACCTGTGTATGTACTACGTACAGAAACGGATTTGATCTTATGCGGACAATTTTTTCGACTGTACCACCGTAAAAAGAAGAAGCAGATGATGCCCTATCTAGTGCTCGAGATTCGTGACTTGGAATCGCGTTCGATTGCATAAAGGCCATGTATGATGGTAATCCTACATGACGGGTGTGTTGTCAGTTTATTGCTGGGATTCTAGGGACGAGAGGAGCGGGAAATGTCACCAAGAGGTCAAGGATAATAAGCAGGTTGACCTGTGACTGTCTAGAAATTATGTGGGTAGGTAGTTTATCGCTCCCATCTCTTGGCTTGGACATGTCACGGTTACTTGGTTGGAGTTGGTGGTTTCGACATTGCATGCAGAGTCATTTCGATGGGAAAGCGAAAATACAACGTTTCACGATTTGCCACACAACCGATCTACCTATATCATAGGTTCCGTTGCTGTAACACTCTCTCGATATTCAGTTGGAAGGTTGGGCCGAGCGAGAAGGTTCAGGTTGCTTTTCCGCTCCTTCTCTTTAGGTTCTATTTCACAATTTCTTTTGGCCGCCCTCACTGCTACAAGACTTTTCTTATCCCCCTCACCATCACTCAAACCTGTAATTCAAGCTCCGCACCTGCACGAGGATGGCAGTGGAAGGCAGCACCTCCCAGATATTGAAAAACTTCTGTAAACTTGATAAAGCTTCAGCGCACTCCAAGCCAAACTTGCGCGCATCCCAAGTTTCAAGGTGTAAACTTGATTGTTTCAGCCACAAACTTTAGCACTACAGAACTTCGTACATGAGAAGGTTTATGCTATGATTGTCTTATCGGTACGTGGTTCTACCTGGCTTGATATCCGGAATTGCATACGCAGCACCAGCTTCTGCAAACACACGGCCACAACACGGCCTTTCAAAATGCTATAAATGGAAAGCTGGTCCCAGTTGGTAGAGGCCTGCTTGTAAATACTGTAGATATTGGTTTACGTGCATAAAGTCAAAACGTGGTCTGAAATGGTCTCCATAGCGTCAAGACGTAGGGTGCGCGGATGTTAGGCTCGGAGTGCGCTGAGGTTCAAGTTCTTCCGTAAATATCACCAAGACTGGTTTATCATTTCACCCTCCTCCGAGTGTCATCTTCACAGGTTCACATGGTCACATGGACGTGTTAGTCATCTTGCACCTTAAGACACAACCTGCCGTGGCAATTTTCCCATTCACTGGGCTTTCCATTCCCCGTGGCTCCCTTCCGCTACTTACCTTTTCGCCGCAGCCCTGGTTTCTCAGTGCTCTTCCCTCACCTCCACAGAATCAAGCCCTTATCTATCGTCGGCTTCCCACCTCTATCACGCGCAACACTTCGGAGCATCGCGACAGGCACGATCTAGGCTCTGCACTTTCCATTTCGAATTTTCGATGGTCCTCAATTACCATGGAAGAGAATTCGGCCGACCCTTCTCGGGCGGCGACCAAGCTTACCACTGAAAGCCCGTTGCTTCCTTTTCAACCTTTCCATAACGGCACCAAGAATGGCTTCCAACTCATTGGCTCCAGTAACTTACTTTACAGACCAACCAATATGCCGATATTGGCTTATTTGTTTGATGCATTTTTGTATGGATGTTGAGGCTCAGAATCTTTGTGTGGATGGTTATGGAGCGGCTTGTAGGATATCTGCCTGTCCTTGAGCTTCGTACAGCTTCGAAGTTGGCCTTAACCTACGCTGGCCGCTATAAATACCTGGTTTGGAGGGGCTGCTAGTTTCACCGGTTAGCGAAATGGGAGGGCAGATCTCGAGGATTGGTAGGCTTGTGAGGTGTGAAATGATCCGGATGCCACAGCTTATTGTGGAACATATATCACTGGCAATGAAGGGTTCAAGACAAGGGCCTGAAATACTTCGTGTATTTCAAGGAGGGTATAATCGCCAAAGCATCAAAAGGGTTGTTACAAACCTCACTCTTCAGCCAAATTAGATTTGAGACTAGGACTCCCTGGGGCCAGCGGCACCGAGAGATGGTTATCACGAGCCAAAGATTCTTTCGCGCACGTCTAAACCTAGGTAAGCAATCCAAGAACCAAGGAGAAAACATGGTACCGCAAAGAATCAGGCGGATGGTTTTTAGGTTCCCTGGAAGTCAGGCATAATCTGTAAGCATACTGCAACATTCATGCCCATCAGAAATTGTTTGCAAAATGTTAATAATGAATATTCCCCCCCTCCAGCGCCCTCGCAGGAAATAAGGAAAGGGGGGAAAAGGGCAGGGCATCAGGAAAATCGAACTTACAGTACTTTGGGGTAGCAACACGTCTCCTCCTCTTATTTAAGTGGGCATAAAATGCACATATTCGAGCAGTATGCTTACAGACTACCTCTATGCTTGATTTCCTGGGAACCTAAACTTCATCCGCCCGAGTCCTTGCAGTAGAAACTAACGGAACCACGGCGTTGGGAAAACGGTCAGATGGGTTTCTCCTGCATACCATACTTGGAGGCAATGGCACAGTGTTTGGAGAAGTTCATTCCCGCTGCAGTGGGAATGCATATCACATATACCGCAAAGACTCGGGGCGTTGGGTTTCGGGATCCCAGGAAACCAGGCATAATCTGTAAGCATACAGCAACATTCATGTCCACCAAAATTTCCTTGCAGGACGGTGATTCTGAATGTTCCCACCCTCCAGCGGCCTTGAAAAATAGGTGTGAAAAGGCAGGATATTGAAGAATCGAATTTACAGTACTCCGGGGTGGCAACACGACTCTCCCACTAAAATTTGCGGGCATAAAATGTACAGAATCGAGCATATGTATGTCTAATTATGCCTGATTTCCTGGGATCCCAAGACCCAACGCCCCGAGGCTTTGCGGTATTGCGGTATACAGGTTAAAGCCACAAATAATGCATGCCGCGCGGCATGTGGGTGATCTGCCCGGTTTTTTGTACAATAATTTCCAGGTTTCGATCAACAAAAAGTTGCTGCTCCAATTCCCCTTCCTACCTACTTATCTGCTCTCTTCTTTATCTGCTCCCTCTGTCCCCTTCCTCTCCTGTCCTTTTCACTATTTTTCATTCATAGGACAATCATCATCTCCAAATACCAACCGCGAAGCTCGTCAGATCTCGTGTACAATTCATGTCAGGCACGCCGCAGCTCAACCCATTCCTTTTCTTCCCATCGGACGGCATTCCTCCGACAAGCAGTAGGCATTCCAAATGCCCGCACCTTTCTCTTACAGCCCAGCCACAAGCTCACGAGGGTGTCGCTTACAGATCGAGGACAGAATGCAACTCAAGCCTCCCAGCGACACGAACGCTCCCGTAGCGGGCACCTCGAGCGAGCAACAAACCGTTCCGAAGTCGGCAGAGGCAAACGTGCCTAAGATGGAAAACACCATGTTGACAGCGGAGAACGAGAAGTTGAAAGCGGAGCTGGAAGGCGTCAAGCAAGAGCTGCGTACGGCAAAGATCAAGGTGGAAATGGAGGAGAAGGCAAGGGAGCAAGAAGCCGAAAAGCTGCAAAAGGCAAACGAGAGCCTCGAGGCTGCCCAGAGAAAGATTGCTTCGATGAAAGAAGCCAACACCGACATGGTTTTGGCCTTCCATACCACTGGACACCAGCTGCACAAGGCGACTGAGGAGGCCATTTCTGCTCAACATGCACGGGATGCTCTCCAAAAGGAGCTCGAGGGCATTAAATATGTACGGGCCGCCCTCGAATCGGAGCTCGGGGCCAAGGAGCGTGAGTTGTGCAAGAGCCGGGCAGAAATGTCTCTTCAGGGCGAATGCCTCGAAACCACCAAGCAGCGATTGCTAGCGGTGGAAAACATGCTGCACAATTCCCGGAAAACGAGTACCACTGTGGCTTCGGAACTTGAGGTCACCAAGCAGATACTTCAAGACGCAAACAATGAGATTGGTGCTCGCGCATCTGCACAGGCTGCTCTACAGACAGAGCTCGAGGACACGAAGCACAAGCTGCACTTGGCAATGAAGGAGAATGCGTCCAACGAAACGGAGAGGACGCTTCTGAATTCATCGCTCGCGATGACCAAGCTGCATTTGAGCAGGGTGGATGCTGCACTTGCTGCTTGTATGTCAGAGAACAATGTCCTGAAAGGTTTTGTTTCGGGTCAGTCCACCACCACTGAAACCGCAGTCTCCCAGATTGTCGACAAGATTGCTGCCCTCGACCACTCTATCAGAGGAAGATTATCTGCTGTCGAGAACTCAGTCATCTCTACCCTGGGCGAGCTGCACAACGGAGTTCAGAGCAACGTGGAGCTGGTAGAGGGGCTCAAGCTTCAGTTGAGCGAAGCAAAGCTGCCGGCTGGTGTTCTTGAGGCCACCACGGCTGAAGAGAGCTCCACGGAGATTATAGATGAAGAAACATCCATGCCAGAATCTCTCAAGCTGCGCTTGCAACAGGTAGTAGAGGAGACCACGCAAGCGGGTAGCATCGCTGAAGATCCCGATGCCGCTGATCCGAAGACCAGTCATGAGGTCAACGAGATTTTTGGTGACTATTTGACCCACGTCGTCGAGAAAATGGTCAAGGAGGAGAAAGCAGTCCAGGAGGCCATTCGCAAGGCTAGGGAGAGGATTATCAAACACCAAGACTGGTTGTACAGGTTCCGTAAGGTGATTGGGCAAGATGAAAGCATTTTCGATGAATTGACGCATGTTGGGTTGCGTTTCAAGTGTTGGGAGCGGAGCGAATCTTTGATCAAGATTCTTTTCGAAGTGGAAGAGCAGTATGATGATGTTATAGATCACTTGGGTACAATTCTGGAAGAGTGTGACGAGATGGTGAAGGGCCGTGAAGCTGTGCTGGAGCTATGAAAGCCAGAATCAGGGATGAGGTTTGGATCAATGACTGGCTTGGTATGGTAGGAGAGTGATGTATACGACTGAGAATCAACCGAACCTTTCATATGTTACAGAGCAAATCTTGGTCACAGCTTTTCAGAATTTCAGGGACGACCTATGTTGAGGAGATGAATCGAGTTTGGTTTAACGGCAGGCGTGGGGCTGTAGTGGACTCTCAAGGCTATCTAGGTCGGGTATGGTATGATACTACCTAAAATAGGGTCGTTTGGCTCTGTAGTAGTGCTGTAACTGGCGTCCATGTTCCGGCTGGGCAGTCAGATAGGGCACGGCTTCCCTAGATAGGTGTAGGTAAACTTCTTTCCAGTTTGCAGTCACTTCCGTGTTCGATTCGCGAAAGACCTTCCCTTTTTTTATCTTTCTTTGATCTTCGAAGGGAGGATTCGCTACCGCACATCTCATTCCCTTGGGCGGCGGAGGTAAAATCGAAGGTCAGTCCCTATCTGTTTCCCCAACTCTACTGCCCATCGTGTAGATGTAAAGTGGATTACCCCTATTCTATGCATTGCTGAATCCACAAATGTAAACAATCACTAGGAAGTGCATCTCGTCATGTCACACGGTCACAATGGTTCCCCAGCTCCCGAGTCTCGAAAACTATATTCGAACCTTGGCTCGATATGTAGGACTGCAACATGATGTTTGGTGACACTTTATATACTATCTACCCCTTGTATACCAAAGGAAGACCGACATCTAATCCCTCCAAACCCAGGCACCAAGCCTTGTGTTACACTTACATCGATAGCTACCATAGAAGCTACTTACTTCCCACAGAAGAACCAGGTATGAAAAATGAGGTAGTCATGTCTCGGTGCAACATTTTGCACAACTTGCCACGCTGACCCCTCCGTGCCCGGGTACAGTGGGAGAATGGTCACCGAGAGTTTCCCGTCTCTCTGCCAGATAATCTTTGGTCTGGACACAAACATCATCCGTCTCAAGTTAGCAAATTCTCAAGGACAGCCATATATTTCCTTCACGAGACTCCTCTGCCATACCGGTGGATACTCCCATCAAGTGCCTCATTAACTCTGCATTCATGAGGGATAAAAAGAAAAACTTACGGAAGCCTGACACCCTCTTGACCAGTAAACACCGTGGCAATCGCACCCTCAGAGCCCGCTCCCACCGACGTCCAAAGATTCTCCTGCTGATTCCACCCCATGCGCTTGTACGACAGTAGCTCCGTGTACCGGGCGTTGAGGATAGCGATGTGAGCGAACTGGGTGTTCGGCGGACTGCCCGCGGCCATCGGCTGGTGCACGACTACCCTACACACCTTGTCTTCCGGGCTGGCGCCGTCATTGGAGTCGACGCCGGCTTCGCACCAGGGGCAAAAGCGCTGGCCGATGGAGGACCAGTCGTTCCAGCTGGCGTCTGCCCGAATGTTAAGGATCTGAGAGTTGCCTGTGCTCGGAGTAATGGACTTGTCGGAGGCACCACCTGGACCGGGGAGAATATTGGGTGCTGGGGAGGCCTGGGCGGGGTAGTAGCCGGTGAAGATGAGGATGAAGAAGAAGGGAAAGAGCGACGCCAACATTATGGTTGTGAGGGATGGATAAGTTGGGAAGGAACGAATGAAGTTGGTTCAACTCACTGAAATCCTTGATGAAGAAAGTGAAACGGCGAAAACACACAGGCTGTCTGCAAGTCTCTCAGGGCTCCACGGAAGGGGGGCATTGATGATGGTTTGTACTTCCTGGTTCCCTCTGATGTCCAGTAAATTGATTCAACTAAATTAACCTTGTGGCACGCCCGGGCATTGTTGGCATGTTTCTTTGACGATCGTAACGCATACAAAGATTCTCAACCCCCCTCCCGCGCCAGCATCCTGACAAGCAAGGCAGTCTTTTGTCCCCGATATCCACTGAACGACAAAGCCTAATTACAACTTCACTCACACGATGTGATGACCAACGCACAGCAGAGGTTGTGTGCTCTAATAATAGCACACACGGTCGAATTGTGTTGTTGCTCTAAACTAATGCTACCTCTGACCTCACCAACCCCCCACGATAAGACCATCACACGATAGAATACAGCCTTTTTTCCTCACCACAATCACGGAAAGTCAGTCCCCCCAATGTTATCCTGCGTATTTACACAACAATGAAACTGTTTTCTATACACCACCCACTCCCCGCCCGGCGCCACGCCCTTGGCCCCTGCATAAGCCGCCCATCCACTTGGAAACTTATCCGAGGACAACTGCGGAGGAGTGTAGTTTTCGCCAGAACGAACAGAGTAGCTGAACGATGGACTACATACGTTTTCAGTTTTGACCATTAGCATCTCCTTTTGCAACCTTGAACCTTGATCTTCATCCGCTCCAATCGTGACACATCCGCCAAGTTAGACAGAAGATGGAAACCCTGGGGAAGACCAAAGAAGAAAGAAAAAAAAAAAAAAATGGAAAAAGACTCACGGCCTCAATGATCCATCCCCCCCTTGCTGGTCCTCCCTTCTGTTCATGTGGAAAGTCGCCACCCCGGGCGCGCACCTCGTCGGCCTCGTCGGCAAGTCCACCGACATGCCGTAGCCCATCCGGCTGTAGGAGAGAAGCTCGGTGAAGTTGTTGTTCATGATGGCGACGTGGATCGGCTTTTGCGGTGTGGATGATCCAGGGCGGTCGGAAATGGGCTGGTGAACGAAGGCGTGGCAGAACGAGTCGAATTTGAACTCTGGAAGACCGGCCATGCTGTCCGGGACCGTCCAGTAGCACCAGGGACAAAAGCGGTCGGAGACGAGAGATTGGGCGTTTCCGTAGCAGGCGGGGAGGAGGAGGAGGAGGAGGGAAAAGAGGATAGTGAGGAGGTACATTCTTGTTTCGAGGAATGTCCTGTAGATAGTGGTTGTTGTGAAGTATGTACAGATACCGGCAAAGGCCACGGTGATGAAGAGCTTGGTGTATTGACGAGGAGGTTTGTGAAATAGTGAAAGTTGATGGTTTTCGGTTCAAACACCAACTTTTCGGGACTCTGAAAGTATCTACTAACCAGCGCGTACTTTGGGAGACAAAGAATGGGCTTAAAATTAACAATGGTCTGAAAGAGAGCAAGCAGTCGAGTGATTTCCCCAGCAACCCCAGGCGCCAGGTGCTGTATGTAGACAAAGAGAACCCTCATTAATACAGTAGTGACAATGGAGGTGTCTATAATCCTCTAATTACGCTATTTCCAAACGAGGAGTCAGCCACATTCAGCACCGAAGCATTTTCTGTCAAAAAGAAAAAGTTGAAAAACCCTCTTTCAAAAAAGTTGTGATCCTCGGACATATTTGAATCTAGATCGTGAAGCGGGAATCGACAAAAAGTTTGCGGTTTGTGTGGATCGAACACACGACCTTCAGATTTATGAGTGAAGTGGACTTCAGTCTGACGCTCTCCCAACTGAGCTAAACCCGCTTGATGTTTACCTCTGTAGACATGCTCTTTATGAGTGGAGTATGGGGTGCATGTCCCGGAATGCCAACATCAACGCCATGATTTCTTTTGTGATGACTTTGCCGATTATGAATCGTGGGCTGTCTATCGAGTGAGGCTTCAAGAGCGTGCAAGCGCTTCCTGTCTTGTAATGGAAACATGAAGTTTGTAGAAAATTGAGAGCGACTGGCGCGGAATTCTAACCCCTTGTTGCCATCTCCCCAAACCTCACTCAGTTCCTCGGATTATTCGGGTTATTTACAGCATAGTGATAGACTCCATTATGCCTCTCCCACCAGCTCGGCCTATGAAACGCCACTGGTCTCGTCAGCTCGCTCGTGCAATGACTATTGATATTCCTTCTCCTCTTATTCTCCTGGCACTTGCACCTACATCCCGTCCCTCCCTCCGACGGCAGTGTCATCTTGCCCATGTCACGCAGCGCCTTGTTACCGAGAAGTTGCTGGTCCATCGGTGCATTTCCCGGACACTGCCACAGCGTGTCATGCTCGTAGCCAATATCCGAAAAGTGATGAATCTTCTCGGGTGGGAGAAGCATGTGCACGGCGAGCGTGTGCACCGGCGCATCGCCCCAGCGCTCCGAGTAGAAGCCACCTTTGCTGTCCAGGTAGCGGAAGTAATCCTGGTACTCGCGGCCGCGGAAGAAGTCCAGATTGGCGATCTCAAAGTTGCTCCAGTAGTGGCACATGTTCCACTTGTTGCCGGAGTTGTCGTGCTCCCGTACCCGAAACAAGCCGAGAAACCAACGGACGGGCGCGGGAAACCACATCACTTGGAACAAGGCGTTCCAGGTGGGCGTCCGGGGAATACCCTTTTCGATTCGGTAGTCGTCGGTGGTCTTGAATAGGGACGGGCAGGTGTCGCCAACCTCCCAGAGCGCTATCGTCCAGCCGTAAACCTTGTTGTGACGAGCCATCTCCACAAAAGGGTCGTATGTGAGGGCACAGCTGTAGCGCACACTTGGCTCGAGGCGCCAGTACCACTTGTACGGCCTCAGGGCTTCGAGATTGTAGAACTCGCTGTTTGCGAAAACATCCGGGTTAGCATGTGGACCTATCACACCAAACACATCGGGAGACGTACCCAGAGTAAAACCGACACATGTGATGATAACTCTCCATGTCACCATAGCCCACACCTCGCTCACCCTGCTTCTTCATCTGCAATCTGGCCTTTGCCTTTTCCTTCTCATTCATCCCCTCAGGAAACCCCCACTTTCCCTTCTCAATGACCTCGAACCTGACCTCAGTCCCATTGCTCACAGCCCTGCTTAGAACATTCTTGAATTCCTCTGACCACGGAGCGTCGTTCAGGAACATGATCGGGTAGTGAAACCACCGGTTGAACTGCCGTTCGATATTTGCCACCGTTGCTTTCGCACCTTCGAGCTCGCTATTTCGCGCCAACATGACAAAAGTGGCGTTCTCGCGCGGCTGCGCGGCGGTAACCGACGGGTCCAGACATCCTGTCGCGAACGGCTGGTCGAGATCCTGATGAGGGCGGGCAACGCGCGTGCGGTAGAGATGAATTGGCAGATCGATAAGGTACAGGACGAGGAGCGGTAATGCGATTTTGAGAAGGAGCTTGATGCGGCGTCCATTGCGCCCCGAGCGCCGAAGTCGTCGAAATTGCAACATGAGGATCCGTCCTACTCGCGCCAGCAGGTCAAACGCGCGAGGCAGCGTGCCCAGCCGGGAAGATGTGCGGTGGTAACCCATCTTTTTGGGAACATGAGATGACAGATGGCCCAGATTTTTTACCGTGTGGCTCTGTGAGCTTGGCTACCGCATCTCAAACAAATACAAACATCAAAGATCGCCAGATGATGCCGGTTGGTGGTAGCGCAGGGTGGCATTTACACAGTAAGACGATGATCAACTCTGCTGCCTACACAAGAGCAAGGGTACAGCCGCACAAGGAGAACAAGCAACAACAGGTTTTTCTGTGCCGTATGTCCATAATGGAAATTTCCCAGTTGATAGCGCTGTTTTCTTTTTGGCTGTCATAGCTTGACGAAACGTTGAAGGGCGAGGACAAAGAAAAACAAAGGGAAGGGAACCAACAAACCTAGGTACGCAACCAAACTTTATGTCAATCACCACTGCACTAAGCGTTGACGGGTTAGGTAGTGAAATCCTTTGGGTTGGTGATGACTGACAACCAAGGGCGCACACTACCTACCGAGGTACCGTACGATGCTACAGTGATTTCAAGTTGTCCTAGCTTCCACTTGACTGTGTACTACACAGCAGGCCGTAAGCCGTTGCTGACAAATGAAAAGCTCAGGTGCTGCCGTGATGACCGCAGATGCCTACAAAGGGACGCTCCGGCTGTCGTGTCCAGAACGAATTATTGAGGCAGGAGAACGCTGAGACGCGGTGATTATGAGCTTGTTTGGACAAGTACAGAGCGACAGTCACGACAGTGTAGACAATACTTCCCTTACTCTGCCTTCCACCGGTGCACGTGAAGGGGGTACGTACAGCCAACCGAATCGGGAAAATTTGGGGATGCCAGCTAGAACGCAACTGAATGGAGACAGGAAGTACACATGAACTTGCATACCTCTAGGTATCGATGTCATGTTCTTCCAATGCAAAAGATCATGCACACTTCTCTGATACAAAGTCAAAGAACACATTGGTTGCGGCCACAAAGCCAGCGAATGACGGCGCATACAAATACATAAGCGGTGGACGCCGTGCTCCGGGAGCGGTGCCTGAAAATCAAAGGGTCACCGCCGGCGCTGGCCAACGGCTTTAGCCCCCACGGCCCCATACTTTTCCGACATCCACACCGGACGCTCTCGGAGACCTTGTTGGCCCGGGAGTCTGCCAAGCCGGCTTGTTACGTGAGAGAAACTGGTTCTCCTCCGACAGCCGCCATCACGCTAACAACTGGTGGGACCGGACACATAGCCGTGCCAGTGATGTTTCATGTTTGATGTTTTCCAGAATCCAGAGAAGTCTTGAGAAAACCGAGAAGCCTCTCCGCCATTCCAGAGTCCAGCCACCCTGCCCACCCCGCCCCGGCGATTTGCAAAGAAAGTTTTTTTTCTTCTTGCGTGGAATCCCTGCTGAGCCCGCTTTGTCCTCCACCCGGCCCCTCCACTTAAGGGCCAGATACCGCCACTTCTTGTTCACAGTGACTGTAGCTGAAGAACGTGCATTCCTTCATTTAGGAAAAGAGCATCATCTTTTTCGTTGACCTCGTCCCTGAACGAGCAGGAGAAAGCCCTGACCAACCCTCCCGACCTTGGAAGCTATCTTTCGAGACTCGAGATAATCTGTCGCCAAAAAAGAAAAAACCCCGGATAAATGACCCTAGGTCGAGCTCCTAATGCAGAGGACAGCTGCCTAAAAAACCATCAGCAGCCCCCCGCGGGCGAGTCATTGTCAACACTCCCGACCTTTATCGATTCCAGCGACCAGGAAAAGGGCGGATCGTTCGTCTCAAAGCGTGAAGCCAACTCAGACGAGCGGGACTCGGGACCGGAATCCGACACCATCCAAGACCTCAGCGACAGCCCCGATGATGAGGGCGTCAAGTGCGAGGACGGCCTTGCCCGGCAGCCATCTGCGGCGACCACCGTAATTGACTTTCCCGAAGGTGGCCTGCAGGGCTGGCTGGTAGTGTTCGGGTCCTTTTGTGCCATGATATCGGTGTTTGGACTCATCAACTCTGCGGCCGTCTTTGAATCATACTTTTCGACACATCAGCTTGTCAACCACAGCGCATCCGAGATCGGTTGGATCTTTTCGCTCTACCTCTTTATCGTCTTTTTTGTGGGCATCCAAGTCGGCCCCATTTTCGATCGGCATGGAGCACGCCTCCTGGTCGCCGTGGGTAGTCTGCTGGTTGTCCTCAGCTTAATGTTGTTGAGTCTCAGCAAGAGTAAGTCCTTACCACACTTCCGCGCCTAGTTATTGATGGTATATGGTGCTAACGATGGACACAGCTTATTATCAGATTATGCTGACATACTCTGTGCTCGGTGGCTTGGGCGGCGCCCTTCTCAACTGCCCTGCGTACGGGTCGATCACACACTTCTTCCACGTGCGCCGTGGACTGGCAACCGGTGTTGCTACCATTTCCGGCGGCATTGGCGGTATCGTGTTCCCCATCATGTTGCGATATACCCTCCCCTCGATTGGGTTCCCCTGGAGTTGCCGCATTCTTGGCTTCATTATGCTCGGCCTCGCCGTGCCCGCCAACCTCTTTATCAAGACTCGTCTGAAGCCCAAGATCAGCCAAGACAAACCCAAGATCTCGTCACTTCTTCCCGACTTTTCCGGATTCCGAGACCTTCGCTATGCCTTTTCGGCAATCGGCATCTTCTTTATGGAATGGGGGCTGTTCATGCCCTTGACGTACATTGTCTCGTACGCAGCGGCGCATGGCCAGGACGCAACCGAGAGCTACCTTCTCCTATCGTACCTCAACGCCGGGTCTGTGTTGGGCCGTGTGCTCCCCGGTCTCTTTGCTGATCGCATCGGACGATTCAACGTGGTCATCATCACCATCTCGCTGTGTGTGATTCTCGTGTTGGCCATGTGGCTTCCGGCAGCCATGTCCAAGTCGGTGCTGATCGGATACGCTGTACTCTTTGGATTTGCCAGCGGAAGCAACCTCGGCCTGGTACCCGTATGCCTTGGACAGTTGTGCGACGCTCGCCAATTCGGTCGATACTACTCGACGGCCATGATGGTGGCCAGTTTCGGTACGCTCAGCAGTGTACCCATCGGCGGCGCCCTGTTGGAGATGGGCTCTGCTGAGACGGGCTGGCGAGCCGTCATCATTTTCTCGGGCCTTTCGTACTTCGTCGCCCTGGCGTGTTATACGTCCGCCCGCGTTCTCGCTGTCGGCTTCAACCCGCGGGTCAAGTTCTAGCCATGTGTTGGATATTGGATATAGAGAAAAAGCAATTGGATAGCTAAAGAATGTTAATGCGAAATGATAAACGGCGCAGATAGTTCCCTTTTTTGCAATCGGTGAAAGTGTTGAGAAAGAAGGTAAAGGAGAGGAAGAGGATTGGAAATGGAAAAGAGAGCCCAGGCTATGGAAGGTACCTCTACTTTGGATTTGCGATTCACCCCCCTTCCCCTTTCCCCCACCCCCCCAAAACGTTCCTTGTTGTCTCAGCCCACTGTTCCGCTAAACCCCACCGAATGCGTAGGGCTCAGGTACCCGCGACGCCCAAATCGCGGGGTAATTTCTCAGCAGACCCCGCCGCCGACCAGAAAATTTCAACCCCACCCGACATTCCAGCGCAAGTCTTCGTCGCCAGTGACGCGGGACGACAACAAAATTGAAACATCTCCCCAGCAACAAACAAAGGTTCAGTTTCGAGTCAACGACCAGCCATCCTCTTTCACAACAGTATAGTTGCGCTCGACATACAATGGCTGGCGAACTAAACGCGGCACCGGTTCTGTCCACACCGGAAGATCACCTATTCGAATACGCAGTGGTCCCGACCGATGACCAGACCAAGGCGAGATCAGATGATGAACTCCGCGACATCTACGAAATCACAAGGACAGCGAAGGAAGTTGGAGAGGGAGGATGGAGGAGAATTGGCCTACAGTTTCCCGACCACATGCTTTGCGATGCCCCCAGAGTTGTCCAACTCCTCGAAGCAGAGCTTGCTTCTCTTCCACAACCGACAGTGCCGACGTCTACCGCAGACTTGCAGTCAACGGCGACAGCCTGCCCCGAGCCCTCCACCACGAACAACGGACCATGCGGTCGCCATGTCCAACAAAACGGTGCAGGGTGTGGATGTGGTAAACAAGCTCCCGCCCCAGTGGAATCACAGCCCAAGGCCCGTCGGGTATACGTCCTCGCCGATACCTCGTACAGCGCCTGCTGCGTCGACGAGATTGCCGCCGAACACGTTAACGCTGATGTCGTTGTCCACTACGGCCGCTCGTGCCTGTCACCTACTTCCCGTCTTCCCGTAATCTACGTCTTTACCAAGCACATCCTTGACCGCGATGCTGCCCTCGCCGACTTCGAAAAGGAGTACCCAGATAAAGAGGCCAAGGTGGTCCTCATGGCCGACGTTACCTACCAAGTTCACGTCCTGTCATTACTGTCCGAACTCCAAAGCCGTGGCTACGTCAACTTGCTAGCCACCGAGATTGTTCACAACCCCATGGGCAGGATACCAAACAGAAAAGTCGTGGACGTCCAAGGCAAAGAGGTGGAAATCAGCCATGGCAGCGAAACCTCGACGGGCCTGGATCTCCGAGATTACTCCATTTTCCACATCTCCCAACCGCCAACCGCGCTCCTCCTCGCCCTGTGCTCCAGAGTTAAGAACCTCTACATTTTCCAGACCTCTTCTGACAGCTCCTCGCTGTACTCCGCTCAGCGCCTCCTTGGTCGCCGTTATGCCCGCCTCCTCTCCCTGACGACAGCTGGCATTATTGGCATACTTGTCAACACCCTCTCCGTTTCCAACTACCTTTCCTCTATCGATAGCATCCGCAAGCAAATCGCTGCTGCCGGGAAGAAAAGTTACACAATGGTAGTTGGAAAACTCAATCCAGCCAAGCTTGCCAACTTTGCTGAAATTGACGGCTGGGTTGTGGTCGGCTGCTGGGAGAGTTCTCTCATTGAGGATGATGCTGGCTTCTACAAGCCCGTCATCACGCCCTTTGAGCTCGAGCTCGCCCTCGCCAGTGACGACGAAAGAGTTTGGACCGGCGAGTGGTGGGGTGGCATCGAAGCTGTCAAGCCACCAATCGACGAAAAGCCTGAGGAGAAGAAGTCCGAGGACAATGAGAACAACGAGACGCAAGATACAGCCGATGCCGAGCAAGCCTCTGGTGATGGCGAATTGGACAGCGAGGAGGAGTCGGCACCACCCGAGTTTGACTGGAGGACAGGAAAACTTGTCAGCCATAGTAGGCCTATGCGCATGGCCGCGCCGAAACCCAAGAGTGCAAAGAAGGAGGATTCGACTGAAAAGCCAGATGCGCCGCCACGGTCAAGCGCCTTGACCCTTAGATCCAAAGCCCAGGAGTTGGCATCAGTCAACGGCGTCGTTAGCCCCGGTGCAGAGTATCTTCGTACTCAGCGGACATGGGTCGGTTTGGGCACCGATTTCGACGAGGAGGCCAGCACGACGATTGAAGAGGGTAGAGGCGGAGTGGCTAGAGGCTACACGGTTGGCGGAGAAGGAGAGAAGCACTTGATACCCTGAAAAAGAGGACGTTTGATCTAGGTAGCCGCGATTGGACACGAATATTGGTAGGAGTGAAACCCACAGGACAGCGAATGGATTGGAAAGACTTTGGACTCACGAGCACAATGTTGGGACCACGGACACGACTCAGTTATTGGGTTTCTTCGCCACTTGGGACCTATCTGCTTCCATTCTTTACCATCATCGACGGGAGTACTACTTACTGTAACCACCGCGACCACCACGCCTGAATTCGGTCAATTCTCGACAAACGTTAGCAATGAGCCGGCGGTTCCCTCACAGGTGCCTCAAGCCTTCGCTCCCACTGGATTTCGACACATGGGCACACAAGCAACCTGGTGGACGATCAACCGTGTCATCCGTGGACCTTCTAGCCTTATACGGCGGGGGTGGCGTTGCCTCCCTCGTCTCCAATCCGTGCGCCTCCATCTCGTACTCTTCTTGCTGTCTTCCTTCTCGATGCTGCTGCGGCTGTTCTTGTCGCATTTCTTCCTGCATATAAGCCATGGCATAAGCTCCATCCAGTGGTGTTCCCGTAGTCGGCGGTACCCTGATTCTCACGCGAGTTTCTGCCTGTGGCCAGTTCCGATACAAAGGACGGCCAGGACCAGCATGACGCAGCCATCCCGAAGTTGTTTGAGTCACTTCCCTTCCCTCCCTGCCTCGCACTTTGCTTCTGGTGCTAGATCCAGGGCTGCCACCGTACGGATGGTAGTGGGGGGAGCGCGGGTAAGGGAGGTGGTTGTGCTCTCTTCTCACGCCGCTGGGTCCTATGAAGGTGGGGAGGGGGGATTGGGGTTCGAGCTCATTGTTCTTCTTATCTCGAAAGCAGCATTGCCAGATGGTCGAGCCCAGAATGGCAATGGCAAGGGTGCTGAAAAGAATCAACATGGGGATCTTGAACTTCTGATAGAAGCCATCTGCCGGGATGCCTGCCGGTCCGGTGTCATCGGCGAGGGTGGAGTTGGCCTGGGAAAGTTGACAGCACGATCTCACAATGAATAATGACTTGTGAGAAAATGATGCAGGATCTGGTTAGGTCGATACTCACCATGCCTTGTGCCTTGCTGCCGACGTCTTCAGCTTCTGGTTGGATGCGTAAAGATATCCAAGGTTGTGAACTCGGACAGTTGTGGATGATGACAATTCCTTTTCATGAAATGGCGACTTTTTCTTTGCGTGCGTCCACCTTTCCAGGAATAAGTTAAAAGAAAAGCCAACACCAGACAAACAAGGAAAACGTCCTTTCCATCAGGGAATACAAATCGAGAATCAAATTTCCGTGCGTCACTTCGACGACCGACACCCAATGGCCAACAATATACCTGATAAGACAGCGAAAATTGCAGCTTCCTATTGTTCATGGTCGCGAAATGTGGAAGCAGTGATCAGATGAACCAACCAACGCCTGGGAAATGAGCATGGCGCAGTGAGGAAGTTCGGATGAGAACCCTCGTGGCCTCCTTTCGGTCCCTTTTCTCCTTTACTGGTATTATGCCTCTTGTCTCTGACCTCTGGCCCCGAAGTTGCTCATATTGTTCCAGCCTACCGGTACCAGACACCCACCAAGTCGTGTGTTCGCACCGCCATACCTCCCAGCTAGGGTGTATCGACGCATCAACGCATCGATGCATCAACAGCCTCGGCCCGTTCCGCCACTACTCCTCGAACTATCCCATAACCGCTTTTCAATCTCCACCACCTCTTGACTCCACGGTCATGGCCTCATCTTGTTAACACGTAATTGACCGGGTGCGCCGGACCTTCATTATCTCTGCCCTACCCTGCTTATGTCCTTTGTTCCGGGCACGCTGAACACCGGCACTTCCGCCGCTCTTGGTGACATCGTCCCCAATATCTGCACTTGGGGCAGCCCTTACTTCGCGTCCCTCTTCTAGGTGCGCAGGTGATGGTTTCCACATGTGCCAGGTCACCCTCTCACCACCACCGTCGAGGAGAAAGATGAAGCCGAGTATACTGCAGAGGCAACCCATTTCTTTTGCGATTTGACGGTCTGATCGGTGATGCAGTTTTAGTGCACTGGGAACGTGATAGTCGTGATTACCGGACTTGAGGGAACGATGGAAAGTTAGTGATTCGACGGTTTGGTTGAGAGACAGTGACCCGTCGGCAGACGATGGTGAGGCAAACGTGAGTGTTCGTTCTACGGTCAGTCCTCCGTACCCTATACCTGGATAAACTGTAAGTGGCTGTCCATTCAACTCGTCGATCGAGTGTTGAGCTGAACATCTTATAGCTGCGTGTCAACAAATTCACGGCCCCATTGCTTCTAGTGATGTCATTCGCACGATGAAACAGCGTACAATGAGCGCGTTGTCTAGTCAATGACCTTTTCACTTCTGGAGAACTTTCTACCAGTCATGTGTGAACGGTGTCGCAAGTGACAATTCAAGGACCTAGGCTCAAAGACGTAAACGCTCATCGTTGGGTAGACCTCACCTCCCAACGGCTGGTGCTGGGAGTTCAGAGATGCGAATTGCTCATCTAACACTGGCAATGCGAGGAAATGGCCGAGGTTTCTTCTCGCCCTTTCCGAAGGATACCATGATCTTTTGGCGATCATCACGTTCATTCAACAGAAACCTACCTGCACGCATATGTTTTCCTCCGCGCACCCACATTCTCGACTTGCCCGAAGTGTTCCAACAGCAACACCCCTTTTCTACACCAACACCAAGAATGTAGCACTGACAGGGTTTATAAAATTCTGTTCCATATCCAACGGCTTTATACGTCAAAGCGGCGATATCAGTGCAACCTGGAGGTGACATCGGCGCTTTGAAGGTATGATGACTTGGAAAAAGTTACCGAACGGATATCCGAACTTGGTTTTAGCATTATCCCAAGTTTGCTGGATTTTCCCGCTGTGTTCAAAACAAAACATTTGCTTGCGTGCACCTGAAATATGGGTGCGTGAAGGAAAACATATTGGTGCAGGTAGAGGTATGTTTTCCCTTTGTTTATCGTTGGGTGGCGCTGTTGACGGGTGTTGAGTGTACCTGTTAATGCTAAACCCCCCCTTTTGCCCTCCAAGTGGCCAAGACCGCTAACCGCTAACGGCTTTATGCAACACTGACGGCCCAGATTTCGCATTGACATCCATCCAGATGGGACCTTACTATAATGTCCCCTGTTAATGCAAGCCCCCCCTGTTGCAAACACAGAGAACCTGACCCATTAGATGCAAACGATTTCTGCCGCCCGTATTCCCGGTTCTGTTATGCAAGAGGAAAAAAGCCCCCTGATGCGAAGAATTCGAGCAGTGACGGAACTAGTTGCGTTGACAGGTGTAGTGTACACCTCCTCGGCAACGAGCCGACAGGCATCCAACTTCCCAAACAACGGGGAAAGGATATCTCAAACAACCACGTTTTATCCAGTCACATTCGTTTTAGTACACGCGAGGATGGCAACGGTAGCCGTTAACTGTCACAGGGACCCACCGACATGAGACTGGGCGAGTTGCGGGTTCGCTCGTCCCAAGTCGCTACCCCTACCTACAATGTCACCTGACTCGTACGAGCCCGGGTCTCAAAAGATGCAAAAATGCATATATCGGGCCCAAATAAGGCCCATGCAGGATAACGTCAGTGAAACCCCAAGGAGTTACATACCACCCTCTGCTCTAGGCTTCCTCGTTTTCACCATCCCCAAAACTGTAAACCAACCCTGCCTATATGTCAACGAGATCCCTGCAGTGCCCCTGAGCCTCAACCGTTTTGGATCTACCTCGCCTGTGAATAAGCTTTTACGAAGCCGAGTCGATCTAGGATTGACCGGAAAGACATGCCGCAGGATGAACAAGAAACATCGGCCGTGTGTTCTGCCATCAGAATGTGCACACAGTTCCACTTGGGCGCCCCCTGAACTCCTCACTTGGAGTTCCCAGATGCAGTATATAGAGTCTGTTGATTCCCCCATCATGAATGTCGATATTCTTTCACACAACAGCTCTCTATCCAGTGTGTTCCAGCAATCGTTTCTCTCTTCACTTCTTTCTTTCTTCGCAGCAGGCTGCACCCCATCTTATCTAGTTCACTCAGTGTTTTGTTCACCAAAGTCCTTCTCTTTACGATACTCTTTTTTTTTCGACTATCTTTCAAGATGCGTTTCTCTACTACCTTCCCGCTGGCGGCTTTCGTTGCTCTTGCCAAGGCACATGGTGTGATTTTGGCCGCTCAGGGCGAGTCTGGTTCGCCTCCATCTGTCGGATTCGGAGGTATGTGCTATCCACCCACCCATCAAGTGCTGTGTGTTCAAGTCCAACTAACTAACCTCTCAAAGTCAACCCTGAAATCGCCCGCAACTGCACCACCATCAACCCCTGCCAGCTTGACTCGGTCATCATGCGCGATGCCGAGATCAAGGCCAACCTGGTCAACAACTGCGGCCGTACGCAGCTTACAGGCAACATTGACATTGCCGAAAACACCGAGGCCGCGCTGGCTGAGGGCGCCGTAACCAAGGTCAAGGCGGGCAGCAAGATCACCGTGACAATCCACCAGGTCAACGCCGACGGCGCCGGTCCCTATGTCTGCGATTTGGACGAGACCTCCAACTCGGGCAAGATCAGCCAGAACCTGACTGTCACCAACAACGTGCCCGGAGCCAACGGCATCTCGCAGAACAAGATCCAGGAGTTCAACTTCACCGTGACGATGCCGGATAACTTCCACTGCACTGGCGGTATGTTACCCTCACTCCTCTTTTCTTTTCTTCTTCTTTTCCTCCACCATGAACCGATACTAACATCTGTCCTCCCACACAGCCTCCACCGGCAACATCTGCACTGTCCGTTGCCGCAACAACGCCGTCGCCGGTCCCTTCGGTGGCTGCTTCGCTGTCCAACAGACCGACGTCAAGCCGACCCTCAACACACCCGACAACATCCAGACCTTCAAGAACATCAAGGACATTGAGGACGAGCGCTTGATCAGCGTGGCCACCCTGCCGATTGCCGCCGAAGCCAACCGCAAGGCCGGCTCCAGCGAGGCGCAGCAGAACGCCGCCGCCGTCAGCGCCATTCTTGCCGCCGGCTTTGTGAGCAAGTCTGCCCCCGTTCTGACCCCCACCGTCGTGCTGGGTGGTGGTGCTGCTGCCGCTCCTACTGCTACGGGTGCTGCTGGCAATGGTAACGGTAACAATGCCGGTGCCGGTAACGGTCGTAACCGTGGTGGCAATGGTGGCAACAAGAACAACGGCGGAAACAACGCTGGCAATGCTGCTGGTCAAAAGGGAAAGAACAGGGGCACTCAGGGCCAGAACCAGAACCAGGCCCAGAACAACCAGAAGCAGGGCCAGAACCAGAAGCAGAGGCAGGGCCAGAACTAAAAGGCTACAAGGTGGAGGACAAAATCATCAGAATTGGACTCGACTAGATTCTCACTCAAAGGGGAACTAGAAGAGGCGTGTAAGACCACCAACGCCAAGAAGGGGAACGGGAACGGCAAAAGAAAAGGAAGGGTAGTAGACATTGAGAGAGATCGAAAGAAGCGTTGTACGAGACAATTAGGACGGCGGGGAACTTGGCTGGAACTAGTCCTAGTTTGTTTAATTTCAACCACGATTGCTGCATTCTATACTGGAACATTGAAATACGTGATTTGTAGTTGTTGTGAGCGAGTGAGTTGCGCCACGGAAGCGAGCGATAAGGTGTTTGTAGTCCTCCGGTTTATGGTAGTGCCGTTCTTTCGGGTGAAGTGAGGCCGGGACGGTGTGTCCCTCTGCCGACTAGAATAGATGTACCCCAGCCAATAGATACATACATCTTTGCAGATTACATTGTACATTTAAAACCCGTACTCAACCTCGGGTATTCACCTGCCATATGTGACCCTGCTTTCTGGTCGCGGTAGGAAATGTGGGTGAGGTGACTGAAGTGAAAATTGGTTCGGATGGGAGTATCCCCCTTGGTAGTAGACCTCGAGCTTCGGTCTTACTCCCAAAGTCCAAAGAGAAAACGCGCGGGATTAATTGCCCTCGCATTGATTCAGATGAGCGGGACACCAGCGTGCTTCTGGTGAAACCATTTGAAGGGTTGAAGATTACCTGATACCTAGATTCTTTGAATTACATGTCCCGAAAATGGTAGCCAAGGAGTTCAAAGTATACGGTGGAACATCGTTATCATTATTTGTCCGTGGTTTTGCATCCGTTATGAGCGTATCTGTCTATCTACTTATTACCAGAACAAGTTTTGTTGCTTCCCATTTTTGGGTGGTTTCCATCCCTGCCAAACATGTCCTGTGCGGCGACGCCACAGACGTCCAGTGCAGTGAGTCCCGTCTTTTCCATTTCTATCGTTAGGGACGGGATTTGTACCTGTGTCATCCACCAAATTATAGTACTCTTCCCTTCATGCCCTCCTCCCATTTTTCCCTTCCGGGGTATCATATTAATTAGCGACTTCTTCCATCCTGTTTGATCCATACTAGGCTTGCGCCCCCCCCCCCCCCCCCCCCCCATTTTCTTTCTTCTCACTTCGTATTCTTCCTCTTTCCACTCCCCATCCTCTCCAACAGTCCCAAATCCCACCATCCCTCCACCATCATCCCCCAAACTGTCTTTCTCCTCTTGGGCGGGTTTGGCGTCTGCAGATGTGGCGGCGGCGGCGGCGACAGGCTCGGGCCTAAGCCATCAACGGGAGTTCCCAACGCCACACTATCCGTTCCTGCGCTATTAACGACATGCGCAAACTGCGAAGGCGAACTAGGATGCACGATAATTGGCGGCGGGACTTCCTTCCTCTTGCAACCCCTACGAGCCATGAAGGAGCCGAGCCCTCTCAGGCTGAGCGGGGACAGCGGGGAGCGCGGCGGCGCGGCGCGCTTATATTCTTGTGGGGAGATGTTATTGGTGGGCCAGTAACCAGACGGGGAGACAATGGGAAACTCGGTGATGATGGTGAGTGGTGGATGGAGGGTGGCTCTTCCAGCTCCTACCTGGCCGTGGTTGTGGTGACCATAAGTACCATGCGTAGCGGAGGGGACAGCCAGGGTGAGGTTGTTGGTGCTGGTACTGCGGAACGCTGGGTCGGCAACAGGGAGAGGCAGAGCCTGGGGGGCGCGGGACATGATGGGCGAGATGCCGTCCATGATGGTCCGCTCTTGTGTGGCGTCGATGGGTGAGCCGGGAATCGTGGGCATAATGCCTAGCCCGACGCGACCACCGTTGCAGCAGTGGCGGACGGGCGGCGGAGGCGCTAGACCACCGCTGATGCGGAGTTGGCGCTCGGGGCTCGCTCCCCGACTGAGAGTAGAGGAGGCGTCGGAGTCGATGCTGGACCTGGAGCCGGAAAGACTGCGACGGTTCTGTGGCAGGCCGGCTCTTGCGCGGGTGGTGGGGACCGGAATGTCTTGAGGATCACTGTCGTATTGTTGTTGGTTGTCGCTGCGGCGAGCGCCGCCGGTGATACGCATGGGCGCCAACGGGGGAGGAGGGAACTGTGGTGGAGCAGTGGTGGTGGTTTTGTGGCCATAAAGGGACACGTCCGACTCTGACTCCGACCCGTACAAGTAGTAGTTCTTCTCGCGAACCCCCCAGCCAGCGCCCGCGCGCCCCTAACCCTCAATGTCCTTTCTGCTGCCGACAACAACCGTCTCGCGACTGACGCGACGCCAGAGGCCAACGCAGACGATGCTGCTGAAGGCAAAGAGCACGCATAGAGCGATGGAAAGACCCCAGATGGCCTTGGTCTCGAAGCAGGTGGGTTGGTCCATGTGCACAAAGGTGAAGTATAGGCCATCGTCATGCGTCGTTTCTTGGGACTTGATTGTGAATGGGACAGATGTCCAGAAGTTGTTGGCGTCAGGATCCTGGGGCATGAGAGCGCACTGGAGATGGGAAAGGGGCTTGCCGAGTAGTGAGGCGACGACGATGAAGGCGACCAGCAGTAAGCCGTCAAGAATTCCACTGAGGAGATATGGAAGCATGGCATCGTAGTAGAGGACGTAGGAGATAACGACATAGATGACAGCAATGACGGCCTATTATCAGGTATCTGTTAGTATCTCGTTCTCTCTCAGAGTGCAAGGAATTCGAAACATACCACTACCAGAGTACCAAGAAGCTCTGAAGGTGATGCCAGTGACTTTGTAGAAAACTCATCGATGAAGTTTGCGCTCAAGCCGATCACTGCGATCAGAGCAGCGAACTGCAGTGCCCTCATAACCAAAAATGTCAGGCCCAAAGCGCCCAGTCGGGGGGCTTGAAAGCCCATGCTGGCTGTATGTGAGTTGAAGTCTGTGATGATTTCTAGTGATGGTCGCTTCTTGTGTGCCGTCCGAAGAGGGAAATGGGGCTTAATCGGGATTGGTGCCGTCGGGGGAGGCGGGAACTTTGTGTTGACAGTGGGCAACATTGTAGACTTGTTGGGGGGTGATAATGATAAAAAAAAAAAAAAAAAAAAGAACCGTTTCTCGTTAAAGGGACAGATATGCTTAGAAGATGCTCGCCAGCAGATCAACTGTTGACAAGAAGAGGATGAAACACTGAGACTCGTTGTTGGCGTTGTTGCTTGGTGATAGTTCGTCGTCGCAAGGAAATTGATTCAGACCGAGATGCTTCCAGAATGCCGAGATGAATCCCCAAGACCCAAAAGGAAATGATAGATGGAAAGGAAACCCAACGAAAAAAAGAATAAGAAAAAGGAAAAAAAAAAAGACACAAGGAAAAGGTGTGGCTTGAGGGAGGTTTGAAGTGTTGTGGTGTAGAAGACCAACAAGCAACAAAAGATGAGGTTGAAGATGACCGTCCATCTTATGTATGTCAACAAGCCCAAGTTCTAGACATGGCGACTATCCATTTTCCCCATGCCTGTCTGTATGTACATATCTTGCATCCGTTCCCGATCGACCATGGTCATCATCATCATCGTATTGGACCATCCACGATTCCCGGCTCTCGAAACAAGCGCGCCTAGGCTGATCGGCAAAATGATAGGTCGCCCCATGGGTGGTGAGTCGGACAGGTGAAAGTCAAAAAAGGGTGGGATTAAGGGAGATCTTTCCAGCCTCTCTTTTTGTCGTTGCTATTTTGATTGCGACGACGAGCCGGTTCCTGGATGCGGGAGCTAGCGATGGGTGGACTGTCAAGGTTTCCATAGCGGGACTCAGTAGGCGCTCGTGTAACCAATCAGAGGACCAGCCACAGGGGGGTTAGGGCTAGAGTCAGAGCTTGAACATGGGTTAGGCCGGGGTTAAGGGTTCCACACAATATCCACAGCGGACACTAACAGCTGCTAAACCCGTCCAGCGCCTCAGGTAGCCAATCGATCTTGACCCCGGGCGACTCTCTTTTCCCTCGACGTCGACTTTTCTCTTCCTTCTTCACGTCGAGCAACATGCCACGGCATCCACCGCCCTCTGCAATTTCCCATCTATTGGCTCTCGAAGACGCAGAGACGCGACCGCGGATCGAACAAGCGGAATGAAACGGATCACCACCGCTATGCGCCGTCATGGAGAGACTTTCTCGACTCGTCGCCGGCCCACTTGAGGCGACGCCATCCATCCATCTCGACATGCGTACGAACCATCCATGCGACCCGGACGTGGGCCACCACCACTACATACTCACTCTATGGCTCCGATTTGGCGCTGCAATGGAACTCTGACCATTCGCGAGGAAGAAAAACATCAACATGAGAAAGCAAGAAAAAACAAATCACTTCTCAATTGTACACGTACACGATTGCTCATGCCATGTTTACTCAACTAGTATTATCTTCTATGTACGTCCGACTACTATTCAATCTCAAAATCTTTGCTTGGACCATCGGGCAATAACAACAAGTGTTGCAAGTCCAAAGGCCGGTGAAGCCAAGTAAACGAAAAAGGAGAAGAGATTACATATTACCACGACCAACACCAGCGACCATATATACTACACCCATATTTGGCCACATTCAATCCTTTATATCCAACCTGAAAAAACAAGGCTCTACCACTTCATCTTCACCTCTCTCGCCTTGACGCCGCTCCTCAGGCCAGAGTCGTCCTTGGGGAACGGCGCATTGTCAGGAAAGTACGCCCTCCACGCGTCACAGTTGTCGTTAAAGGCCTTCTTATCTGCAGGGCTGATACTGTTCCTGAGGTCCTGCGCCCGCTCCAGGAACTGGTTCGACAGACCCCCCGACACGTGCCAGGCAATGTGGCAGTGCATCAGCCACGAGCCGGGATTGTCGGTGCGGAACGCGATGAGCAGCCAGCCCTTGGCCGGGAGCATGGCCGTGTCGCGCCGCGTCGGGTTGTTGCCCTTCAACCGAGCCATGTCCACGGCCGGGTCAAACACGTAGCGCGTCTGGCTAATGGCGGTCACGTCGGGCGACCGACCGAGGATGAGAAAGTCGTGTCCGTGCAGGTGGATGGGATGCGGCAGGCTAAAGGCACCATCCGGGTCGTTCTCGATGAGCCAGTACTTCCATTGGTTGACGCCGTCGACCTGCACAATGTTGTCGGACTGCGAGTAGTTGGTGTTGCCCGTCATCACGTACTCCAGCACCGGCTTGTTCCAGTTGATGTTGATGGCCGTTCCATTGACCCGCCAGACGAACCCGTCGAGCGTGATGGGGATCGTGTTGCCAGTGTTGAGTGCGATGCTGTTGGTGTTGAGGCTGCGCTGCAGGACGGGCTTCAGGTCGTTGAGGTCCAGGCATTGGTGGTCGGGCGGCGCAACGCCCTTGTTGGTCGGCAGTGCCTTCGGCGCGCCCTGGTACCGGAAGATGGCGGCCGGGTACTTGTTGTCCGAGGTACCGCAGAGGCCGCTGCCACCAAACGTCACATTGAACCAGTAGTTCCCAACGGCCTGGTTGGCGTCGATGATGACATCGTAGCGCTGGCCGATGCCGAGCAGCAGGCTGTCGACCTTGTAGGGCTGCACGGGAACCAGATCCGCCGAGATGATGGTCATGGAGTGATTCACCAGCGACAGTTGGAAGTGGTTTTCGACCGACGTGTTGATGAGCCGCAGCCGATGCTTCTTGCCCTTGGTGAGCGACACGGTAGCATACTGGCCAGCGCCTGTGGTCGGATGCTTGGCGAAGCCGTTGAAGAGCACATTGTTGCTCGGCGGAGGGCCGGCACGCTGTGTGAGCAGCACGAGGCGGTCGGCTGTGTCGTAATAGTAGTCCGTGAGCGGGAAAGGACCGAGGTCGACGTCGTAGTTGGCCGAGGCCGGTCCGTTGATGACAATGGGCCCAACAATGCCATTGCCGTACTGCGCTGAGAAATGCGAGTGGTACCACGAGGTCCCGTACTGCGTGGCCCGCCAGCGGTACACTTTGCTGCCGCCGTTGGGTGGGATGGGGCACTCGGTCACGCCGTTGACGCCGTCCTGGATGTTGGAGTTGCGCTGGTGCATGCCGTGCCAGTGGATCGAGGTGCCGTTCGACTTCAGCTTGTTGATGACGGTGATCTCAAGATAGTCGCCCCAGTCAGCCTCAAGGGTAGGTCCAATGATCTTGTTGTTGACCATCATGACCTTGTCCTTCTTGACACCATCAGGGCCAGTCCAGTTATCAGTCTCGGTGAGGGTGAGCTTGTACTAGGTGTGTGTCAGTCATTTCGTTCTCTGCACCGGTACTATGGAGCCTTCACTTACCCTTCTGGTCTTGCCGGTATTAGGAGTTCCGAGTTCATAGTCGGTGTTGATGCTGAATCCTGAAGACCAACACTGCCGGTTGGTCGGGGAGTTGCAACCACCGCCTCCGCCACCTCCATAACCTTCGGCTTGAAAGTCCTGTCTCTTATCAACGGGAGTGAGGAGAGCCACTCCTTCGTTGCCAGGTGCAGGAGCACTGAGAACGAGTGAAGGGGCAAGAAGACCCGCAACGAGGGCGGCGATGCCAAAGAATTTCATGGTGGTGATGAAGATTCCCGCGAGTGGAAGTGATGAAGAAAGTCAACGAGGGCTTGAATTGACGTGAGATGAGGAATTGAGGATGGGGGGAGAAGATATAAATCCCCAAAGAAAGGTATGTGAAGGTTTCGACTTCACCTCCGAGTCTGGAAATGATGACCTGATATATTGATGAAGAACGAATCGAAAGACACCAGGAATGGAGAGATCTGGAACCACTTTATACACGTTGAACAAGCAGATGAGTACCTACCTTCTTGCCCTTGCATGTTGAGGCGTTGTGGAGCATCCAGAGGTCTTGGAGGTCATCGAATCGCAAAGTGGATGGCGGCTTACCACCTCGTGCCTCGTGGAGTACCAGGTCCCTTCGTATCGGTGAGGCTGAGCTGGCTCGTCTGAGTCTCTTTTTCTTTTCCGAAATGGGACTTGATATTGGATGTCTGGATGTGTGTGGGTGGATGGTTCCTGACAGCTTGCTGTACTTTTCTGTGCATGTACTGTGCCCAGGAAACGGCCTGCCATGATCACTTCGCCGTTTTTTGTCTCACTGACGGGATTGTGGAATCTGTCGGGATGTTGGAAGCTTAGCTGGGAATGGTGATTCACCTTCAGCACTGCCGAGGCCACCGTGAGGCCATGAGACTTGCTTACAGTATCGCCCCTGTTCATGGATGTGGATGACTGACACTTGACAGTGGCGGCACGCCGGCGGCATCAAACATTAACGGCAGTTGGTCCCTGTGAGCTGGTTGAACTGCTGACATATCGCCGAAACTTCGACTTCAAGATATCACGTCTTCTCATCGTGGTGATGGAGGGAGGCGTGAGAGAGAAATCTGAACGCCATTAGTGTGCAAGAACGACGCTGTACACTGACCATTGCAGACGATGCCGGATAGATTGCCATTATTGCCGGGATAGATGAATCTGGTTCTAAACGGCACGTCGACGAGAGAAAGGAAGGTGAGAAGAAGCGAAAAAGCAGTTCGTCGTCATCCGTATATCGACGACCCCTGAAGGTATGTCGTATGGTGTCGTGTTGTGAGATTCGGCGATGAATCATCTCGGAATGAAATGCACTTACCTCACGGTGTTACTGTAGCAGGCAGCCCCACCACCAAAGCGAGCTGTAAACCCCAGCCATGGATCCCAAAGGGGATATGCTTCTGCGTTGGTACGTAGATATTGGCGATACCCTATGTTTGCATGTGAACATACTTCTCAGCGCTGAAGATCAAGCCTCTAGGTATCGTGGGGACAACAAGACAGAGCATACACCAAACAGATCTCCACTAGCTAGCAGACGGCTTGGTTCATGGTGGTGGGTGAAGAAGTCCGGCCCGTTTCGCTTCGTACGCTCAGTCGCGCGTGAAGATGAGGTGGACTGGGTGAGCTGAGATCTCGTGGCTGACAGTAACTCGAAGAATAGGTACAAGTAAGTAGAGGTAAGACGTGTGTAGGGCGTGACGCCACAGCCGACTTCTTACTTTCCAATGGTCATGTGTATTGTAATAACGGAAGGCAGCGAAGGGGTCGTCGCCCGACCGAAATGGAGACCAGTCAGAAGTGAGTACCTCTGTTGACGAGAAGAAGAAGGCATGGGAGTTGTAGTTGGTGTCAAGTTGGTGGTGAGTGGATGTCCTTCTCATAGTTTCTGTTTGCGGTATTGACTGTCTAACAGTTTTACTGCTGTTGGCAGCCCTCGGTGATAGGTACCATCGCCTCAAGCCGAAGAGAACAAGGGAATCGGGTTGTAT
This sequence comes from Neurospora hispaniola, assembly GCF_033458365.1. Classification (NCBI taxonomy): domain Eukaryota; kingdom Fungi; phylum Ascomycota; class Sordariomycetes; order Sordariales; family Sordariaceae; genus Neurospora; species Neurospora hispaniola. The sequence goes on along the minus strand of NW_026944415.1, from coordinate 1,561,902 downwards.
CGATCATCCACGTGTGTGTGTGTGAGTGTGTAAGAGAAAAGAAAAGATAGATCACGCTGCACGAGAACTATTGACTTGACCTGGCGTGGCTGAGGAGTCCCGGAATGGTATCATGATGTGTTCTGATGTTCGGGGACGACTCGTCCACTTGGGCAGCGTGTGTTGACGGTTGTTGGAATTGGCAAGGAGCGGGAAATGTCAGGCCTTCTGGACCAGAGATGGTTGTCATTACCAATTCTGATCCGAGGAAGAGACCAGTGACCACTAACCATGACGATGAGAGGACCCAGGGGCTCGGTGTACATAGTACATGTAAGCATGGCGTTGCATACATATTTGTTAGAGGTAGGTTGGGTTGTCTGTCTGTCTGTCTGTCTGCCATTTGCGCATCTGATCTGGGTGAAGGACAGTGTCTGCAACTTGCAGAGTTGGACCTGGTATGTTGATGTCTCGACTCGTACCCTACACTTCCGTATGGCGGAGGCTAAGCGCTTTGCGCCTTGGGGTTACCGACAAGTATGGTTACTGACAAGAGCACAGTGAAAAGCGGCGTGGAAAGCTGGAGGCCAAAACCCGGAGGGACCATGTTTTCTGTGCCCCTCCGTCCTTGGCAGGGGAATCATGGCAATAGCGAATGCTTTTTCCGTGGACGATGTAAGTTGGAAGTTATCAACCTGTTGCACAAACCCTTCAAGAAAAAGATAGGCAAAACAAGCAGCATAACGCTGCGCCCTCCAGTCCAGTCTCGAGGAGTATCCTTCCACACCAGCATCTTGCTTCCATGACGACGGAAGGGCGGGAGAATCGGATTGGCAGGTTGGCTCGGCATTGGCGTTTGGCACTTGGCAGCTGACTTTTGTTTTTGTTTTTTTCTCCTGGGGTTTAAGTCTTCGTATAAGCCAAGCTCGGAATAATCCTTTCTCTTTCAGACACGGACCGACGTCGGCGCCGAATTTCCGCTCTCTTTTCTTTTTTTCCTTTCCTGGATGTACTGCTGTTGTACACTACCAGACCAGGTTGGTCGCCTGTGTAACGCGGCTCCTTATACGTTAGAACCAAGGGGGGTGGCGGATGACAGGGGGCTGACCAGCAGCAGCAGCAGCATCAGCGCCAGCCAGCAACACAGCAACGAATCCCGGTTGGTTCCGAAATGTTGTCGATGTAGGACTCCTGTCGCATTGCTGACTGTTCTGTATACAGGTAACCAAGTCTCTCCGCGTCAGTCGTCCTATGATACCTCTAGGCTTGACAGCAGTACAGTGCTGCTGTACTGCCCCAGTTGACCGGTCGGAAATATCTCGCCGTAAGACAGAAAAAGGCACGGTAAGGCGGAGGCGGGGACGTGAATGTTTGGACGGATTTACTGCGGAGGCTCAGATTACATCAGATCAGGCAAGACTTAAATGACATGGCTGGCTAAGACCGAGGGAGACAATGCCTCTGTGTGAGTCTTTCTCTGTGCTGACATGCCACGTGCTGTTGGTAATTTTACTGCGCTGACTTGCTAGGTCGGATTAAACAATATCTGAATGGTGCTCGTCCGGGGCCTATAGAGCCTGGTTAACGAAAAGGATAGCTGACTACAAGGTAAGGTTAAAGAACTGCCACCTATGGTAGATTGTATCTCGGTATTGGATGTAGAACTAACAGTTATTGTTGTATTCACAGGCAGCCAAGCCCTTCCACTTCCATTCAACGTGCAGTGCCTGCGCGGCCTACACTATCTGCAAGGAAGACAAATGGCGGGTGCAGCAACTATCGAGCGGGAACCCTTGGCTTGTATTGACCCAGGTCCTTTTGGGCCGATTGAGGCGCTGATAGTACTGAATGCAATGCAGTTCTTCTTCCAATGGATATGAATGATACCCGGCCATCGAGACTCGCAAATATGATGAACCGTACAGACCGTATTGTACTATAGTAGCACACTGGCAGCCCCTAGGTACCTCTAGGTAGGCAGTGTCGAGGTAAGTCGGGTTCTACCCTACCGGTATTGTTCAAGTATGTCCCTTTCCTCTCTCCCGTCCTTAATCTGGATTCTCCCGCTCGTACTTGACCTTTAAATTCTCGCCAACGCTCTGTTGGGATGGACATGTATTGGTTCGGTTGTGGTTGCGAGAGACTTGGCGTGGAGGTCTCAGTGCTGGACATCTTCTTTCACTGCACTCACTTTGGGGAATACATCTTCTTTAACCCCAGAACGGAGGGCTTTTGATGGATGTCGGTTTCTTTTGCTTTCCTGCAGTCAGTTCCCACTATCAAGCAAGCGCACTGCAATTCCTCACCACAACGAGATGTGCCTTCCTCGCAACCTCACGTCCATGAAGTCAACAACATCGGGACTCTCAACCGATATCAATGCATCCGGTATCTCCTCAGAAAACACAGCTTGTGCTTCGATCCCCTCTACATTGGCCTGATATCGTATCATGCATGCCACCCAGCATCTCGCCCACGGCGATCTTTGCTTCAACGGGAGCGATCAAAAGCCCTACGAGCTCCGAAGCGCCGAACCATCGAGACAAAAAGCCAAGATGGGTTAACCTTTTCGTGCCCTTGCCTGCCATACCAACCACATGGGTTTCCCCAAAGAGGAGCATGATCGGCGACCTCGACCGGCTCGGGTGCCTAGATCACCCGATTCTGGACGGAGACCGGAGTGTAGTCCGCAAGGGCGCGGGGCCGGAATTTGAGGATTGGGCCGGATCCAACCCAGCACCCAACAGCTCTAGATATTTGCCAACCCTGCAGCAACACACCTCTACTATGCATGTACTGCACTGCAGTAAGTGCATTTCTAGACAGGAGCTGTAAGCTGCGGGCGAGAAAGCCGTTGGATCGCTTCTCCAACGTCTGCAGATATACTTCCCTTCCTTTTTACAAGACCGGTCACTGGTATGTTCCTCTCTGTGTCGTCGAAGCCCCGTTGAGCTGATCTAGATATCATGTGGCGTGCAGAGCATTCCCGAACTCAGCCCGTGGGTCGACCACCGTCAAACTCAAAAGTGGAGGAGGCTCTTGACCGGGTGAGCTATGCCCAACATCACTGCACCACTGGGGTGTCAGGGTGCATGAGTACTGCAGTGGTGTCAATACTATGCACATCCGGCTATCTCATTTGCTGGGATGTGCGGATGACAGCTAATGATCTTCGTTTGTGGCTTGACCGGGGGTGGTCACCTTCGCGAACAGCGGGCCAGCGCTTTATCGTGAAGTGCATGGGAACAAAGGCTTGGTTTGCTTCTCTGTCTCTCCTTGTGTCATAGTTTGTGTTATTTGTTGTCGCTAATGAGGAAATAAAAAGGAAAATAACCTTAAATCATGGCTGAAGCAGGACGACTTGAAGATGAGATAGGGAAAAGGAACCCGGGACTCAACAGCTGGTGACAATTTTCGACAACATTACCATATTCACAACTGCGTCAACCTTCAAAGAACCTAACCAAGAGTAAACGCCAAGTCAAACCCGAGGGTCAGGTAAAGTAGCATTTTACATAAGATTCGCTAGCTCCTAACTGACAGCTCGTGCGGTTCACGTACCTACGAACATGCTCGATTCGTCCTTTCGGTCCCGAGCCGTGTCTACCTTAGCTTTCTATTTATAACGGAAATCTATTGGACTGGTACATCCTTCCCCTACACATCGAGTTCCCGAACAAAAGCCCCGTCCGCCCGGTGTCGCGCCCAATGAAGACACGTATCGTCTCACAGTTGGTGACACGACATGTTTACCTCTGCCTACTGGTTGACTTGCTGACCTGACGGTATCAGTGTGTGTGTGTGTGTAGGGATCATCCTGATCCATCCAACCTTCTGTTTACCATGGGCTTGGGATTGGACTTCACTGGGCTGCACTGAAAAGCTTCAAAGGCCGGGATCCACGTCCATTCGTATCTCCGAGGCTCTGGGTTCGACCGTCATTGTGCAGCTGATTTCTGATCCAGAGCTCATGTAAGATGCTAGCGCTGTCGATGAGAACTTGGCAGTTCGGTCTCTTCTTGATGAGCTCGGGATGATGCGGCAACTCATGTGACTTGTAGCTCGCCCTTCCCAGGTAGTCTCATACCCTTCCTTCGTCAGTCTCTCGTTTCTTGTTTCCCTTTTAGCGTTAAAGCGTCTCACTCTTTCCGCGTGTCGTCGTCGTATCGCCGCACTATTAACTCTCCGAGTCACCCGCTGAGTGAGTGGGTGGGTAGCAGTGGAAGTCACTAGTGCAATGCGTAGAATATTGCAACTGTAACACTCTCGGCAGACCCCGTTGATAGGGGGGGTTTTAGCGAGGAACCGGCACCATCTTTTCAACAAACCTTCAGCATTAGCGGTCTTTCAGAGTCTTGTTGTATGCAGGTGACGAAGTTTTGCTGCAAGCGACACACCGAGAAGTTGAAATCCGAGACTACCCGTACCGGACCCCAATCAGCGGGAGATGCACAGGAAGCATTTCCGAAGTCGCTTTAGAACTTTGGCGATGTCACCTCGTATGGACGGTGCGGTACACCATCATCACATAAGCTAGATGTGAATGGGTACCTAGAAGTAGGAGGTAGGTAAGGTTCACGCGCAACAGTTGCTATCTGATGTCTTGTTCAGGTCTGTTTTGCTTACCTACATAGAATCTCTGGAGTCCATAGGAAAGACTTGTTTTGCTGTCTTTTGTTGACAGTCTTATTCAGTTCGAGGCCCAGGAAGGACCTCCATCTCACGGCCTGTTGTCGTCGCATATCTCATGCAGACAAGTGGGTGAAAACTATGGAGTACTGGGTAAGCTACCCCACGCTTTCCCTGTCTGATCTCGCACAAAGCTCGACTGCTGCACTCCAGCTTGGCAATACTTGTCCCGTGTTGTTGGTTCCGTTGAGAGAAAGGCCTTGTTCTATTGCTGAGGTGAGCCCAGGGAACTGGGAAACCAGGTCAGTGGCGTTGAAGGGAAGAACATCGCCTCATGTTGTGAGACTCGATAGCTCTCGGTTTGGACGTTGAACTTTGAATCGACTTTACTACGCCGTTCTTATTTGGCATTCAGCCCGGGTCATCAGCCCCAGCTCGATATTCCTGCTGTGTGACTATGGCGCTTGAGGCCTTCAAGTTTTGTTTGAGAACTCTGGAGTTTGGTTGAGGCGGTACGGTAGTATTATCATGTTGGCCTCCTGAATATCTACCTATAGAAGCCAGGCAGATATTATCAACATACTGCCAGCCCAAGGCTCTCTTACCAACATATGGCCCCAAGAGGACACATTTTCAGTCGATGTTCAACAGTTGGGTCATCTTCGATTTGATATCGTGTTCAGTGCCGCAGACCATACCCACATGGAAGCAAGGGCCTGGCAGCTGGCTGTACCGCGAACCAATGACGCACGCAGCGCCTCAACGTCGAATCTATCCAGGCTAGTTCAATCATCAGTGAATCAAAGCCCTAGCTGACATGGCTCTGGGTGGTTGTCAGATTCTGGATGCCTCCCTTATTGGGCTGTGACCCCCTTGGCAGTTCCCAATACGTGTTTGATGGTAAGAGCTGTGCCGGAAACATACTTCCCTCAGGCTACCTACCACATTGCGTTGCACGAAATTCAAACCCACATGCACGGTTACGGGTAGGAAATTCCATACCGTCTCAGATTTCTTCATCTCGGTATGTCCGTTAAACCAAGATACCTAAATGACTTTATACCAAGAAGCCAAGACTAGGTAGGTAGGTACCTTATAGTACGAGCCGCAGGATATCGTTGCCCAGAGCATGACATCTTGAGGATTCCAGCAACATTTCAACCACTACAGTGAATGTCTTTTATGCCAGTTTCCACTACGATCTCCAACAGAACGCAAACATGAGGTGTGCTCAGTTAAAGGATTCCAGAAGCATCCGGGTCATTAAGGGCGGAAGTGTCCGGTGTAGATCACACGCTCAATATTTACTGCACAGCCACCTCTTCTTCCTCGTTGTTCCTGACAATGATCCCGGACATTGCAATGTTGTTATTGGTTATTGGGCAAATGGCGTGGAACGTGATACAGTGGGGAAGGCCAGCTTTTGTGGCTTTTGCAATTGACTTCAATGCCTGGCTCCTATTCTTGGGGAAAGTTTGCTATAGTCAAGCGGCTCAAGATTGGGGGTATAGCTCAGAGAATATCACGCAGAATGTGGCACCCTTTGACAACGAGACCGTGCTCCTGAGGACTGCTCCATCCATGTCTAGTATCGGCATCTAGGTAGTGTCCTATATTGTTCTGTTCTTGGACTTGGAGTCACACGATTCATTTTCGCGACCATCGGTCAGGGAAGGAAGAAGCCAGAAGTGTCTGATACCAATAAAAACCATGAGTCAAGACTCTTCGCCCATCGTCATGTGTACTAAATATGGCTGTAGAATGTCGGTATAACCACTCAGTTTACGACCTGTTCAAGCTATTCAGCTTTCGGAAAAGGTATCATGACACAAATATCAGTTCGATCCTAGCCCCTGAGCACCCGAATACTGCTGTATAACCACACCAACGTCTCACATGTCTTTCTCCCAATTCCAGGTTTCACCACTCGTCATACAGAACCCGAGTTCCTGGGTTCCACCACCCGATCGTAACTTCCGAGAATGTACCACCGGGTACTTAAGCTTTGTCCTTCCCTCTGGGCTATAGGCTCTGCCGTGGAAAAAAAGCCTTTGGATGGCCCTTTGTCCAACATTTTCCTTCATATGCGCACCTTGTGCCCTGCGAAAACAAGGAGAAGGTAACTGCTGTCTGGCAAGGGAGGATGGCTTGGATTAACTGGGCATGTGCATACCTACCTACCTGGTACCTAGTCTTTGCAACTTCCAATCCGTGAGGTTCTGACGCAGGTACCTTACAGTCCTTACCTCCAGATACAATATCAAGCCACTGGGTAGAAGTTCTAAATATGACTCTCTGATTTCCCGATCCCGCAATTCCTCACAATCATTCCGAAATCCGAATTCCAGACTTCCAGGCACTGAATGTTCAGCCCACTCATGTGTCATGCCACCAATAACCAGGTCAAGCTCAAGTCAAGCCACTGCGACTACCTCACTCGCTCTTGCCATTGACACCTCTGACTCCAGTCCAAAGACCGTTGACTCAAGCAATGCGCTTTTACTGAGCGGGGCGTGAAGCACGCCAGTCAATGAAAAGACAAATAGTATGGAAGTGGTTTCAACGGTGGGATAACAACCAAGGAAGTTGGCTACATCCACCTCCGTCGGTACCTGTAGGACAACCCTCGCCATCGACCTGGTGACGGGATTCAAGGTCAGCAATAGGTATCTGATTGTCTTATGTTTACTCATCGAGAAGCTAGGCAAAATGGAATAATGCTGGTTTGTAAGTCTCTACAAAAACACATACACCTGCTACCTTATAAAGCCATGTGGGCTTACGGAGTATGTCTGCAATAGTACCTCCATACATCCAAAGCGCATATAATCTGGCCTAGACGCATACTCATAGGGCTTGAACGCATATAACCCCGGTTAGGGTATACCACACGCGCAAACACAGCTTTAATCGCCAACGCCATACAAAAGCAGCAATATCTCTATACATAAGGTAACCACCTCTAGTTCTTTTCTTACCTATCCTGTCCATCACGTACGGTGACCGCCGCCGCCGCCCTCATTCGGCGGTTCGGCAACATGACTTACTTCCGCACCGAAGATCAAGGATCGGATGACAAGATAGAGGGTGGTCAGCTACCTATCGAGGCCGTATCCGGACTCAACTAACTAGGTATCTTCCATGGCAAAACTTGTCAGCAGAGCGAGCGCGGTTGGTAATCCAGATTGCTGATGCTCGGTAAGTTCGTCTTCGTTGAGACATAATCAGCATGACGCGATTTTGCATGAACCACATCGATGGGATGATGAGATTCTCTTGGAAAATGGGCCCTAGAAGAAAACAAAATCCCGATCCAATTAATCAATAATGACAAACTTCAATATTCATACCTATCCGTTGTCGGCCCACATCCGGAAAGGGGACCCGATCCCGATCCCGGTCCCATCCTCTGGTGTAGAAACCCCGCGACGCCGAAAAAACCGCCCCACGGAGTCGGACAACAAAGGACACCGCACCCATCGGCATCCCCCGGCCCCGCCGCACATCGGGACCCGATCACGCGAGAGTCTAAAGTAGAAAGTAAATTACCCGTAACTCCCTCAACTCTAATATTTTTCGCAGGCAACGAAAATCCGGTACTATAACCCCGTATACTCCGGATTTCCAGATGCTTAGAACATTTCGTTATCCAACGGACTACCTCTAGCGAAGACCAACGCACTTGCACTTACATTGTGAATTGCTGACACATGTCATCGTGGAGAAGAAGCGGCTTTTTAGATGATGGCGACACAGTAAGAAATTCAAGCTATGTACCAGTTAAGCAGGCTGCCGGTACTCAAGCCCTTGTCCCGGCCCTACTTCCTCCGGAACCTTGTCTCCTTATCCCACTAACCCGGACAAATGTGGGGGGTTCCAACCAACAAAAACCGGGACATCCCTCAAAGAAAACTCTTCACAAACCACCCACAACCAGCACCTTCATAACCCACCCACCCACATTCAATTTTCATCAAACTTAAAGGCAAGATGGCCGAGCGGTCTAAGGCGCCACGTTAAGGTTAACCCTTAATCCTCATCTTGAGAATTCCGTGGTCCGAAAGGGCGTGGGTTCGAATCCCACTCTTGTCATATGATCCGATATACCAACCGAGCACCGGTTGGTGAGCTTCCTTTTTGTCAATTTGGTCTGTTTTGCTCGATTCTCCATGTCATTGTTGCAGTACCAGCCAGCAGCTACAATATCAATCAATCATTGACTCCATTGTCATGTCCTTCCTGGCCCAACACCAAACACCACGCTACAAGCAAACAAACCACCACCCTCGGCGCTCTGAGGCCTTCAAGAGCCACAGCACATCGCACCGCACCGCATCCGTTCACTCGGCAACACTCGACATGCCCATCTTCCTCATCAACGTACTCCCACTCGCACTCAGTCTATGCCCGTGTCCCTGCCCACCTCCATCCGCAGTCCTACTTGGCGAATTAACAGGCGACACCCTCACCGTCAGCCCACTGACACCTGCACTTGTACCTTGACTTCCACTCCCCGCCCCTTCCCCCGTTATATTTCCAGCTGCAAGGAATCGCCCCCCATACTTCCCGGGACTGACAGCCGTCAACGGACTAACCAAATCATCCGCCTCGCTTGTTGTCCCTCCTCTTCTCCAGTGTCCGTTCGCAGCCGCGGTATCAATCACCGCCGGCACAATTCCCTTCCCGTTTCCGTTTGTACCACTCATCCTGGCCTGCACCGGCAAGACAGGGGTAACCTGATCCCCATATCGCCTTCCCTCTTCGCCGCTGTACCGACTACTCTGCGCACTGCCGCTCCCGTCCTCCGTCATGCTAGTAGTTGCCGACGTGGAGGAGCCGATGGTGTGTTCTGTCCCTCTTCTGGAAGGAATCTCTGAAAGGGGAAGTTCCACAGCTGCGCCGGGGAGTAGGAGTAAGCGCCAAGAGGAGTCGGGTTCGGGGTTCATTAGCTCTTCAGTGGCGTCTTTTTCTATGGGGCCAACAGGGCTGTCGAGGACCATGTCAAAGGCTGGTTGTCCAGGGTGTACCATTTGCGAAGACTGCTGCTGCTGCTGCTGCTGCTGCTGCTGCTGCTGCTGTTGTTGTTGTCGACCAGGAACGTCGATACGGGCATTGATGTTTGCACTGACGACGTTTGGAGAAAAGGGAGAGACAAGCTCGGCGACCATGGCGGACGCGATGCCGATGGCCATGGTCGTGGATTCATTCGGAGCTGCTGAGGATGTTTTGGCAGACGGTTCGGCGCCCGAACGGCCAACAGTGGAGGCAAAGCGGCGGAACGTTCCCTTGACGCTGGCAACGGCAAGGTTGATGCTAGATTTTCTGCGCACGGCGGCTTGGATCGGGGCAAGCCTGGTGTTGTCTGTCAACGTAGGCTTGTTGTTTACGGCGGTGTCTTTGCCCTTCTCCTTGTCCTTGGCCTTGGGCAAAGGTAATGATGACGAGGAGCCGGTGCCGTTGGATTTGTTCTTCATCTTGACTGCTATCAGCTCAAACTGCTTGACCATTGTGGGGTTCTCCACGATCTCCTCCATAGTGACTGCGACGGTGGCATCGACACCAGGAATATTGGCTTTGGGCAGTTCGCGGTTCAGCTGCGTTGCTAGTTGAGCGGCTGGGATGAGGCTTCCCCATAGATCAAAGAAGGCAGCATTTTGCACCTGCGCTTCAGGGACACCCAGAGCCCGAGGGTTGACGACTGCTGTCCACGCTTTGGAGATGACGGTCTGAATGCCACCTTCTTGATCCGTTGTCAGCGCCTTGACAGCATCAGACCGGCCGACACTGGTGTGCGCCGTGCATGCGTCCAACAAGTCCCTAAGAGGAAGTGGGATCTTCTTCTCCATGTTCTTGTATTGGTAACCGGATGGAATCAGTGGCTGTGTAATGTTGACGCTGGTGAGAAGGTTGATGGTGGCGCAGACCATTCGCAGCGCCTCATCAGCAAAAGTCTCAGGGACACGGTCGACACAAAACGTGACCGACAACTCGACCCGATTGTTTCCGCGGGCAATTGATCTAATGAATAGATCTGGAACATCCTGAGCTCTGGATTCGATTACAGTGAACTTGCACGAGGCAGTACCGAGATGGAATGACTTGGGTTCCGATGGGACGATGGCTGTATCCTCGTACTGGTGTTGGATCAGAGTGCTAAAGCGAGTCCAGTACGGCCATGGTGTGCACTTCTCCACGATGTTTAGCGTCCCCAGATTCTCGAAGGGTATGCTGGATATTCGCTGCGTCTGCACGTTCTGGAGCAGGGCCAACGGTGTAAGCGGTGTATCTGGAAACTGCACCCGGACGGGGATTTGGTTGACTGTTGGCCCCATGACCCCCATTACCGACTGGTTGCCCGAGAGTGTGACATGGCGACCGTCAACAAGCTCGCCAAAAACTACGTCGGGAGATGCTGAGAGACTAGCAAGAACCATTGCCCATGCACTTTTCAGAATGGTCTCGTAAGAAATTCCGAGACTGGACAATGAGCCGAGAGGCATCACATGACGCAACGTCTTGATGTTTGCCGACACCCGATATGGCAAGGGATGCTCTACTACCTGCGTAACCGTACTACCTTCGAGCAGTTTCTTCCAGTACTCCTCCGCTCCTTGTGAGTTAGCCAGCTCAACGGACCGGACAAATTCGCAGTAGGTCGGGCGACGAGGTGGATTCTGTGTCCCACCATACAGCTTCTTGAGGTCCTTGACGAACAAGGCCATCGAGAGGTCGTCGTATTGGGCTTTGGAGAGTCGAAGGATGAGTATTGATTGCTTTCCTCCATCGATGAAAATGAACTTTGTCATGGGAGAGCAGAAGGCCACCGGTGAGGCTTGGTCTTTCCGGATCGACTTTTCCATGACCGTGTTCAACCTCCAAGTGGGGCAGGTGTGCCTCTTGAACTCGACATTAGCTGACTTGATCGCAGCTTGGTACACCTTTCGGTTGTGCGGAACAAAGGCGGTACGAAGGATGGGATGAATGGTGACGAGCGTCATGCATGCATCTTCCAGCTTCTTAACATCGACAGGGCCAGTGAACATGAACGTGAAATAGTTGATATTTGCACGGCCGCGGAGCATTCCGGTTTCCATATGTCGCATCTGCGTAGAGGTTACTTCGGCGGCGTCTTTGATGCCGTGGGCATCGACACCAACCTTTGGTGCAATGACTTTCTCCAGGAGTATTTGTTGGACTACATTCGGGTCAGACGCAGTGGGCAAAGGGTTCAACACCGGCGGCGAAACTGAGCTGTCGAACTGCAGCGGCTCAATGGGAGACATTGTCCTGCATAGCTCGGTGAGTGTGACATTTCGGAGGACATCGGCGATTGAGATCGATATGCCTTCATGCCGACAGGCGGTAACCAATTGAGCAGCAAGCACGTGGTCGCCACCAACCCCAAAGAAGCCATCACCAGCACGGATACGAGCTTCCTCTACACCTAGGACCTTTGCCCAGATCACCCTCATTCGCTCTTCATTGTCTGTCAGCGGGAGAGGTTTGAATGGCGTGAGCTTCGCGTCGTCAACTGTCGAGGCACTGCACAGTGCGATGAGTTTCTCTTTGGATAACCCACTGATCATTTTCTGGAGGCGACGTCGATTGACCTTGAGTGAAGGGGTAATTGGGAGATGCTTTACTGGAATGAAGATTGACGGGATTCCGGGCGGAGCAGCATTGCTTCGCAACCCAATTTCGACGAGCTGCCTAGCAATGAACAGCTGTTCTTTAGCCGTCGCGCCCAATGAGTTGAGGTCGTCTTCGCCTTCGAGGATACTATCCCCGAACTCGATGAAGGCAGCCAATACCGGCGCGTCATCCGTGCTTCGGAAGGGCAATTTGTCTACCAGGACATCAACTCCCTGTCCAAGACACCGTCGAAGATACCGCTCTATCTGCGCCGTGTCTACTGGTCTTTCCTTGCTGCCAACAACCTCGTCTTTGTGAGAGATGAACTCCATCAACCCACCCTCAGTATACCTAACTCTGTGTCCAGTTTTGAAGTACCGTGACGGGTTGCCCGCAGACGGTCCAAGTGGCGACATTGGCCCCAAAGTAGACTCCCTGTTGGGGTAATGGCAACCCAAGGTTGGCCCCTCTACTACCAGCTCTCCGACGGCACCGACAGGGACCAGATTCTTGCGGTCGTCGGGATTAACGACCATAAAACTACCGCAAAACGGGCGCCCGACACTTCGAAGTTGATTTTCCCCGACGGCCTCGAGGAAGGAGATACCTAAAGGACAGACATCATGTGGCCCATAGGCCAGGATTATGTTGGCTTTACCATGCCATGCACTGTATGTGTCTTCGTCCAGACTCCGAGTCCTGAAGCACACCGCCTTCAAGGTTGGCACCTTTGTCGGGTCGACTTTACGGGAGAGGTGTGGCGTCATATAAGTCCAGTTGACTTGCATACGGTTGACAGCACCTGCAAAATCCTTGAGCCGCTCGTTCGCAGACGGCACACACACACATCCTCCATGAGCGAGTGTGGTGAGGATCTCCGAAACGCAAATGTCAACGTTAAAAGACGAGAGCTGCATGACGCGGCTCAAAGGCCCAATCTTCGCGGCGGGGCCCTGACCCAGAAGTGCGGTGGATAATGCAGTGTGGCTGAAGGAAACCCCACGAGCCACGCCTGATGAGACGCGGGAAAAAAGTATACAGGCTGGATCGGAAGGCGCAGCCATCGAGGTGAGCGATCTTCGATCTCGGGGAAGGCTGTTCATTAGGCCGTCATTCAAGGTGACAACATCGTCGAACAGGTTGCCAAGGACCAGGGCAGCGCGCTCGGAAGCGACCGCGACCCTCGAGAAGTTGAGCCGTTCAAAGATGGGTTGGATCAAGCCTAATTCCAAAGCATCGATGGGGACAAACGCACCGCCAGCTCTGTGTGGACGAAGGTTAGCAGGCGAAGAAGACGGAAGTAGGCACGACTTACTTGAGAACAGCGAGGATCGCCACAATGGTAAGGCGACTCTTCTCCATCACTACAGGCACAACCGAGTGTGGTCCAACGCCCACATCCACTAGATGATGAGCTAGGACTGTTGCCTCTTCATCTAGTTGCTGGTACGTAAAAGTACCGTCCCATGCGCAGACGGCTTGAGAGTTAGGCTGAGCGCTGGCTTGCTTGTGTACAAGATCGTGAACAAGGCTTTCAACTCGTGTGCTATTGGCAGAAGGCGAATCAGCGCCCCAGGCCAACAACTGGGCGTAGTCACGGTCGCTGAACAGGTCAACTGTTCCAATGGAATTTTGCGGTCCCGAAAGGATGGCGCGAATCGCTTTTCCAAACGTATTGGCCACATTGAGAGCCTGCTCTTCGGACATGACCCTTTGTCCGATGTCGACCACCAGCTTTCCCCCGGCAAACCGCGTATTAAAGAGTACGTCCACATCGGCCGTCTGCTTGAGTGAGACTGGCTTGAGCTCAAAGTTTGTCCTCTTGGTGAACTTGCTGTTCAGTCCTGCGGGCTCTTCGGTGAATGTTAGGCACGAGTTGAAGAGGTGTTTGCCACCCTTCATGCCCATAGCATGTTCCAACTCGGCCATGGTAAAGTGTTGATGCGGCAAGCTAGCTGTAAGTTGATCTTGAATAACCTCCAACGCCATCTTAAGGGATGTATGCGGCGTCAATTCATAATTGCAGGCCACAATATTGGCAAACGAACCTACGGCGGTTTGTAGCTCGGAAATGGAGGTGTCACGGCCGCTTGTTTGGTAGCCGAAGCACACAGCGTTCGACCCGGTGAAGCATCGCAGCACAAGGCCCCACGCCAAACGGACAATCGCATCGACAGTAGTCGTGTGGGATCGTGTGAACCCAGACAGTTCGTAGGACGTGATCTCCAAGTCGAGAAAAGAATTGACGAAGCGCTGCTCGTCGGGCGACATAGTAAGTCGAGGGAACATGCTTGGTGCGACATCGGAAAGCCTCTCACGCCAAAAGCCAACACTGGATCCACAGCGTATGCCGCTCAAAAACTGCATATAATGAGGATATCCAAAGTGGGCAGGCTCAGGAATGGCCTTTTCGGTGACGTAGGCTCTTCGAAGATCGTGTAAAATGAGGTGAATACTGACAGACTACACTTTGTAAGCACTGGAGGTATGCAAGAGAAAACGGGAACAAACTTACATCGCAAAGCGCGGTGCTTATATCCAGCTTGATGAACGTCCTGGTTGGAGCTCTGCACACCGTCAAGCGGTGGAGCGGCTTGTTGTCCGTCGGTCGAAGATCTGGGAGATTGTCGAGCTCGTACACTGGATCTTCCGCAGGGGCTGTATCAATAAAGAGCATATCCGGCGAAGCCCGACGAAGAATCACCATGTCCCACAACCCAGTTTCGCTGACGCTCTCGGTAAAGATGGTCCTTAGGGCTGGATGCCGGTTGCATACATGCTGCCACGCGTTGCATAGTCTGGCAATATCAATAGAATCGCCATGTGGTGATGCGAACTCGTAGATGGCATGCAGATAGCACGTATCTGGTCGCTGAGCTTGACTGATCAAGATGGCCTGGTGTACGGCAGTCACCGGGTAGATGGTATCAACATCTTGCACGCTTGCCAGTTTCAGACCCGCTACCCGCTGTTTGTTGAATATCGTCAGACCTTCATATGTGACATCAAGATGAGGAACGTCGGCAAGCGTTAGCTCATGAGGGTGGTACCTCAGCCTACCAATCGCCTCGAGAAGCAGGTGCTCATAGTTATGAGCCCATTGCGCGATGCGAGTCTGGTCTTTACAAAACTTGCTATATGTGAACGACACCTTGGCGGTACCTTTGTCAAGCATGGCGCTGATCTCGAACAAAGCCACGCGGCCCACTTTCGACCCAATATCCGAAGTCGGGGAGTCGAAAGATCGGCTTGTCAGAGGCAACTGCTCCATCACGCCGTTGGTGCGCTCCAGTTGTTGCAGCGAGCCCGCGTAGGTGAACATGACCTCGAACGGCCAGTCGGGGCGCGAGGTGTCAGGCCCAGCGCTGTTATAGAACCGTGACGCGAAGTATTTGGATCCATGAGCTGGTATCGACCGGCGCGTATCTTTAAGATGTCGAAGAACGTCGATGAAGTCGTCTGTACCTTCTACCTTTTGGGCTATCGGGCACAGAGCTGTAAACCACCCTACTGTCTCGGAAATGTCAATGTCCGACCTCCACATGTCCCTACCGTGCTCTTGATTCCACACCACTGGCACAGACCGATCAGGAAATGTTTGTGCAAACGACAACATAAGCGCGGCGAGGTAGATGTCGACCGTATCAGTCTTAAAAACTTGGTTGCAGGAACTTTGCAAAATCGCCGTCAGCTCCGAGCTGAGAGCGAAGCTAATGTCTTCCGTGTCGCCGTACGCGTTGGGGATTTCCCGCAGACCCCAAAAGGTATAATCACCCGGTTGGAGTTTGAAGGGCACGAACTCTTGTGGGTCTTTCCCTTGAACATCGTACTTTTGTAGCTCGACCCATTTGTGAAAGGGCATCGACCGTTGGGACATAAAACTACCCGAGTCCAGAAGCTCGTCGAGATCGTGAATGATGATGCGCCATGAGGGTAGGTCAACAGCAAGATGGTGAGCAGTAAGATAGATTAGTTGCTGAGCGTCGTGGGTTGTGAAGTAGTCGGCAGCGAAGACCGGCCCCTTCTCGATGTCGATAGCGAGCTGTGTTTGTCCGATAATGGTGTCCAGTTCGCGATCTGAGGATATCGAGTGGCGGCGAAGGTTATACGACCCTGCAACATCAGGTAGAATAAGCTGCATCCAGCCATCAGATCCCCGACGGTAGCGCGATCGAAGCATTGGATGGTGGGCAACAATAGCTTCCAGAGCGGCCGCGACGTCCTCAAAACAGACGTCCTTTTTGAAGCGGAGAAAGAGGCTTAGGTTGAAGCGGTAAGTCCCATCGCCGGCAGATCTACGGTTCGGGTCTCCGCCCATAGAGGACTCAAAGTACAAATGCTGCATCGGAGACAGATCGAAGAAGTCGTGAGTTTCCTCCTCCCATTGGTTCTCCTGGATGCCCCTGGACTCGGCAATGGCGGCCAACTCCGAGAGGGTATTTGATCCAAGCACCTCCACGGGTTCGATGTATATAGCCTCATTTTTGCACCGGGCAACAAGTTCCAATGCAGTCGTTTCATCGCCTCCTAGCTGGTAGAAGGAAAGGTTGACGCCGATCTGAACCTGAGAAAGAGCCAGCACTTTGCTTACCAGCCTCTGTAACGAGCGTTCCATGGTCGTTTTTGGCTCCTCCAGGGGCACCTGGGATTGGAGATTGGACACCTGGTAGTGGAGCTGCTGATTCATGTTCTGGACCCAAGTTCGCAATCGTCGAGTATCTACATGGCCGGACTCGGTAAGGGGCATGCTTTCCAAGACGATCCATACATCGGGCAGGCTGGTCGGCGGAAGAAGGGATTTGGCAACTTGGCGGAGAAGGGTGACTTGGGTGCCGGCGAAGATGGAGTTGGACTGGGAGATCAGGCTGACATCGGATGAACTGGCTCGGGATGACTGAGTGGTGGAGAGGGTGAAGAGGGCAACGAGTTTCCCTTCGAGGATGCCTGCCTTTGGTCGCACCGTTGCTATCCTCGATATTGCTTTTTGGTTCCCCAATGCCTTTTCTATCTCTGTCATATGTATAGCTTGCGAGCCGGAGCTGGCCTGGCTCGAGTTGCGCGAGCGTTTTGTCGCGATACTCGCATTTGCGTCGCGGGTAACGGCTAGCCTCGCAGGCCTGTGTATTTCGCGAAGTTCGACCGGGATCATGGTGGTTTCGATATTGTCGGGCGGCTTACGGACCACGGGGTGCTCGTACTTGGGGATAATACAGGTTTGGAGTTCAGCGAGGGTCGGGCAGCGAAGGATATCGGAAACTTTGATGTCAATGCCAACCTCCAGACACTCGGCCCTCAGAGCCACGGCGGACCTGTCGTCACCGCCCAAGTCTTTGAAGGATTCATGGAGCTGGGTTTGTTCTCTGGGAATGTCGAGGACCTGCGCAACGACCGACAGTAGCCTATTCTCGGCAGTTTTCTCCTCGATCTGAACCCAGGTCGAAGCCGTATCTATGCGCGGGACGAGGACCTTTTGCGCCGAGGGGCCTTCCATGACGAGAGAAAAGAGAAGAAGGGGAGGGGTGGCACAGGCGTGGAAAGGCCAAAAGAGGAATATATTAAACTAAGAGTACAACAAGAGGAAGGGGTATCATGAACGAGGACTGGCACCTCAAAAACGACGACGACGAAAAGGAGGAGAGTAGAAGGCAGGTAACAGTACCCCGGGTACCATTAGCACCCAACGAAACGAAAGACAAGTGAAGATGCGTTGTTGGTTGTTCGGAGAAGATGGAGCTGAGACGTCGGGGGAGGAGTGATGTCAGGCGCTAGTCGGCATCGCACAGTGTTGGCTGTTTGTTGGCTCGTCCACGAAGGCAAGGCTTGGGGTGACGCGCGATCATTCGACTTGGCGATATGGAAATGTCCGATGTCGTCGACATGAAACGGGAAGGGGATTGGAAGGACGTTGACGGGAGCAAACACGACATAGGCCGCTAAAAGGGAAGAAGCGAGGAAAGGAAGCAGTGACAGGCAAGACAGTCTGACAGAGGGACTGAAGAAGAAACAGCCTAGACTAAGAGAGGGGGGATCGCCGCCAACATGGACGTACATGCACTCAGCGATGGGGGGGGCACTTCAACCAGCCGCAGGGTTGCAGAAGAAGGGAATCCATTCCTGGTCCACGATACTCGACGATACTCCGGGACGGTGGGATTCACAAGCGGGCGCAAAGGAGGCTGAAGTGGTGGTGATTGGTGATTCTGACGTTGGTGGAGGTGTTGAGGGTGTCGAGGGGTCGGCAATCGGGGAGACGGGACCTGGAGCGTGTCAAAACTGTGTGTTGCCCGTGAGAAAGAAACACTTGGAGATGGAAAATTGTTAGTGCACTCCCAGGGGCAGCCAGTGAGACCACTCGGACAGCTGCTCCTGAATCCACTTTGCTGTGCTCGCAGCTGGAACCCTGTGTCGATCAACTGGCAGCGCCCTGAGGCTTAGGTGGTACATGTGAGAAAAAGGTCCGGACACTCGCTGCCGTGTCTGGTTTGGTAGAAGCGAATCCGGACTTTTTTTTTTTCACACCACCTGAGGCTAGTCCAAGAGGGGGCAAGACCACGGATTTGGTTTCAGCAAGATGCTCGCCTACACTTACCCGCCATGTACACCTCTATTAGTGTACACTACAGTGGACAGGCAACTGTAGGTAACTTTTGTTTACTCGCCAATGTCAATCCATCCCCGAGATGGGAGTCAATATCAAGAATCCTTCCCATACCTTATCGACTCCCCAGAACCCGAGACCGGTGATGCTTTGCCCTGTAAGCGCATTCTAAGAGGTCCGCGGGCGGCACCTGAGCGGGACAACTTTCGACAAAAGAGCGAGACCCGACGAGACCGTGCTCCTATTGCCACTTGTCGTCCACAACAACCCGTGTTGCTGCCCGATTCCCATACGTGAAGGATTGAAATAACCCATCTAGAAGGGAACAGCCTCGATCTCACACCTCGAGCCTATAAGTAGACATCCAGGGAGGCTGAGCACCTCAATCACTAGGGCTACCCATCTATTACCGCTACACACATGGCTGATGTGCATCGTTCCAGCGTCATCTGGATCATAGACGGTTGCATAAATGACTCCATATAATCAACTCTTCGGCCGACTCCCAGTATTGCGGCTGTTTGGGAAGGGCAAGCTAAAGAGACATGGTCCGAAGAATCATGGGTTCGGCGTATCTCGACATTGCTGACATTTTCTCTTAAAGCCGTCGCACAACAGCCACACTTTCTGCCGTTTAGCAATGTCCTGTACCTCCACGTCCCGGATCTCCCGGCGTCCGATGGTCGATATAGTCCTGTAGTCCTTTCGAAACCATCCGTCGGCGGCTTGTCGGCCCCCGTCGCAACTTGTCACGTTGGCACGGAACGCTGTGTAACTGAACAAACACCATTCTATGGGTCCGGCCCTTGATCTTTCCGGGAGTATGGTCAGCCTTGGTATAACCAACAACCACCGGCGTTAATGAATTTGCCGTTGGTCCCGCGCTTGTTGACCAATAAAAGCGTCAGTCACGGCAACTAATGCAAGTAATATCGTCTCGCGTATTGGTGTCTCATTCCTCGCATCTCGTCATCACTCGTTGAGTGTTGTTTTACCAGCACCCCAGGCACCCCTTTCCCGGCATTCGTACGAGATACGACCCTTGACTATGTTGCAGCCAAGTTGACTTCCACTTGCCTGCTTGGTCTTCCCTTCAGGGCTCTTCCAAGGTCCGGGAGATGCTCAAGACCGAACAGGTTTGTAGCACATAACTACCTCTAGAAACTCCAACATTCCGAGTGACCAGCCATCAACTGTCTCTAGCAAGACCAACCTGTGTGGCTCAGTCAACCACAGTTACACAGGCCTCGTTCTCGTTGCCGACACCAAGTGCCAGCCACAGCCAACTGGTATGTACACAGTACACAAGATGGTCACGTAGCATCCCGCTCCGCTCCGCCCTGGTCCCCGGCGGAGCGCCGTGGGGTCGGAACAAAATGTCATCGTCCCCGACGCGGAGGGGGCAAGGAAGCTATCCCCGGCGGGGGAGTCCTTGCCTCCCGAAGCGCCGTAAGCGAAGCGAGAACAGTAGCTCCACCACCAAGCACCTCTGCACCCCTGAACGGACCCCTAAATTCGTCTCATATGTATCCCCACCCCACCCGGGTCGAGTCCAGCGCTGCAGAAAAAGAAATGAGAAAAATGGAAGATCTTGCAAACCCATGTGCGGGAATATCAAGCCATCCTCAAATATTTAATTTCAACATTTGGTCCGATGGTGTAGTTGGTTATCACGTCAGTCTAACACACTGAAGGTCCCCAGATCGAGCCTGGGTCGGATCACATTTATCTTCGTTTTTTTGCCTTGTCTCCCTACTTTTCCCCCCGGTCTTTTTGATTCTTCTTTACTTTGATGACATGTGAAAACACCCACATCTGTAGACTGGTGATGCCCGTTGGAGATGTAATTTCATGCATGCGCGCACCGGTCACCGGGCTTCACAGTCGCACCTGTTAATCGGTGAAAGAGTGTCTTAACCGGGCATGGCAATTTGACAGATCACCTGGTAGTATTCACTGCTACAATAGCCTCCGCTTTGATCGCCCTGATTCCCGCTCTTGTTCGCTTCTTGATGTTGTCCGGTTCAATAGCTAGATCATTGCAGAACGTATTCAAGTTGGATGCCCAACTGTGCCCTCTCACCGCAGACATCTTCAACTTATATCCTTTCCGCGGTTTCAGTTGCTGACAAAATGGCATTTCACCATCAAGATCGCAAAGACCTTCATCGCTTTCCGAGCGAGCTACTATCTCGTCACACCAACCACCACTCCGCCATCAAGAGGAACCGCCGCCATTCCCCCTTTTGGCAAAAGTTATTCGCCGGATCATCCTCTGTCGCCGCCGTAACCCTCCTCCTCCTCCTATTACTACCCGACCAAACCCATGGCCGCCAAACCCCCACCCACTCCTCCCTCTCTGAACCACCCCCCCTCACCTTCTCCCCCAGGGGCTTGACCAACACCTTCCAAATCTCCATCTTCGAGGACCTCCACTTCGGCGAAAACGCCTGGGAAAAATGGGGTCCCCTGCAAGACGCTTCCTCCATCCGGGTGATGAACAGCGTGCTTGACTCTGAACCGTCAACAAACCTCGTCGTCTTGAATGGGGACTTGATCACGGGCGAAAATACCTTCAAGGAAAACAGCACAACGTATATCGACCAAATTGTGGAGCCGATGGTACGAAGAGGGTTGACGTGGGCGAGTACGTACGGGAATCACGATAGTGCATTTAATCTTTCGAGGGAGGCGTTGTTTGAGGAAGAAAAGAAGTGGCTGAGTTCGCGGACGGGGAGGATGGTTACTACTAATGAAGAGGCGGGGGTTACTAACTATTATCTCCCCGTCTACCCAGCGCGTTGCGAGAACATCAACCCGAAAGTAGTACGGCGGAGGGCGCGGCAGCCATGGTATCGATGGGCGTTTTGGAACCTTGTCCACATCAACCACTTCTACCCGAACCAAAACCAAAACCAAAACCAGCAGACAGCCAGCGGCGGCGAATGCGATACCCCAGCCCTAATACTCTGGTTCTTCGACAGCAGAGGCGGGAACAAATACCAGCAGCGGCACCCCAAGACGGGTCAACTCCTCAGCGAGCCGAACTGGGTCCATCAATCAGTAGTAGACTGGTTCATATCCACCAGTGCTTCCATGGCAGCCAAAGCCGGAGGAGGCGGAGCTGACGGAAAAGGAAGAATAATCCCGTCGATAGGATTCGTCCACATCCCGACCAACGCTTCCTTGGCTCTCCAACAAGGCCAGCAAGGACAGCAGCAGGGAGGTGTAGATGCACACCGTCAACCGGGAATCAATGACGATCAGCCTCTTTCGCAGCAAGGACAAGGGTGGTGTGCAAATGGGGAAGACGGCGAGGGCTGTGGTTATGGTGAGCAAGACGTCCCCTTTATGGAAGCTATCGCTTCGATTCCCGGCATGATGGCACTCTTTTCTGGGCACGATCATGGGAACACGTGGTGTTATAAGTGGGATGGAAAGGTTCCTGGTGTTCAGCAGAAGGCTGTCGTCGCTGGGGAGGACGACGAAGGAGAAGGGGAAGGAAACGGACATGGATATGGACGTGGACGTGGAATAGACCTCTGCTTTGGCCAGCACACTGGCTATGGAGGCTATGGTAGCTGGATTCGGGGTTCTCGTCAGATCGTGGTTGATCAGGAAGGTCTCAAGGAGTTTGCTATCAGAACTCATATTCGGCTGGAGAATGGTGAGATTGTGGGGGCTGTCACGCTGAATGCGACATATGGACAGGATAGATATCCTGCCACGCCTAACGATAAGACGCATTTGGCGGATCCGGCGTTGCAGGAATTTCGATGAGAGATACCGACTCCCGTATGGATTTCATTTATTGCTTCTTGTTAACGAGCGGCGATAGTACCTATATATCCAATCCCGATGTTACTTCACGAACCCAAATCTCAATCTCAGCCTCGCTTCTCGCAAACATCACAACATCACTTATTCATCCGCATCCAGAACATGCCATCCAGCGTCCAGCTTCCCTGTCGTCTTCTCCACTCACCCTCACTCCGACGGCTTATTGTCAACCAAGGTGACCTCGAAGCTACTCTTCCCCGTCCTCTTCGACTTCAACTGCTTCGGCCAATTCTCATTCTCCACCACATCCACCTCGTTGTTGTCCTTGTTCCACTCAAAATACACCGATCCCACAGCAATATAAACCCCGGAATGCTCATCCCTCACATACACCGCCGCCGTAACCGGCGGTCCTCCCTCTGGCATAATCCCGACCAGCCCATACTCGTCTCCATCATTACTGTAAAGCAGCACGGTCCCGACGTCCCTCGCATCCACCTTCAAGCTGTACTGCTTGTCCGCCCCTCCCGTGGCGTCTTTGAACAGGAAAGAGACGGCGCGGGTGTCGTCGTCGACCACCCGGAAGCGAGACAAACCGCCAATGTCCGAGATGTCAGCCTGGGATGTTGTCCATTCCCGGTAGTGGCCTGTTTCGTTGTAGTGCTGCCAGGCAATGACCTTTGCAGAGGCGCCGACGGCCACGGAGAAGTACTTGTCGTTAAGAGAGCCAGGGACTGAGACGTCTTGGCCTACGGCGTAAGTGTCGCCGGAGCCTTCGAAGTTCTTCTTCTGGTAGAAGATGACCTTGGTAGGATCGACTGAGGGAGCCATGTTTTTGTTGGGTTAGAAGGTGGTTGGTTGGTTGGTTGGTTGGTTGGTTGGATGGATGGCTTGGGATTGCGAGAGTGTGATTTGTGAAAGAGATTGGGTTGTCTTGTGTTGTCTGTCTGGTATGTGTGATGATGCCGAAGAAGAGAATCGAGGCTGGGAAGAGGTTGAAGAGGAGGTATTTATAGGTTTTTCGTACCCTTGAGACACCCTCAGTCGAGCTGGAGAACCGGGTTGGACCCTTCTCCGCGGTGATCGAGACTTGCGTACAATGCCGTGTCCTCTTCCCCGGTACCCATTTGGTTGGCCTCCTCGATGGTGACTGGTGTCCCGCTCTCACCCACATGTTGCAACTCTCCAACCTCAAAGTAGTTGGCTGCCCATCGTTCAAGCCTCCCGTTTCTCTTGGAGCTTCATGTCTACGTACTCTCCCCGCACGATTCCCTAGCCTTGACACCACGCCAACTTCCAATGAGACAGCTCCGTCAAGCGTCAATGTCGCCTCACGACTCAGTAATTGGATCTTGTCGCATCATCAGTATCACCACTGCGGTTTCTTGCCGCCAAGTTGGCGCGACTCCTCAACCACGGATCATCACACAAAACGCAGCCGTGCCCGTATCCCCCGTAGTCCGGAAGCTTGCATGTCGATCGGCATACACGATGACAATCCTTGTAGAGGGCAAGGTGGGAAGGAGGAGGGGGTGAGGCAAGGCGATGGCCGGCAGATGATGTTCCCCCACGATACCGAACACACTGTACGTCCACTTGTCGTAGAGTCGGCCACAGACTGAGTACACAGAGCCGCTCATGTCCTTTTGTGTCTCAGGCAAATGGATGGAAAGCTACTAAGTAGCCACTGGCTGTATATGCGGATTGTGTTGAGCTGATAAAAAGGAAGTTGACCAGACTGGAACTCCACCCTTGGCTTTGGGGACCGGATCACACCTAGTATCCAATACCAAGGGGAGGTGAAGGCATCACAACTGGGCCAAGTACCCTGTGTCCACAGCCTGTGCAGTGCACCTTCCATAAGCGTTCGTAGCAAGGGGGCAGGCGTGCCTGATTGACATTCTGTATCGAGTAGACCTTTCCATGAAAGGCATTGTCAAGACCACAAGCTGATTTGTTAAAAGGGAAGACGTGGCGTGGCGTCAGTTTCATTACCTCTCCGACTCGGCAACATCAGGTACGGGTTAAAGTGGTGTACACGAAGGTCGGCTCGTCGGGTACGAGGGTACGTACGGGTAACGGGTCCTCCCGTCCATTACAGTAAGGTAGCTGCGTCGATCTGGTAGGCGCGGACAAGGGCAGGATCGTGGGGAAAAAAAGGGGTGGCCAAGGGGCATCCCTTCCATAGGGTACAGTAGGTTTGGCGCCTCGCTAATATAGTGGCAGGGTAGTATGTATGTAGCTGCTTCCTAAACAAGACATACACACATACACACATACATAGGTACCTTGACTTAGGCGCACAAACGACGGCAGTGGCGACTGGCGAGGCGCCTCGATCAGAAAGAAAGAAAGATGGAGCACACGTCATGGCATGAGGGGGTAAGAACAGTTCCATCGTGAGTTTTCGCGGGCGAATCATACAAGAGAGGAAGGGGGAGAGGGGATTCGAGTTACTACCGTGACGTAGAGGTAGTCATCTTACTGGACACTAGAGAAATAACCAAGTATATACATACTCGACGGCAGTGGAATGGTCACACCGCCATAAAGCCCGCATAGGCCATAAAGCTCAAGAAATGTTTTTGTAAGGACCCTTCTGCTTCCTGAGTGAGACATGCATGCTCAAGTTCAACAGTCTGCAGCGGCATAGCTACAGAAGAAGATCGGTATTAGGTAAATTGTACAACCGACTTGGGCGGCACAAGCGATGGGTTGGCTTTCCCGTGGGGGTTATTGCTACGACTAGGTGCAACTGAACGTAATTGGTACGCCAGCTTGCGAAATCCACTTGGACTTCACACGGAATAACTCAGTTACACAAGACTAAGCAGAAATGCCAGGAGGACAATGTGCAAGTTTATTGGCTGTGTTGGTTGCTTGAGGTCGGGTACAAGTCCATAGAGTGTTGAAGCTGGTTGTCAGAAGGGAGTACTGTATCCAGCCGGGGGGTGGGCAGAGTGTAGGATTCGGGACTGGGAGAACGAGCAGAAGAAGGGTAAAGACAAAGTATCGGCTATCGTCGAGACTCATCACTGCTGCAAGTCAAAAGAGCTGCTTTCTCATGGTAACGGACGACAACCGGCACTCGAGTATAAGTCGTCCAAAAATTGGGGTATCTATTGAATTCTGTTCAGATCTACAAATCCTCTCAGTTTCCCGTGCCGTTCCTCTCTACTGTTTCTCTTTCATCTGTCTAGAAAAGATCTCTCATCAGTCATCATCCATCAGGCGCAACATTATCATTTGATGGGTCTCACGAGAAGATAACGCAACAAGGAGTGCCCGTCCGTCACCCTACCTCCCTGCTTTTTTGCTCAAATGGGTGGGTATTAGTCGTGACGAGACCCCTTTCTCCCGTGAGGTGCCCGCCGAGAAGTCTCTTTTTCCTTTTTCTTTTTGGTCTTTTTTGTGTTTTTTTTGTTTTCCTTTCTTTTCTTCTTTTTCTCTTTTGGGTTTGCTTCTCCAGGTCTCATCCAAGGACTGTGATGCGTGCGAGTAGCAAGCCCCATTCACAAAAAACAGCAATGATGTTCTTCGGGGCAAGTGCTGTAGGAGCTAGCATCACGGCCAGCCGTCCAAGAATATAGCTCTCGGGTAGTGGTGGATATCAGCAAGGGCCCGCTGAGCAGCAACCTGTGTCTTTGCTTCCGGTGCATGGGCTCTCTCTGCCTGAGACATCCTGCTCTAGCCGCTCTTATGCCATGCGTATGCATCAGTTGGCAAAGATTCTGACGTTCAAGTCAACGCTTCCTGTCGCAATCACGCAACGGATCTGAGCCTCGGGATTGGCAGCCGCTCCTCCCTTCTTTGGCGTCCCGTTTGGTTCCCCATGTTCACCGTTCACCGACGCATCCTTGATAACCGACGGGGCCCATTTGATGCACTGGACGAAGTGGCCATGCGCATCCCCGATCGTCTTGACGCATTTTCCTTCTTGTGTCAGATCCCAGCACCGAAGGGTCTTGTCATCGGATACAGATAAGAGGTATTTCCCTCCAGGATGGAACACCAACCCTCGCACCCAGTTATCATGGCCGACCAAGGTTTTGATGCATGTCCCGCGCGCATCCCATAACCGGATCGACTTGTCTCGAGAGCCCGTGGCCATAAACTCGGCAGAGCTTGTCGCAGGGGGCTTCTTGATACCGGCCATGGCGGCAAGGTTCTGATATGCGGCCGGAGGTGCAATGGCACAACATAGCACGACATGCTCGTGGCCGATCAAGGTCACCTTGGGCTCGGGGTTTGTTATCGTTACATCCCATAGCCTGCTTGTGTAATCGTCGCTGGTGGAGAGTATATATTTCCCGTCGACGGATGGACACACGTCGCGCACCCACTCGGCATGGCCGCGCAATGTCTTGACGCAGTACCCTGTGCTCACGTCCCATATCCTTAGTGTCTTGTCGCGACTTGCGCTAACCAGAAGGTTACCAGAACCAGGGATGAACCGCACGGCGCTGACGCTGTGATCGTGGCCGGGTAGAGTCCGAATGTTTTTATACGAGTCTAGGGGGTCCCAAAGCTTGATAGTTAGATCTGAGCTGCACGAAGCTAGCAACGTGTTCCCGCGGGGGCCGCCATAGTCGACGTCGAGGACAGCTTTTGTGTGGCCCTTGATCGTCCTCTCTAGCTCGCCTAGCTCCCAATCCCAGATCTTGATGGTCTGATCCTCTGATCCGGAAGCTAGAGACGAGAAAACAGGGTGGAACGCTACACAGGTTATGGGGTCTCGGTGTGATTGAAGCGTGTGTCGAGGAGGTGCTCGGGGTAGCCAGGCGACAGGGTCTTTGTTCTGTCGCGATGTAGGCGTCGCATTGTCGAGCTCTGACTGTAGGATATGATTTCGCGACTCGAGATCCATAATCTGTATGTGGCAAGGGGGTAAGCGGCTGGTAAGGGGGAAAAAAGAGGGAGAAAGGGTTATTTGGCGGTCGGACAGCGGACAGGATGCGCACCTTTTTCTGCAGTCGGACAACACTAGTCCATTTCTTTTCTAGTAGGCCTTCATACTTCTTTGCCGTAGCTGGATCAAAAACCTCTTCGCTTAGGTTCAGCTCTTCTCGGAGGGCGGCGGCGGTGTTGGGCAGGTTGGCGGCAGTGAGGTATGCGATGAGGGCTCTGTGTCTGTGGGGTTGGCGGACAACAAGTTAGCCATTGACTCGACTCGACTACAGACAAGTAGTAGCAACCTACAGCTCATCGGCCTGCCGAGAGGTCAATATTTGGGACATGGTTGCCAGCCAAAGGAGGCGGGTCAGCTAAAGGGGCGTATCTTGGGAGGAAATGTGGTGTTTTGGTTTGTCGCGGAGTCGGGATCGGTGTCGGTCCGTTCGTTTGCCAGGACTTGACCGTGTCCGTGTCCGTATCGTGGCCACCTGCCGCGTCGCCCGAAGGGTAGGTACAGTTATCGTGCACGTTTGTTGACTTGTTTATACGGGGGAGATCTTGATCGCGATGCCTTAGTGTGACGGAATTGTTTGGCAGCTCAGGACTTTATACTCCATCTCGGTGGAGGCCCGGTCCTTTCGGTCAGGTAGCGGGATGGGGGGGAAGCAGAGAGCTGGCCACGAGCACTCCAAGCTACCTCTACTAAGTGTTTGAGCGCGGGAGAGCTGCTCCTTTGGGTGCTCACGGTAGTATGTAGCAACGGGAGTAGTGAGTCTGGTGAGGTCGGCGGCGGTGTTGTGGAGGTCGGGTTACCGTGTAGTAGTAGTTGTTGTGATGTTGTTGTTGCTGTTGTCCTGGTTGCATGTGCCAGCTGTCGGGCTCTCTTTCTTCTTTCTCTCCTCGCTTTGATCCCGGATCCAGATCCAGATCCAAATCCAAACGGTGAGGAGTTCGCCTAAAAGTGGACCCCTTGTCCCTGGACTTAGTTGTCGCTGTCTCTAGCTGCCCTGCGCTCTGCGTTGGTGGCTTTTTTTTGGTTGGTCTCTCTGCCTCTGGGCTCCTGAGAAGAATAAGTAGGATTCGAGTCCCGTCTAGTCGAGGCGAATGGAGCTCTTGGTCGCAGCTTGAATGGTTCGTGGCGAGATAGAATGGAAGTGAGCTGAGGGCAATATGGCGGGTACTGGTATCGAAGAGTTTGGTGTTTTGTCTGTTGGTACTCAATGATGTTGCTCAAGATGCTTCAGTCTCGTGTGTGTCCATGTGCATTGCCTGTGGTTGCGATCCAATGCGGCGCCGGCATGTAACGGACTGCCTCAGATGGAAACCGCAGCGACAAAGCCAGACTGCCCTGACGGCTCACCCACTGTAGCACTTTGTTTGGGTTCCCTTTCAGTGGGCGGACTGACTGTCTTGCTTTTGGCGGGGCAGAGAAACAACGCATCAGCTTCATCAGGCTGGCCTTTGTTGTCAGGGTTACCTAGACGGGAGGTACCTAACCTGTCTCTACAAAGGTGTCAGGGAGCACCATCAACCGGAATGGACAGGGGCAGGTACCGAGGACCCTTTAGGCATCGACAGCTGGCACGTAAGCGCTGGCGGACTGTGACGGGCCAACAGGCGCAGATCAAAGAGGGGTTGATGGACATCAGGTAGCGGTCAGTAGACGAGGCTGCCAGATGATTGGACACCGCAGCCACATGCTTCTCCTTGAGCCACAGGAGGCTGCTATGGCGTGCAAGGGTTATTGCTTGGGGTCGACATTAGACTTTGCTGGGCGTTCACAAGGCGTTAGGGTTCAACGTGGGGAACAAGGGGAACAAGGGACTACTAACCTCCCGCGCCATCTTCTACGGTCGCACCCCGTCCCGGCGTCCACTGTTTGGTCCGCTCCCTTGTCCCGCCAACCAGAGCCTGTTCGCGAAACGGGAAGCACGAACAACAAATTACTTACCGTGGCCGTCGACTGACCGTGACTCTTGTCACCGTCAACAAATCTACAACAATACATCACCCTCGACCACGGCTGTCGGTATCTCGCCAACTTCGCGGATACGCTTCCTTCCCCCCCGCGGATCACACACGCACCTCAGGGCGGTCGAGCAGGAATACACGACAACGGAACTTCCTGGCCCTCAAGTTCTTCCATCTTTATCGCCCACCGTGCCCACACTGCGCAATTGCTAAAAGCGCAGCAATCGAGAAGCGACGACCGGATTCCCCGCCGCAACATCCTAGGCATCACCTACAGTATATCTTCCCTTCCTTCACGCACCCGCGACACTCCATTGTTGCCAGTCGCAGACAACAAACAAAACAGCTGCCTGACACACTGCATCATCCATCCAAGTCACTGCTGCTTCTGTCCGCTCCTCGTTTCTTGCTAGCAAGTTGATAGCTTCTGTAAGTCCTCCCCTCCCTATCTTCCGTCTCAACGGGTGAACACCATCGACACCAGAGGCCACCCCAACAGGCACCGTGACGGCACACATTTCGCTTTCGTCCCTCCAATGCCCCTCTTGTTCCCATTATGGTCGGCTCTAGAAAACCCCTTTCGCTTCAGAGACTAATCAAGCGAGTTTCCTCCCTAGGTCGCCCACCCTCGTTCGACTCCAAGACTACATCAACCTCAACTCCCGCCAGCCACAGCACTTCGAGCCTTCCTTCATTCCCCGACCCGTCGAGACGATATCCTCGACTGTCTTCTGAGTCCCGATATCCGTCGAACCCTGAAATAGCACAGACCGAAAGCCCTGCGATAACAAGCACAACACCCAGAACCGCAACCATGGGTGACGAAGAGGACTTCAGCTCCTTGCCCCTTACAGACCGTTGGGTACACAAGGTGCGTTTCGGTTCAAGACTTGTCTCTCTCGTTGCGCTTACAAGTCCCAGAATCCCTGTTAACGTTGGCTAGGTCTGGAAAGTACGCAAGGCAGCATACGAAGAGGCCGCTCAGGCATTCGAAAAGACCCCCGACGAATACGATCCCGCGTTTCGACCGTTTGTCCAGGATCCCAGCTTGTGGAAGGGTGCTGTCGCGGATTCCAACGTCGCTGCGCAACAAGAAGGCATGGCTGCTCTTTGCGCGTTCCTAAAGTTTGGCGGCCGTGAAGGCGCTGTTCGGTCGAGACAACACACCATCACGTCCATTGTCGAAAAGGGTCTCCCGTCTACCAGACCTGCCATCAAGGCAAACTCTCTCGAAGCGCTTCTTCTTTATATCGAACTCGACGTCCCCGGCCCCGTTATCGAAGAAATCCTTCCCGTTCTCTCCAACAAGGTTCCCAAGGTCGTCGCTGCTGCGCTCGCTGCGCTAACGGCCATTTTCCACAACTATGGTTGCAAGACGGCAGACCCCAAGCCCGTGCTCAAGTTCTTGCCCAAGGTCTTTGGCCATGCCGACAAGAACGTAAGAGCCGAGGCTACTAACCTTACCGTCGAGTTCTACAGGTGGTTGCGCGACGCCATGAAACCCATGTTCTGGGGCGAACTCAAGCCGACTCAACAAAATGATCTAGAACAACTGTTCGAAAAGGCCAAATCCGAAGGGGCTCCCAAGCAAGAGCGTCTTCTTCGATCACAGCAAGCTGCGCAGGCCGCCGCTCCTGCAGGAGGCGGCGACGAAGATGAAGAAATGGCTGACGCACCTGAGGATGAAGACGTAGGGGAAATCGACGCATTCGATTTGGCCGAACCACAGGATATCATCAGCAAAGTACCAAAAGATTTCTTTGAGAATATCGCCTCGTCGAAGTGGAAAGAGAGAAAGGAGGCATGTGAGGCCCTTTACGCGGTTGTGAACGTTCCAAGAATCAAGGAGGGTGACTTTAACGAGATCACACGTTGCTTGGCAAAGTGTATGAAGGACGCCAACATTGCCGTCGTCACGCAGGCAGCACAGTGTATCGAGCTACTCGCAAAGGGTCTCCGAAGGGGCTTTGCCAAGTATCGCTCTACCGTCATGCAGCCTATCCTCGAGCGTCTGAAGGAAAAGAAGCAGTCAGTGGCGGATGCGTTGGGGCTTGCCCTGGATGCCGTTTTCCTGTCGACTGATCTAACGGAAAACATGGAAGATATCACCGAGTTCCTCAAACACAAGAATCCTCAAGTGAAGGAAGGTACCATGAAGTTCCTCGTCAGGTGCTTGCGCACAACGAAGGATGTCCCCAGCAAACAAGAGATTGCGACCATGGTTGAGTGCGCGAAAAAGCTTCTTGCCGAAAGCAGTGAAGCTCTTCGCTCGGGTGGTGCCGAGGTTTTGGGTACGATTATGAAGATCATTGGCGAAAGGGCGATGAACCCGCATCTCGAAGGCTTGGACGACATCCGGAAGAACAAGATCAAAGAGTTCTACGAGGCAGCTGAGGTCAAGGCCAAGGATAAGCCAAAGCCGCCTCCGCCAGCAGCTCGAGCACCGCCTCCGGGTCCTGCGAAGAAGGGTCCCGTCAAGAAGGCACCTGCCGGTGCCAAGAAGCCAGCAGGATTTGGCGCAGCGGCGCCTCCTGCCCAGACACCTACACCAGCTCCTGCCGCCGCCGCGCCCCCGCGCATGGGTGGTCTGGGTAACAAGATAGGTGTACCAAAACCCGGTGGTGCTGCTCCTAGCGGTGGTCTTGGTGGCGGTATCAAGGCCCCACAGAAGCGGTCGGCATTTGCTGCGCCGCCATCTCCCCGACGCGCGGAGCCAGAGCCGGAACCGGAGCCTATGGACCTTGATGATCCGCCTTCCCCCGAGGAGCAACGGCCGGCACCACCACGCATGGGACTCGGACGTGGCGGTCTCCAGCCAGGGGGTCTTGCTGGGCGTTCCCTCGCGAAGCCGGTACCAATGGATTACACCCCTACTCCCCCAATGCCACCCCCACCTTCAGGCCTTTCCCACATTGAGCGTGCTGAACTTGAAGAGCTCCGAGATGCCAATGATCGCCTGCTGAAGCAACTCGAGGACGCTCGTCATGATCGGTCGAAACTCTTGTCAGAGATCCAGGAACTTAAGAACCAGAATGCTTCCCTAATTGAGGACCATACCAGGGACGTGCTCTCGATCAAGGCCAAGGAGACCCAGCTGGTCCGGGCCCGCAGTGATTTTGAAGCGGCCGAGCAGACCAACGACCGGTTGCGCCGTGAGCTGGACAGGCTCAAACGAGCTCTGAGCCACACCGAGGATCAACTACGCCACGCGAACCGTGCCCGGCCGGGCAGCCCCAGCTCGCCTCACATCGGCCTTGGAGTCATGAGCCCAACCCACGACGGTGGCATTTATAACGATAACGGCTACCAGCAACAGTCAGCGAATAGGAACCGCATGAGCTTTGCCAGCAGCATGAGTGAAGAGAAGGAGAACGGCGGCGACGGCATGATGTCGGGCGGCTTCCACCAGAAGGTGAGCCCGGACCCTAGGTACCACCAAGGAGGTAGCGGAGGAAGTAGCGGCCGTGGCACCCCTGCTGGCTTCCGTCAGCCGGTGGAGGAGGCTAGGAGCTCCGAGTCGCTGGCTTCTATGGGTTTCGGTAGCTACGGAGCGGAGCGGTCCAGCAGTAGGACTGGCATGAGGACTGGCGCGAGCAGGTTACAGGCTCCTTCGAGTGGCACAGCGGGTGGAATGGAAAGCTGGAAGAGGGCTGCGGAAGTGACGAGCCAGTTGAAGGCTCGGATAGAGCAGATGAAGGTATGTCGCCGCTCTTGATCGTCTCCTTTGGTACGTTGTTGATGCTGATTATTATCCTTATCCAGGCCAAGCAGGGTCTCAACCGACCATAGTCAGGCATTTTCGCTTGGTCATGTTGCCGTGGCGGCATTCTTCCCCCATCGCCGAATGCTATTATTGTTGAGTATAGGTTTTGCGATTTATTAAAGTACGTGGAACGTAGTGTGAACCGAGGGTAAAAAGGGGGAGATTAAAATGGCATTTGTATATTTTGGAGAATGCATACGCATGGTCGGCGTCGGAAAAAGAGAGGAATTGTAATCACGCCTCATACCCCTGTACCTGATTGGTTCCTTGTCTGCCTTGCTTCCTCTGGCTTGTGTCATTCGCCTCCCTCCAACTATAATGCTATTCTCGCTGTAGTATCCGAGGTTTTTCCCCCTTTTTTTTTTTTTTTTTTTTTTTTCTTTTTTTTTTTTTTTTTTTTTGTCTTTTTTCCTCCATGGAGAAAACATGGACTATATCAGTCCGCTACGCACTATGAGAAGGAATATGCAACACCTGATCACCAAGACAGGACCGGATGATGGATGCACGTAGTAGTGTGCATCAGATCGAGGAAACATCAAACATGGATACGAGTATATATTATCCGTGTCAGCGAGGTCTCCATGGTTTTCCCATGTGCTGGCCGGTAGGTCGTGACATGTTGATCGGCCTGACGGGACTCTCAACTTGAGAAATGGAGTCCAAGTTACAAAAGGGAAAAGGAACAAGGAAAGAAACTGAGAATGAATAAACAATTCTTTATTATTTCTATCAAAGGCCAAAAAAAGACACCAGAAGGCCAGGGTTGGCTCACATTACCATATCACCCATCTTGTCTTTTCAGTGTATACAAGTCTATACTTTAGTGTCCTAGGGATGAATCTCCAAGGTAGGTAGAGTAGAGCAGGCCTGGCTCGCTCCATGCTTATGTATAGGCAAGCATGGGAAGGGTTCTGGACTTTTGGGGTTCACATCCATCATTGTCACTTTTACTACCTATGAGAGAATGCACGCACAAACATATATCTCCCGCTCTTGCTACAGATACATACATACATACATTCGAGCACACTCGAGGAGGCATTTGTGAATATCAACCTTTGTCTAACTTTTCAAACATGGCATGGTAGATGAAAGATATTTACAGGTATCTTTGACCATTTACCAGCGGTATCTTTCCTTTTCTCTAACAAAACCACTAAGCAGTCTGCAAGTACACTTGTTCCACTCGCAGCGCTATTCACTATTACAACTGACATTAGCGAGATGTCCAAAGCAGCTCCTACCTAACAATGAGTCGAATGTACAAGGCGAGGCTCTGGACGGGACATAGGGAACTGTCTGGAAACTGGTAAAGACTGGATTTCGGGAGGGTTGAAACTGATGGACAGTAGTAAAAACAAAAGTAAATCCAGATATATCCGACGTGTTTGTGTTCATCAGGACGGGAGGTAACGGGTTTCTGCGGGTAAGTTTCTCTTTAAACAGATGTACTTCCAACCGCTTTGTCATGATATGTGTAGGTCCCTAGGTAGATAGATAGGTAAGAAAGGTAAGAAAGGTATCTCTAGGTACTCAAGTGAGGTATACGTTGTACTAATGCTCTGGTCACTACTACTAGTACAGCTGTCAAAAGTACCATCCATGTAGGTAGGTATGCAGTCGGTGCAGATGAACATTTACATTGCCTCGGCCCGTCGGTTCCCGGATTCCGGGTCTTCGGGATTTGGCGACCGTTCGGCAATGCAACATGCAAGATGCAAGATGCATCCCTCCTCCCCCCCAAGCTTTTGAAAAGCTTATTTCAGCCTTGGCTACCTGTGCCTAGAGGTACCTTTTGCGGCTGTGCATAGGGTCTAGTGTCTACCTCACTTTTGCTGCTTGCCTAGAAAGGCAAGGTCCAGAACATGGAAGATGACTCCTTGAGATCGCTTGAGGCTTGGGGGTCACTAGTGTAGAGGGGGAATCTTGGCCATCACCTGGGTCTTATGACCATTGGATCTTCTGCAGCAGAGGGGATGCCACCGAGGTCATCACGGGACGGGACGAACAGGGTAAACGGGAGAAGAAGAAAAAAAAAAAAAAAAAAAAAAAAAGGGTAAGGTAGCTTCGGGACGTCGGGAGACGCACAGGCTATGCAGCTGTCGAGCGGTTAGTGTCAACCTTATTTCTGGGGACTGCTCAAACTTTATTTTGACGAGACTCGGTCTGGAGGGTAATGAGTTAGGTGTGCTTGTCCTCGCCATATTCACATCGTCAGATGGAGTTGTGTTTCGCAAGTTGTCAGTCACTTGGCTCTCACCTCGACACCTCCTATATAATTTTGCTATCAAAATTAAACTGCGGTTGAAGACTGTGTTTGTTAGCAGAGCCTTCCTGTTGGCATGTACTTAGCTGTCTTCACATGAACAATTTCTGCGTCGGTGGTTGCTCGACCTGGACACTCCTCCGTCGCTGTTTTCCTCTGGCCCCAAATCAGCCTGCAGCATGTCCCACCACTTCGTCGGAACTTGAACACCCGCTGAAGCCTTTCGCAAAGCGTGTATATATCCCTTGTCAATGTCTTGCTCATCACAGCAAGGTGCAATGCATGAGCATGTCGAATCCACAGGTTGCATCAAAATCCACAAACCCAATTTGCACAAGGTCGTACAATGCACAGCAATACATTGCACGATCGATTGACGACATGAACGCAATCTGTGTATTACCATTATGTGCGTTCGAAAACAGGGTGTCTGAGCGCAAGCAACGTGGGACGTGGTCAAAAAAAAAAAACAAAGAAAACGAACAGTCGTTCATCCGGTCTCCAGAAGTGCATCTAGACTCTCGTGGAGTTCGCACTACTCCAGGTTTTTTTTTTGTTTTGCGAACCAATGCGATCGAATGGGGCAGTGCACGCGTTCCCCAGATGGATGCTCCCAAAAAAAAGTCCCCCAAGATCACATGCGCCCCGGACTGAGTGGAGGGTTTTGCGGGGTGAAAACTGGAACTGGAACTGGAACTGGCTCGGGTATCGGTCGGGGGTCGCCTTCCGGCACTTCCTTGCGCCGCAACCAGTTTTTGCGAGGGAGCGCAGAGACCACCAGGTAGGTGGGTCGGGCCATGGCATCTGGGCCTGCCTGGGAAAGACAACCTACCTCTTAGGCACTGGGGCTTAGCACCGCCATCCAGGTTGTTCCAGACTTCCAGTCCATCGATCGAGAAGACCAGTCTATCGCTTTCAATTCACCGAGATGGCAACTGAACGAGGGCTTTGCGAAGAAGGAGGCAGAAAAAAAAAAACCCATAGCTCCATCGTTGACATTCAGAACTTGCAGCATTTTCATAGAGGTAATTATACGGACTGAAACAAGTCGTGGTTTCCAAGGCTTAACTGAAACCTGAATGGTCTCTCTCCAACCAAGTCCAGGCAGGCTTCCGTTGTCTTGAGCGGGCAGTCCCGGCAGTTCGCATTTGCTCCTCTCTGTTCTGTCTGCGCGCGGGCGCGAGCATCAAAGCTTGAGTCTGGGGTCTCCATTCTCCAACACCTGCTGGATCTTTCTTTCTTTTCCCCAGATACTTCACTTCATATGATGTCATGTGGGCTGGATAGTAGTACCAACGGACAGGAACCAGATCGAATCGAAACAGAGTATGTAGCAAAAAATAGCTTCATTGCAACCCGACCCGGTTGGCTGTTGGTTGTGTGGGCGTGCGTGGTCTGGACCTGGAGCATACATATGAGACTTTTGGGAGATGGAGATGGGGAGACACAACATCACATCGGAGGGTTTCCACAAGTCCACACACAGCACAAGACGCAGCCCCGACCGTTCTTTCCCTTTGGGGTGAAACCGTTGACGCTCCATCTCGCTACGATGGAGATGGCGATCAAAAAATACCGTGACAATAGTATCCAGATGTCCAAACTGGAACTCTGGGGGAGGAGTTAGGTTCCAGCCGGGAGCTATGTAACAATAAGAGCGGAGGAGGCTCCTCTTGTTTTCTCCACGCATCGAGAAAGATACGGTGTGGACTCCTGGTCGCTATTCTTTGCCTGCTGGCCAGATGGCACACGCGAGGCACACAGAACCGACCGGTGGGCAGAAACCTGGAGAAATGTCAGGGGCACGAAAAAGAATGCACCGGGGTTCGACCAGAAAATTTTTGACGAAAGGGAGGAGATATACCGAAATATCCGAGATAATATCTGGGGTGTGGTGGATGGTCCGGATTCTTGGGGAAGAAGAATGATACACAGGCCACGCGAGACAACGTTTGCTATCGGCCCTTCTCCATGTCCTGCTGATCGTTTCTTTAGTAGTATCGGATCTCAGTGCGAGATTAGATTCGGGTGCGAGATCAGATTCGGGTGGTTCGTCCGGTGGTTTGGTTCCTCCCCATGTTTTTGCAACTGTTTACCGACAATTGTGATTGTTGTTGATGTTGTTGTTGAATTTTCCTCTCACAAAATCCTTACTGCCCGGATTTTCCTAATCGCGCATGTCTCGGAGCGAGACCGTTGGAATAAGATATCGCTTGGTTCAGCCGGGGCTCTCATCATGGGACATGTCGTTGACTCGTTAGGAAAGTCTAGGACACACACTCTGGTGTGGAGCAGCTGGCGGTTCGGTGGTGCACGACTTGTCAGCTTCTTTCGGCGGCTCCCAGATCGTCGTGAAGCTGCCAGGAGGTCACCGGTTTTTCCGAGTTTTTCGTCGACCAGGAACCTGGAGCGTTCTGGAGGGGAGACGAGTCATTGATGCTTGACCGTCTCGCGGATACTGCGAGCTGGTTGGTGTTTTGTACAAGAACCCATCAGCCGGGAACTCCACCAGTTCATCCACCGCACATCCACACCAGAGCCACACGGCGCCACAAAAGGACCGAGTTTTCAAAAGCCCATCTGGTCTTCTTCTTGAATTTAGCCTAATTAGCTTTCATTTTACCCAATTGGCCCTCCTTACGTTACCTGACACATTCCGGTGGATTCCCCTCGGGCGTTTGGTCTCTTCTGGGCCTTGAAGCCATCGCGGACCCATCACCTCCTGAGCTATCCCGCATGGAACCCTAACCCGGATGCGCTTCTGTTTACTTTTCAGCGGGTCTGCAACGACCCCATCACAACCCCATGCTTTCCCATCCGACTGGGTCTTCCCCAGCCAGAGTCTAGATTCTCTGGGGATGGGCCTGGGGGGCTCCATTGCCATGAGGCTCTCCGGTGGCTTACTCCACACTCGCAAGCCACATTCAGCAGCCCTCAGCGAGTCAGACACTCTCCTCCTCCTCCAAGGCGGCTGGCGGTCCCTCCCACTGCATCCCCATGAATTCCAATTTCCCCGGCCTTTGCCTCTCCATGTCTCCCCGGGGGTTCGCCCAGGATGATCCTACACGGGGTTGGATGAGAGGTTCCAGGCCGTCTCGGAGTGCTTGCACACTAGCTCTGCATCTTCCTGCCCAAGTGCTGACTTCGCCTCCCCGGGCATCCATGCTTCCACAGCGCCGCCAGGGCCGGACTTGGGCGGGGATGGTCCGTAAGCATCTGGTCCAGTTTCTTGGTCTCGTGACAGTTTGAAGTCGTTCGCGATGCCGAAAGACGAACAGGAAATTGTCGGTGACCCCGGATCCATCAACACATTCTCGGTAGATCTGGGGGCGAAGGGGAGAGAGGGAAGAGTGGACACTGACAGGACAGGAAGCATGCAGTACATAAAGACCAAGCTTCGTCGTCTCGAAAGAAGCTTTTCTGTCATTCCTTAGCTGCATCATTATCTCCATCATCCTGACTCGACATTGCAATCTCTTTGCATTTCTTCTCCCGTCTTCCCGGAAACCCTTTCCCAAGAGAAACACTCGACAAGAACACTACCTACCAAGACGACACATCTCGACACAGCGACAAGCAAGATGGAGCACGATCACTCCGCCTCCGACATTGAGAAGGAGGCCGTCACTGTGGCCCGGCCACAGGGCGATGTCACCCGCGTTGAGGCTCCCGTTACCCTCAAGGCGTACATGATGTGCGTCTTTGCCGCTTTCGGCGGTATCTTCTTCGGCTACGACTCAGGTTACATCTCTGGTGTCATGGGCATGAAGTACTTTATCGAAACCATCAACGGACCCGGCGCCACCTTCCTGCCTTCCAAGGAAAAGTCGCTCATCACCTCCATTCTCTCTGCCGGTACCTTCTTTGGCGCCCTCATGGGCGGTGATCTCGCTGACTGGGTTGGTCGTCGTCCTACCATCATCTTCGGCTGCCTCGTCTTCATCGTCGGTGTTGTTCTCCAGACTGCCTCCCAGAGCTTGGGTCTCATCGTTGCCGGCCGTCTTGTCGCTGGTTTCGGTGTCGGTTTCGTCTCGGCCATTATCATCCTGTACATGTCTGAGATCGCGCCCCGCAAGGTCCGCGGTGCCATGGTGTCCGGCTACCAGTTCTGCATCTGCCTGGGTCTGCTCGTGGCCTCGTGCGTTGACTACGGCACCCAGAACCGCCCCGACAGCGGCTCTTACAGAATCCCGATTGGTCTCCAGATGGCCTGGGCCCTCATTCTTGCTATTGGTATCTTCTTCCTTCCTGAATCCCCTCGCTTCTTTGTTAAGAAGGGCAAGCTCGACAAAGCCGCCGGCGTGCTCTCCCGTCTGCGCGACCAGCCGCTCGATTCCGACTACGTTAGGGATGAACTTGCCGAGATTGTTGCCAACCACGAATTTGAAATGACCGTCGTCCCCTACGGCAACTACTTCCAGCAGTGGGCCAACTGCTTCCGCGGCTCCATCTGGCAGGGTGGTTCTTACCTCCGCCGCACCATTCTCGGCACTTCGATGCAGATGATGCAGCAGTGGACGGGAATCAACTTTATCTTTTACTTTGGCACCACCTTCTTCCAGCAGCTCGGCACCATTGACGACCCCTTCCTGATGTCTCTGGTCACTACTCTTGTCAACGTCTGCTCTACCCCCATCTCCTTCTATACTATGGAGAAGCTCGGCCGTCGTACCCTCCTCATCTGGGGCGCTCTCGGCATGCTGATCTGCGAGTTCATCGTCGCCATCGTTGGTACCTGCAAGCCGGATGATACCATGGCCATCAAGGCCATGCTCGCCTTCATCTGCATCTACATCTTCTTCTTTGCTACCACCTGGGGCCCTGCTTCCTGGGTCGTCATCGGCGAGGTTTTCCCTCTTCCCATTCGTGCCAAGGGTGTTGCCCTTTCCACCGCCTCCAACTGGCTCTGTAAGTCTTTTTTTTTTTTTTTTTTTTTTTTTCTCCTGTCCTGCTACCTTTTGAAAGTCTTTCTCAAAAATAGTTTGACTAACTCTTTTCCTCTTCTTCAGGGAACTGCATCATCGCCGTCATCACTCCCTACATGGTCGACGAGGACAAGGGCAACCTGGGCCCCAAGGTGTTCTACATCTGGGGTGGCCTCTGCACCTGCTGCTTCATCTATGCCTACCTGCTTGTGCCCGAGACCAAGGGCCTCACCCTCGAGCAGGTCGACCAAATGCTTTCCGAGTCTACCCCCCGCACCTCGGCCAAGTGGAAGCCTCACACCACTTATGCTGCTGAGATGGGCATGACCGAGAAGACTGTTGCTGGCCACGCTGAGAACCGCAGCGATAGCGAGTAAAGAAAAGAAAGAAAACACAAAACCAGAAGAAAGAAAGAAAGATGGATGAATGGATGGATGGACGATACCCCGATGTTTGCATGGTTGAAGGAACCATCACACTCACTGCAAAGTGGTGGGGATGGGACGCATATCTTGCTTTTAATTTTTTTTTATTATTTTTTTTTTGTTTTTTTGTCAATTTGGTCAGCATTTACGCTTTGCATGAGCAGCATGAGCAGCATGAGCATTCCAAGCGGGTTTATACTTGGGATACAAAACGGGGAGGGAAGGAATTGGGAAAACGGATTGCTCCTCTCTTTGGGATATATTTCTTACCTAATGTTTACAAGACAACCTCTGAAATGAGAAAGTTGATCACTCACAACATGATTTCGCTCGCAACTCTAGATGCGTGGAGGTGATTGAGAGCCGTGACTGACATATCTAAATGCCGCGCTGCCGATCGCCGCGTCTTCCTTCCCTTTTTTATCCCCCCTCCTAACTTCATCTCTGTGTGATGTTGGAGTGACGGATGAATGATTGGTTTATCCCCTCCTGAAGTTGGAGTTGAAGTTTTCCTTGGCAGAGATCAACATTTTCCAAACCCTTTCTATGGCTGCCAAGATAAGGCACTGTTGGAATAGTGCTATACTAGCCGGCTCTGCCGGTGTTGCCTAGCTTCACGTGCATTGTTTGGGGCCGTGTTATTCGGACACAGCTGAATTGTACGGTCATTCCGTGGAATGCCGACAGAACATGGCTTAACAGATGCTAACCAGTGTACAATTGATTAACAGGACACTATGATTTGACAGATCCAAAATCTGGTTTTCGAATTTGAGGGAAGGGTTTAAACCTAATTGAAAACTCGGTAAAGTGCTCTGAGGTTCCCCCAAAAGTAAGAAAGTATGGGATTGAGTAAAAATGGGAGCATGCACCTGCCGCTCAAGTTGCCATGTTAAGCTCTGTCTGTCTCTTTTCTGCCACCAGGGGACTGGAGCTCGGAGGATCCGTTCGTGCGCACAGTCCAGTGTTTGTACACTAACCGCGCAAGCTGAGTGCCGTGTAAGTCGCGCATCTGAACCAATCACAGCAACGTGATTCGACACCACTGACGCAATTAATTCTCCTTCTCCTCCAGCCAACCCGGCCCACATCTTTTCTCCTTTCAACAAATCAAGCGCTTCTTCACTCTTCGACAACATAATCGGTTGATCTCCCGCTTTGTTCATTGAATCTGGCGCATTTGGTTGGCCCAAGGCCTCCAACAGTCACCCCGATTGGGAAATGGTCTCAACCGTTTTGTTTGCACGGACATCTCGGCGATGATGTCAACAAGCGCTGGATCCAGTGACCTCATCAGCCAGCCGAGCCCTCTATTTGGGAAAAGCTGGGGTCCACTGAGGTCATAGCCTTACCATGAAGCGGACAGCCCGGCTCATGGGAATTTGGGTATTCCGGATGCTCACTTGTGAGGACCCCTTCCTTATATGTTCCTTGAAACGAAGGGATGGATGTGGAAGCATGGAAAGTATGACGCTGCTGCACGTCAGGACCGCATTGCACCCATTGGCATCCATGGTAGCGTCGGTACCTACTTATTGCCCTGGGGGAGGACTGTTTCTGCTCTCAGACATCTTCTTGGTTTCCCTCCTCTTTAATTGATCACTTCCCGTCTGTCATCCCATCCCCATCTCCCATATACCGCACATCTTGACGCCAATCACGATATTTTTTTTTCCTTTCTTTTTCTACATCCATCCCCCCAAACGTTCTGTGAGCCTGCTTGTGCCTAGATCATTAGCGCAGGGATATCAATTGGCTTGTGTTTTGTCTTGTCTCATCTGCTTCGTACCTTACCAATACCACATCTCCCATTATCAAGCTACCTAATACATCACCCTATTACTACGCTATCTACCTACGACTCCTCGATAATACAAACACAAGATGGCTACCACACACCGTGACCATCTTCCGGGCACCTACCCCGACTCTAACCCGGCCACCCCCAACGAGCAGGGCCTGGCGCCGCAGAACCAGAGCTACATCCAAAGCCACGACCAACGAAACAAGCTTCACAAGTCCACCGACCCCCGCTCCCATAACTTTTCCGACGCCCGCCTCGGCAACATCGAGTCCCAACCCATCGGAAACGAGTCTGACATCAGCCAGAGACACTTTAACCGTGACTATTCAGGCGAAGCCGTCGGTGGCGGCTTCTACAACCATGACAGCGGTCCGACCATATTCAACTCCCAGCACCCGCGTGTCTCCCAAGCCCCGCAGCGCACCCTCCAAATGGAGAACACCGACGGAGAGGCCGCCCTTGGAGACCAGCAAGAATATACTTTTTCCAAGCCTGTTCCGACCGTCGCCAAGGAGCAGGGCTTCCGCGAAGTTGACGCTCGTCAAGCTCCCGAACAGGGTGTCCATGAAGTCGGCTCTCGCCCCGAGGTTGACTCCCATCCCGAGGCGCGCCGCGCGAACGTGGCTACCTTCAGCCAAGGCGCCGCCGACGAGCAGCCTTCCAACATCCGCGACAAGTCCAGCAACGACGACGCCACCTCGCGCACTAGCCACACCAGCGGTACTGCTCCTTACTGGGGAGATCTTCCCAAGGCCTCCCAAGGCGGTATTTACAACACGGTCACCGGTCATGGCAGTGCTCGGGATGATCATGATGAGCACCATCACCTACCTCATAGGTCAGCAGAAGACTCTGACATCAGGTTGCACGTTACGGGCCTTGGTACTGACGTTCCAAGTGGTGGCGTTTACAACACTGTCGCGGGCCATGGAAGCAGCGACGAGGAGAGCAAGCGTCACCTGGAGGACAGCAACCACAATTATGATAACCTCAAGCTGAATATTCCCGAGAATGACCATGCCGGCGCAGCTACTATTAACAGCACTGAGGCTGTCTTTGATGCGCCATTGGCTGCTGTCCCCGAGGACAAGACGTGGGCTTCCAACAGCTTCTCTCAGGTACCCACTGGTGCTCCTGACGCTGGAACGGTGACAGGTACGGATCGCAAGGACATTGCTCCTGGCTTCCTGCCTGAGCTTGCTGCAGCAGATGATGCTAAGCTCCTCGCCGAGTCGGCTACTAAGAGAAAGGAACGTGCTGGCAGCACCGCTAACGACAATGTCTTTGATGCTCACGCTCATGGTAGCTACCGGAAGGACAGCACTACATCTGCTGGC
This sequence comes from Neurospora hispaniola, assembly GCF_033458365.1. Taxonomy (NCBI): domain Eukaryota; kingdom Fungi; phylum Ascomycota; class Sordariomycetes; order Sordariales; family Sordariaceae; genus Neurospora; species Neurospora hispaniola. Next base: position 1,517,897 of record NW_026944415.1, on the reverse strand, counting down.
TCCAACGCCCAGAACAGTGACGTCAAGGCCCAACGCGCTTTTCCCTTGACTTCCAAGCACGCGACCACTGCTGACGTCTCTATGGCCAAGGACGATGCTGGCTCGTCTCCCAACCAGCACCATTCGCGCCACAAGGATGCGTTTGTTGCGGGCGCTGCTGGTCTTGGTGCGGGTGCCGCCGCCTCCCATCTGGCCAAAAAGCACCAGGATGATGAGCTTCGCGAGATTAAGGACAGAAACGCCCAGAAAAACCTAGGAGAGGACACCCTTGCCAAGGAATGGGATACCGTCCCCGAGAATCTGGACCATCCTGCTCGCAACTATCCTCGTCATGCTGCCGCTGTCAGTCACAGAAGAAAGAGCCAGGAACTCAACGAGGCCGGCGTCATCCCCATCTCTGGCACCACGTTGGAGAAAGTGAAACACAAGGAGGAGGAGAAACCCCTTGGCGAAGATACCCTCAATGTTTGGGGCACCACCCCGGAGAACTTGCAAAAGCCCGCGACCCGTCACACTGCCCATGGCGTAAACGTCCAGCAGCCTGCCGCTGAGAACAGACTGGCGAAGCAGCCATCGCCTGCTGGAAGCAATAGCAGTGAGGGCTCCTCCAAGGGCGAGAAGAAGCACCGTGGTCTTCTCGGTATCTTCCACCGCCACAAGGACGACAAGGAAGAGAACACCACCGCCACTGAGTCCCCCAAGTCTCCCAAGGATAAAAGCCACAGTAAGCTGAAGAAGGATGCTGCTTTGGCCGGCACTGGAGCTGCTGCTGGCTACGGTCTTGCCCACCACCACAGCAAGGACGACAAGGACGCCGCCAACCAGCCCACCGAACTGGACCAGAACATGAAGCGCAGGGCTTCCGAGGCTGCTGCTCCTGTAGCTGTTTCCCACCGTCGGAACCCCAGTGACGCTCAGAGCGCGATCCCCCATGTTCCTGCAGTGGGCGCTACATCTGCTGGCGCCCCTTCCCACAGCCTTTCCCAGGCTCAGCGCGAACATGCTCCTGCCAGCAAGATCCCCGTCGCCGCGGATCACAACATCCACCACAGGATGAACAGCAACACGGCCCACGCTGGTATGGCTGGCGCCACTCTTGCTGGAGTCGCTGGTGGCATTGGTGCGGCCAAGTATGCTTCTGCCCACGATGACAAGGAGACCATTCATCCTGAGCAAGACGTCTCCCACGCCGCCAGTGGTGTAGGTGCCCCCGCTGCTGCTGGTACCGGTGCTGTAACTTCGGGCGGCTTGTATCACACTGAAAACCCGAGACAGCCTCCTACTGACTCTAGCACTAATCCTTCCGGGGTGAAGCCGAATGAGAATCTTGCCAGGAACACCGCCCAGGAACCCGGCTACAACGTCTTGATGTCCGGAACCCCCTCTGGTGTTCAACCCATGTCCACCCATGGTCATGACGGCAAGCATGCGAAGACTACCAATGAGCCTGGCAACTACAACCACCTCCACACGGGAACTCCTTCAGGCGTCGCAATGGACACTGCGAATGTAGGCCGTGCCCGTTCCGAGGATCAGCCTCGCACTACCCAGAAGCCAGGCAACTACAAGCATCTTGCTAGTGGCACTCCCTCCGGCGTCATGGCCGGTGCCACTTCCCAGCCCTCCGCTCGCCGTGCCTCCGAGGGTGTCAAGCGCAACGCTCCCGCCGCCGGTGGGAGTGATTCTGAGGAAGGTCTTTACAATGTCCTCTCATCCGGTACCCCTTCAGGCGTCAAGATTTCTCCCCGCCATTCCCGCCATAGCTCTCGCTCGTCTGAGCCCGTCATCCACGCCGACCACCAGGACAAGGACGGCATGTACCGGACTCTCGCCTCCGGCACTGCCACCGGCTTGAACGTTGCCGCCATGCACGAAAACCGTGACAAGGCCATGAAGGATGTTAAAGATGAGGTGCACGAGCAGAGCGCCATGAACACTTTGTCTTCCAAGTCCCGTGTCAACCAGCACAGCCTTCCCCCGGCTGAGTCGCAGCCTATTGCCGCCCTTTCGCCCGCTGAGCACCATAAGAACCAGGATACCGCAGCCGCCGCACCCACGCACCACACCACCGCCAGACGCACCCAAGACCAATACAAGCCCGTTCTCTCGGCCGAGCCTCCCCAGCAATTCATGTCCCCCGAAGTGATGCCTGACGCCTATACCACCTCGGTTCCTGGGCGCAACTCCGGTGCCGGATCTGGTCCCGCTCTCGCCCCCGCGGCCACGGAGCCCATGCGTGCCAAGCACATGAGTCCTATGGTGATGCCGGACGCCTATACTGCTTCTGCGCCTGGACATTCTGGGGCGGAGAAGATCAATAGCATCCCCGAGTCTACTGGCCATACTTATGGTTCCGCTGCTGCTCAGCCTGCTGAGGCTAAGCATATGAGCCCGGAAGAGATGCCGGCTGCTTATACCGCTTCCGCCCCGGGACATTCGGGTGCTGAGAAGCTCGCTGAGCCCAAGACCACGGCTCCGCGCTCCGACAAAAACCTTGCGCTGGCGGCAGCCAGTGGGGCTTGGGCTGCTCGTTCAACTCACAAGGGCGTGAGTGAGGGTTCTGATAAGGAACAGCGCATTCACAAGCCGGTGTTTCACAAGTGCCAACATTGTGGAAAGGATAACGACGTCAGTGATGTTTTGGATACAGTTTTGAAGGGTGAGAGTGGTCGTCAGTAATAGGGAGGATCAGGATACTTGGATTTGAGCTTTACGGCGGCTTTTTTTTGTTAGTTTTTGGATACCAGGAGGGAATTTTTGTTATTGAATTTATGCACTTATGACACTTGATGTTTGACGGACTTGAAGAATACCAATGGCATTTTAATGGCTGGCTATTAGTTGTAGCGGTCGTCTGACCGGTGGTTGTGGATAGCCACTCAGATGGATATTTTAGCTTGATTTCCTTTTCTTTCATGAGAATGTTACATGATCACTGCTGTATGCTTCACATCTCCTTCAAGCCTTGCGGGCGGGAATAATCGCGGATATTCTGCATGGAAGTAATCGACACGAAAGTCGTCGACATCAATGATCCTTTCGCCGACGTCTTCTGGCCGACCACGTCGACCACATTAACCGAATCGGCCCCGACCATCGACAGCCACGAATGAAATTTTTCCTTCGACGCACATACAAAACCCATGAGTTCCACCAGATTACAGTAGGCATGCAGTCGCAATGCGCTGTTCAGACGATAATCAGGTACATGACGGCTTCTTGACGTCACGACTTTGTGCAGCCGATCAATGGATCTACATTTGCGCTCTGCGGCTACGGCCCGTTCATGTCAAATGTTGGACAGGTGCGGCACGTACACAACTTATCTTTAACTCCTGCAGTACCTCAGGCCACAACATTTTTTTGTTTCGCTCGAGCCAAGATAGTTCATATCTTTTCAGTCTTAGTATTCTCTCTTACTTGCCAACAAACATCACCTTTACTCACTGTGACTTGGGTCACCCCTCATCCCTCAATCGCAAGGTCAAGCAAGATGGACGCCAAATCCCCCCACATCAAGAACCGCGACACTCCCCAATGGGGCCTCTACCAGCGGAATATGTTTTGGAGATACAACGATCGGGAACTGCCGCCTTTTAACACCCGTACGTCTTTCCTTGTTTTCTTGATTATTCACCTACCTCTCTCATCAACCAACCTCGATGGATGGCCGGTAACTAACCCTCCCCCTCCCCCCTCCTCTAAACAGACCCAGACGTCCTCGAACGCCTCGCCTCCCGCAAACTCTCGCAAAACGGCTGGCTCTACGCCTCGTCCAACGCCGGACTCTCCCACACCCACCTCGCCAACCGACAAGCCTTCTTCCGGCACAAGCTCGTGCCGAGACAACTAGTCGACACCAACGAGCGGTCCACGCGCACCTCTCTCTTTGACGGGAAATGGGAGGTCTCAGCCCCCTTTGGCATCGCGCCCGTGGGAATCAACAAGATCTACCACGATCAGGGAGAGCTGGCGGTTGCCAAGGCGGCGGGTGAGCTGGGGCTGGTGTATAGTTTGAGTACGGCGGGGAGTTTTCCCATTGAGGACGTCGGGAAGGCGAACGAAGAGGGGAGAGCCAACCGGTTCAAGGCCAATGAGAATTTAGATGTGGAAGGGGAAGGTGGGCATGAAAACTCGAAAAAAGTTCCCGAAGCGCCCCGGTTTTTCCAGCTCTACATGCCTCACGACAACGAGTTGACCCTGAGCTTGCTCAAGCGGGCGCACGAGTCCGGCTTCCAGGCGTGTATCCTGACCACGGACACGTCGCAGCTAGGGTGGCGACACGACGATGTCGCAACGAGCAACTATGCTTTTTACCGCGGCATCGGCGGAGAACTGGGTTTCACGGACCCCGTCTTTCAAAAGAGAATGGCCGAGGCCGGGGTTGACCCCCAGAAAGACGCCGTGAGGGCAGCGAGTATGTGGATCGACACCATCTGGCACGGCCGGGCGTGGTCGTGGGACAAGGCGGTTTGGGCGCGCGAGAAGTGGCAGGAGATTGCCGGGAAAGATAAACCTTTCTTGATCAAGGGAATTCAAAGCGTGAACGACGCCAAAAAGGCGGCGGACTTGGGGTTTGAGGGCGTGGTGGTGAGTAACCATGCGGGAAGACAGGTGGATGGGGCGGTGGGCAGTTTGGATGCCCTGGAGAGCATTGTCAAGGCCGTTGGGGAGAGGAGGGGGTTTACGGTCATGTTTGATAGTGGGGTGAGAGGGGCGGCGGACGTGATGAAGGCGCTGGCGCTGGGAGCCAAGTTTGTGTTTATTGGGAGACTGTGGATTTGGGGGTTGGCCATCATGGGGGAGGAAGGTGTGAGGCATGTGTTGAGGAGTCTGTTGGCGGATTTTGACATTTTGATGAATGTGATGGGGGTGAGGAGTGTGGACGAGATTGATGGGAGTCTCTTGGAGAGTGGGCCGAGGGTTTATGGGTTGTTGAATGAGAAGAGTAAGTTGTGAGATGGGGATGGTAGAATATGGCGGCAGAAGCCTATAAAATCTTGCTAGAGGTAGGAGGTAGGGTGTAGACAAAAACCATGAGCTGTTGACTCTCGAGGACCCACCTGTACGAAGAAGCTCAGGGGCTTTTTCCCGTTTGGGTACAAGTAAACAACCACGAGGAAAACATGATCCCCAGGTTTGATAGCGCGGGCAGAAAGGGACCTGGAAGAAGAGGAAATCAATTCCATCTAGAATTACCTAGATGGGACCCACTTCTCCGCCATGAAACATGTAGGTATCCATGTAGTGTAGCGGGGCAAACTGCTCCACCAACCAACTTTCAAGGATCCCTGGTTTGTCATTCCAGCGTGCATTCAGTGTTGCAGTTGGTTTGTCTTGTCCACATGTAACCCGAACCCTGAGATTTGTAGCTTCAAGTGACCCCCAGGCGCCACTGCAGTGCATTCATCTGTCTCGTGCATGACCCATGTCAGGTAAAGGTTGGGCGAAGCTGATTGTCGAACCTGCAGTGATCTGATGATCCATTCAGCAGCATTTGATTCCTTTCTTGCTGGCGGCAGCAGCTGTCCTTCATTTCCTTCGGGCAGTTCTCTCAGGTCCAGGCCGGCCCGATTTTGTTGCTCACCAACCACCAACACAATTCTCTATCTTTATTTTGACACCAGCAGTCAATTGCGCTTAGGTGGCTCCAATCCGCATCTGATTGCGCTTCTCTAAATTGAGGTCAAAAGTGGGCTAGACTAGTACATACTGTAGGTACATAGTCATCAACATCACCTGCAGAACGCAATCCTGGCCTCCACTTGGCAGCGGAGAAGAGGCCCGTCTGACATTACATGACAGCCAACAACTCCAAGCCAACGACACCTCACAGCTGGACTGACACCTGAGCCCGCTCACCTTCCCGCCGCCATCCATCGATCTGTCCCGTCATCTCCATCGCATCGTCTAGTGTAGGTTTTAGGTAGCCCTATGCATTACCTACCTAGTCAAAGAGCCAGTCAAGAGCGGCGACAATAGACTAGACCAACTAGAGAGGCCCTGATCATCAACTAGGCCCCCCCCATTCAACGGAGCTTTCCCCGGCCGCGACAAGGACAAGAACCCCCCAATCCACAAAGGTCCAGCCCAGCCCAGTCAGGTCTCTCATCGCCATCCCCAAGTGCTACCTTAGCCTCCTTTCTCACCGGCCGCTGCCCACTCACTGCTGTCAGTGCCCGTCGCATTCCCGCTGCGCGTCCAGCCTACTACCTAGTCAGGTAATCCTCCTCGCGACCCTCTTTCAGCTTCGACCTTCTCCGCTCTTCCATCTTCGATAGGATCCAGACCTCTCTCTGCTGTTGGAATACAACATGGCCGGCTTTCCTCCACGAAACCAACAGCACATCCAGCCCGATGAAGGCTACTCGGAAGACCCTCTGAACCCCCAGGCCAATTCCTCCTGCCTCAAATCCCGCGACGCCTCTCCTTGCGCCCATCCATCGTCGCGCCAAGCCTCAGACATTCCACCCTGGCTGATCCAACATATCTCGGGCCTCTCCATGGAAAACAAGACTGGTTGGCCCTCCTTTTCCCCTGTTTTTTTGTTTCAGTTTTCATCCAAATCGTCCAAAAACGAATCCAACTGACCAGTCGCGCTTCTCTCCTAGAACTCGCCATGGCACTCCTCAACGACCTCCCCACGAGCGTTATCTCGCAAATCGTCGAAACACAACTCTATCCCCGACTGTACATCGACTTTGTGCGCTATCTCCCAGCCGAAATATGCCTAAAGATTCTGGGGTACCTCGACCCCATCTCTCTCATCAATGTCGCCCGTGCCTGCCGAGTCTGGTACGAGCTTGCCATGGATCGAAAGCTGTGGCAGCATCTGTACTACATGGAGGGCTTCAAGGCGCTAATGGACGAGATCCATGCCGCCGAAGAAAAGATGAACCAGACTCCCATACCCACCCCCAGCCATTTAGAGCAATACCGGCCCGAAGAAGACGGACATGTTCACAAGAGGAGGGCCATTGCCAAAGCATCACCCCCTATGCTGCCCGCTGATGAGGATACCAAAGTGTTGCCCGCTGATGAGCCTTGTGATATCGACATGGCGGGCTCGAGTATCTTTGGTGGTGGTAGTGGTTGCGGCGTAGCCCGCTCGCGGATGAGTGAACACGGCGAGGTCAATGGGAGAGGAAGACGCGTGGACAAGGGAAAAGGACGGGCCATGAGCCCACCGCCGCAGCAGTCGGCTACCACCCGTTACAGAGACAGCATGTCTCACAGAACCCCCATCCTTGCTGGCACGTTGCAAAAGACGACTCTGTGGTGGTGGGATGCTAACGACCGCCGATACAAGATTGACTGGAAATATCTGTATACCATGCGCCGACGACTCGAGGCCAACTGGGAGCACGGAAAATACACAAACTTCCAGCTTCCCCACCCGAACTATCCTGAGGAAGGCCACCGCGAATGCATCTACAGTATTCAGTATAATCCCCAGTTTCTTGTCAGTGGCAGCAGGGATCTCACCATCAAGGTATGGGACATGAAGAGCAGGCGTTGTTTGCGGACGCTCAAGGGTCACCGTCGCTCCGTGCTCTGTCTTCAGTTCGACTCTAGCCCCGACGAGGACATAATCGTTTCTGGCAGCTCCGATTCTGATGTCATCATCTGGCGCTTTTCCACCGGAGAAATCATTGAGGTGCTCCGCCATGCCCACCAAGAATCCGTTCTCAACGTCAAGTTTGACAAGCGCATCCTGGTAACATGCTCCAAGGACAAAACCATCAAGGTCTTCAACCGAAGGCCGCTTCGCCATGGCGATCTAGGCTATCCCTTTGACCAGGTCGGTACAACTGTCAATATAGGCTACGACATCCCCCCGAGTATTGAGGACGCGCCTGTAATACCGCCGTGGACCATGATTGGCACCCTCGTGGGCCATAGCGCGGCTGTCAATGCAGTCCAGATTCACGAACGAGAAATTGTTTCGGCCAGTGGCGACCGATACATCAAGGTATGGGACTGGCCCACCCAAGACGTCCAGCGTACTATCATAGGACACCACAAGGGCATAGCCTGTGTACAGTATGATGGCCGACGTATTGTCAGCGGTAGCAGTGACAACGAAGTCAAGATTTTTGATTGCCAGACGGGTCTGGAGGTGACCACTCTGAAGGGCCACACAGCGCTGGTGCGGACAGTGCAGGCCGGGTTTGGCGACCATCCGTACAGCGTAGAGGAAGACTTGATCAAGGCCAAGGAGGTCGACCAGGCTTATTACAAGGCCGTGGAAGCAGGCGAGATTGACGAAAACGACAATCCGAGGACACGCCGCAAGACCAACGCCGGCTCTAGCAGACCGCAGGACGTTTGCGCGACTGGAGCCAAGCTACCGCCCGGCGGCGGCGGTGGCAGGTTTGGTCGTATCGTTAGTGGAAGCTACGACACCACCATTATCATCTGGAGGAGGGATTCGGAGGGTGTATGGCGGCCACAGCATCACCTCAGACATGAACAGGCTGCTGAAGCGGCTTCGAGACGAGACGACGGGCCGCCCGATGTGCCTGGCAGGATTCCGCTGCATCCGAGCATGCGTTCTGGGTTGGCTGCAGCGAGCATGCCCGCACCTATAAACCCTCATACAGCTGCTGGCTCCTCGCGGACTGCAAGTGCTCCTCCTGGGCCCCTGGCTGGAAGGGTGCCTGAGACAGTGGACCCAGCTGTCCTGCTTGAATACGAGCAGATGGTACACGGCGCTGTCCAAAGCGGCCCAACAGCTTTTAGAAATCTTCTTCAGGCTCACCCCGAGATTATTTCTCTACGTCACATGGTGGACCGAGCGCTCAACCGGCAGTCGGACCCGAACTTGCGGGCTCAGTTGCGAACTGCATGGACGGGAGCTCATATTCAGAATCAGTGGAACCACGGTCGGGCTCGAAGTAATCAAGAGAATGCCATGGCTGCTAACGCTGCCGTTGCTGCTGGCAGTAACGGCGTCATTGGGACCGGTACGGCAACGGCAACGGCGGCGGCAGCAGCACTGGCGGCAGGAGCAGCGGCAGGCCAGCCTGTCATCTCGCAAGCCTCGCTACCACAGGTGTCGGTCCCAGTTGCTCCAGCGGATGCTGTCACAGCAGCGCCTGCGCAACAGCCTCAACTCCCGCCTGTGGCAGGTGGGCGTCATCATCCGCACATCCCCGTAGCACCGGCTGAAGAAAATGCGCCCAGGGTGTTCAAGTTGCAGTACGATGCCCGGAGGATTATCTGTTGTAGTCAAACCAGTTACATCGTCGGGTGGGATTTCTGTAACGGCGACAAGGAGTTGGAGGAGGCTAGTCGGTTCTTTGACACGGTGCAGTAATGTGAATGTGTTTTAGGGGGGCAAGTTTTTTCTGATGTTTATGGTAGCACTCAGCTGTTTAGAACGGGACATCATAGTCAAATTTGGTCCAGTTTGGTAGTACAGATTGTATGGAGGGAGCACAGGCGTTGGATGGTTAGTGCCAGATCCCAAGATCATGGCAAGGAGTCTTGTTACCTAATTTTGCGAATGCGCATCATTGTTATCAGGTATTGTTTACAAACTGGACGGTAGTTGTGCGTTGGCCGTTCTGTCATGGATTTTATTTGACCATAGAGCATGGCAGAGTATACGCTCAATGGATGTGTCGTTCCGTGTCTCTTTCCACGCTCGTCTCTGTGATGTTGTGTATGCCTAGTTTCGCAACGAGAAAATGGCGACTATTCTACAACTCGGAGACACAACCTTCGGGTAAAGGCAATGGAAAGAAAACACCGCTTGTCTGTAATGCCGTCTTTTCGATTGGTATAACAACGATATGGTTCAACCGAACCATGTGCAAATGCATGCCCTCCCTCAGCTTCAACCTGAAATCATCAAGCCATAACTCCAATCCCAAAGCAACTTGTCGAACTCTCAAAACTAGGTCCCCAAAGCGGTCTAACCCAGCCCTTCCCATTATATGTCCCTCATCATCACCAGCCTGCCCTTCTAACCAGCAACCTCCTTGACCTTTCCTCCCACCTTGGGCTCCTCATCCACAAACTCGGGCACCTCATCCTGCATGAAACTTGGCACCGCTCCCGCCTCCATCCCACCATACATCTCCCTCTCCAACTCCACCTCCTGCCCCAACGCCTCCAGCTCGGCATCCAACTCGTCCTCATCCACATCCTCGGGCACCTCATAGCTCCTCGCCAATGACTCTTGGATCTCATTTCCGACGTCCAACAGATCCGCCATCTCGTCCTGCAACCGCTCAATCTTGTCGATGTCCACCTTGCCATACTCCTTTTTGAGCTGCTTGTTGGTCGTCTTGAGCGCGTCAATCGTCACCATGGTGTTCTTGAGGTTGTCCTGCATCGTCTGCGCCTGCTCCATGTTCCACACCTGCGACTGGATCTGGTCGCGCTGCGCCTCGTACTGCTTGCGCTGCCGCAACACCTTGAGCGCTTTTTGCTTGAGCGCCGTCTTGCCGGGCCCGTCGCGCATCTTGGCCAGCTTGGACTGGTAGCCGGATAGCTCGGCGGTGAGGGAGGCGAGCTTGACGTCGATGGAGGAGAGGCGCGTGTCGAGGGAGGAGATGGCGGTTGTGAGGGTGGGTTTGGGAGCGGTGGGTTTGGAGGAGGTGCCGAAGAGGCGGTTCATTTTGGCGGGTTTTGTAGGGTTCAAGTTGTTCCGTGAATTTTTGGAGGTTCCTGGTGTTGAGACGGCGGTGGAGGTGAATGTCGGTGTTCGGTGCTTGTTGGTGTTGTTGTTGTTGTTGTTGTTGTTACTGTTTGTTGTTGCGGGGAAGATCCATTGGCGGTTGCGACAGGCGAACGGTCGCTGATGACCCGACCGACCGACCGACCGCCTAAAGCGCTACTATGGAGTGCTGCTTATCCGCCGATGACGACTGCTGCGTGGGGCAGTGTGGCGCATGTGAGATGGTTTGAGTTCGTGGGGAAGGTGGAGCAGCTGGGTGAGGCTGGACCGCCCTATGGGGCTTGCTCGGTGGATTCCACTTGAGGGGGTGCCCCCGCCAACATGGCCCGGGGAAGTCGACTTCAACGCCAACCTAGTTACCCTAGGTACACTCAGGCTCTTTAACTCTTCTTTCCTATACAATATAGGTGGCTCGCGACCAGACGGATGATCAGTGGCATCAATGATCGGATATTTGTTTGCATCATCAGCAGAGAACTCTGCTTAGGGGTCCATCTTCCAAGTCACGGACGTACCTAGAGGTAGCCATGTCCCAACACAACGCACGCCGTGGACTGTCCGTGCGAGTGCAACAACAGGGCCGGTGGCCAGGATGAGGTACATTGTTGGCTGTCTGGCTTTTCTCTGACGCTCGTTGGAATGCCTGATCCGCCTTCGGATTTCGAAATATAACACCCGCCTCGGGATTGCGGCCATGTCTTCAGGCCTGGAGCTGAGTGATATTCACGCTAAACTGCCTTTTACCCCCAAGAATGTCAACGATGGACCACTTACAGCCTGATGGAAACTGCTCAAATCTCCTGATTTTCAACCGGAACATCTTCATGACGTCTCTACCATTAGTGTTACCATCTGTTGACCTTCCTATACGCTTGTTCGAATACGGCACTGAAAAGCTATCACCTGGCGAGGCAGTTGACCGGTATGTATACCACGTGTTGGGTAAGTGCTGCGGTTGTGACATCGACAGAGGATTGCAATGAGGATATCCAGAAAATGCCCAGCGGATCCGCGAGTGTTTCGGGGAGCGAAGTTGTTGTGGGGTTTATCGAAGTAGAAGTGCTAAGGTCACACAGGACCCCCTTTACTTTGCCGGTTCGTTTTCTCCATGCTGACCAAGTCTTGAAAGATGGATATGTCAAGATGAAGCGTGTGGTCACAACGGCTTGGAGAAGGTACCTACGTTGCATACACCTGGTTGCTCGTATTAGTGGACATCCACTATTCATATCAGTTCAGGATAGAGGATAATCAGTGGTTTCAATGAAGTTTTGAAGGACATCGGGCACTTGAGCGAATAGAGCAATTTGGATTCATCTCCATATCAAGAGCATGCAGAGGGAGATTGACTGTGACGAGTCAGCACAGCAATAGCCAGGTGAGTATATTGAACTCGGGAGCTCACAAAGCAGCGATTGTCGACATCTGATAACATGCTGACAACATCTTATTTCTGCTCTACAAGGACCTCATCTTTTCTTCGTGATGGCTAAGTACTCTATCAGATTATCGTCTCACTAGTGCTATTACTAGGCCTGGCGGTTCCTGAAGTTGAATCCTTTCGCATGAAGCCGGGGATCCCAAATCAACGCCAAGGATAGGAGGTGTGCACACCCTTTATAGGAAAGGAACTCATCCATGTACACTGACTCGAGCCTGACCACACGTGTTCGACGTACCGGTGGACGGAGCCAGGTAGTGCAAGTTCATCCAGACAGTCAGACCTCTAAGGGCCTTTGTGTTGGCGTCGATCATTGCCCGACCATGCACACCCTTGGGCTGTGCTGCAAAATCCCCAACCGAAGACTGGTTGTTGTGGCTTCAGGAACCCCAGATTTGCAGGATTCGTGGCTCCTTCCAGAGAGCATCTGGACGGTCTTGGCCTGGGGGGAAAGGCATGATCTACCATAGTCTATATTACAGGCTTTACACTGGCAAACGACCTCGGACTTGAAGCAACATCTCGCCCTGCACAGTACTGTAGGAGACTGTGTAGGAAAATGAAGACGCCGCTGACGCCGGGACAAACAATGTTGACGCTGTATGATGTAATCGTATTCTTTACTCAACCCTTCCCAAATCTACACCACCAAGAATCGGTTGGTTCGAGTTGAAGCGGTGACCGCATCTTCAATGGCACATGGACAAGTTGGTCTCGCCAAAGGTTTACCTGGTGTGAGGCTAGCTATCGCCCATCTCGTTAGGTACCTAGTAATCACGATGAAATGCTGACTACGTTGATACGGTACCTGCGCACCCGAACTTTTTTTCTAGTTTGACCTTCTCGCTCGCACTTGCATTGAACCGTTCGATAATCGGTAAAGAGCACTAGCATTTCTGTACACCAGACCCAAAGCCGACCAACATCCCGCTTCTCTACAGTTGTTCCGAAACCCGAGTCAAGTCACCGGCGACAGAAACAAGGCTTATCTCTTTTGCCCACGCCGCCCTCTCGGTGACCTCTTTGGGAGTAGTCTAGGTCCCTGCAGAAAAATGCAACGGCTGGCCGTCACCGTGTGCGAAAGACGTTACGGAAGACGGCATCAGATGCAGTGGCGGACACTGCGCTCTGTTGGGCAGTCTGTTGCCTAGGATAGTGGCTTTGGCGTGACACAAGATGGAGCAAAGGCTGTATTCGGCTCAGCTCTATGGGCCTTGGATGCCTTGGCACCCCATGCGCCTCCATTCACAGTCCACCATCTAGCGCGGGAAGCCTTATGCCAAGTATGTACCAACACATTATCAGTTCATGTCCAAAAAGGGACCTAGAATTTAACTATCAGCCATGGGTCTCGCGCGGGGTACTACACTGTTTAATGCATCAGGCGCAATATTTCACCTTTACGGCCTCGGGATGGTGACCGGAAACGGGTTCAGCTCAAAGAAGCGAAGGGTCATGTTTGTTCATATAAGAAAGGGGCTGCACGCCCAAGCAGCCGTAGGTAGTCGAGTATAACATTCAGCAGCACCTTGGTCACCTCACCTCACCCACTCCAACTCCTCAACCTCACAACCCAAACAACAACCAAGCCGGTCATCACAATGCGTTCCAACACTCTTCTCGTTGCCCTTGCGGCCACTGCTTCAGCTTCAGCTGTTCCCCAGCCCCGAGCTGAGGCTCCCGGCGCTCTGATCACCCCGGCCCCTATCTTCAAGGGTTCGGCTGTTCAGGGTGCCATCCGGGCGCATGGTCAGCAGGCAGAGGTTGTTGACAAGCGGGCCTATGAGGTTTCAGTGGAAATTTCGGGTTCGGGCAGCCAATTCACCAGCTGCGTTTACAGCATCAGCTCGGTGCTGAGGTCGATTCAAAACGCCGCCCCTTATCCCTCCGACACGGATCTGGCGTCTTGGATTCTTACAGCCGTTCCGGAGGAGTCCACCACGACGCTGGGTCTCAACGACGCCGGCAAAGCTTGCGAGACGTCGGATATGACGACCCCTGCCGTCCCTACGTCCTTGACCTCGGCCTTCTCGTCCTACGAGTCCGAGGCTGAGGCGTGGCTGACCGAGGCGGCTAAGGGCGCGAGCAGCGTGGCCGGTAACTGCCCTACCAAGGTCCGCGATTGGGTCGAGCTCTCCTTTGCCACGAATACTGCCGAGTGCAAGGCCATTGTCGCCAGGCTGCAGGGCAAAAGCGGCGCTGGTTTGAACTCTGGTGAGTGAACATGTCCACCTTGTTCTCCATGTACTAATACCGAATCCTTCCCAGCTCCCGTCTTGGCCGCCGTCGCTGCGTTTACCGGCCTCGTTGGCGTCTTGGCACTCTAAGAGCATCGCCAAAGAAGCCTGACATGATAGGTACCCTTGGTACAAGAAAACACGAATGATACGATAAAACTAGGTAATGGACGGATGAATGAGACGAACACGTTATCGTCGTTGGACAGTTGATTTCTTGATGCGTTGGATACATGGATGATGATGGAGGGATTCTTCTAACATGATAATACTGTGACGATATTCACGAGATACCTACCTCTATGCTACTACCAAATGCAGACATTGATGTGACTGGAATTGGGCTGGGAATGATTATGATATCGATTAAGGGAACGAATATTCACAGGGAACAGGAGTGATATGATGATCCGTATCCACCTTTCGGTAGTACATACCCACAGTACCTCCATCTAGCGTGCAGTGCAGCTTCCACTTGCACCGAGTGAGCACTGCGTATGTACCCCACTGTATGCATGTAAGGTACCTGCATGGCCGATGTACCTGCCTAGAGGCACCGACGAGTACCTCCCGATCCTAGAGGCACCTGACGGACGGATCATGATGTTCGATGCAGCGGGTAAACTGAAGAAGCAGGAACAAGGCTATCGCGACCGTCCCTGACATACTAAAAGGAAGGAACCCAGGGCTGTCAGGGAAGGAACTATCTCGGGTAGGTAAGCCAGGCAGCTGCTTGGGAGTTTGGTGGGCTCCCTGGTCACCTCTCCCGGCCGGCTACATATTCGGCGGACTGCCAGGTGCCCCTGGTTTCTTTAGCTTAGGCACTCCCCACCGTGACTAGGTACTGTGTACTGTAGACCTAGCTAATAATTAATAGTGTCGGGCACCTCTCCTTTACATCACATGTCTCCATTGCTTAGTGTACACTAGCACCTCCATCACCAACACAACTCGCCATACGAAATCCCGTTCTCGCTGTGGTTTCCCGCTAAAAGAAAAGCAAAGCAGAGACGGGTGAGAATCTGACAACTGGAGACGAATGACAGGACGGGAAAGCCTCCCTGCTGCCTGGAATGGGAATCAGGTAGCATCAATGTCGAGGGAAGAGGAAACTAGGTAACAACAACGAGCGTGCCCCTGTGGCGCGCCAGGTTGATTGTCCTGAGAGGCCCGGGCCAGTTAAAACCAGCCGGCTGACGCCCATTGAGTTAACCCCTGTCCAAGTCTTTGCTTAGTTTCGGGGCTTATACATCAGGCCAAGACCCCAAAAAGGTGACACCGCAATCTCGGGCGAGGACGACACCATGAGAGTGTGATTGACCACACCAATTACTAGCAAGTACCTCTCGGTACCAACTTATCCCAAGCAGGCTGGACCCAGTGGTGGACGGAAATGACATGACGGACCCCAAGGGAGAAGAATAAAAAGCAGTTTCTTTCCACAACACACACCATCATCACCGCCCACCCCTTAACCCGAAAAGACTGCACCAACACCAACAATGCATCTCCGAACCTTCACCACCCTCACGGCGGTAACCACTACCGTATCCGCGCTTGCTGCTCCTGCCCCCCTCGTTCACCACGCCGTCGCAGCGGTCGGACCTGAGGTCACCCAGCCCCCTTCTATCCAGGCTCGCCAGAATCACGGTACCTTCCGCGCCGAACCGCGTCCCAAATATGTCGACGCCAAAAAGCTTAAGAAGCGTGATGACGACCAGGTTCCCTCGGTCGACGACATCGACGTCGAATCCGACCATGAAGACGACGACTTCCCCACCGAACTCTCTCCCACCCTCAAGCCTCTCTACACCTCCTGCGCCTTAGCCTTCAACTCCCTCATGACCTCCGCCCCCGAGCCGTCTGGCAAGCTCGAAGACTGGTTGGAGACGGCCATCGTCGGAGACCCAGACAGCTGGACGGCCTCCTCCGCTAATCACGGCTACGCGGCCGTCTGCGGGACATACACCAGCCCCTTAACCCCGCCGGCGAGCTTGGCTTCGACCTACTCGGCCTACAGTTCCGCGAGCGCCAGTTATCTGTCAGCTCATCAAGCCGAAGTTACGAGCCTGGCGAACGCGTGCAAGCCGGTTTACGAGGATGTATTGTTCAGTCTTATGATGCCACATAAGGACTATGAGGAGTGCACGAGTGTCTATGATAATTATATGAGCGTCTATGTGAGCTTGGCCTGCGCGGCGAATACCCAGGATTGTTCCTTGACGAGCGCGTACCCGCCAAAGACGACCGGCACGGGGGCGGCGGCGACGACGACGACGACGACTCCTGCGGGGGCGGGAGTGACTGGTGCCAGTGGGAGTGGCAGCGCTGGTGCCTCGTCGACTACAGTTTCGGGGAATGTGGGCGCTCCCAAGCAAACCTTTGCCGCGGCTGCGGCGTTGGCTGGGCTTGTCGCTGCTGTTGCGGCGCTCTAGGTCTAGGGAGGAGGGAGGGTCTGTGATGTTGGGAAGAGGAAGTACACAATTGAGAAGCTGCGCGCACCTATTTGAGGAGATCTTTCACGCCCCCTCATAACAGCGACGGCTAGGGAAAAGAATTAGGGCTAGCAAGACTTGGAAAAATATAGGTAGCTTGATCTGTAATGTCTTAATGATGTAGGTATACTACATGATGGTTCATGCCTCACCTATTGTTCCCTGCCTCCCTGCTTACACCTACCTACTCAGTCTTTTCATGGCGCCCATTCTCAGTATCCGCGGCAGCACTGCTTCGCTCAGCTTCTGATTCACCCGGCGGCACCTGCTCGTTGCCATCCCGTTGTTGTTCCTGCTGTGAGTCCTCCCAAAGCGAAAGCGCCACCTCCCTCGCCAGTAACTTCGTCCTACCCTTCGCCCTCTCGCTCAACACCGCTCTCGCCCTAACGCCTCTCTTCCTCGCCATCGCCGTGCTCACCTTCAATCCCAACGGATCCTCCACAAACTCCACCGCCAACAAGACCGCCGAAACAACCAAAAACCCCATGACGACAAAAGCACCGCTCACCTCCAACGCAATGAACACGGTACTCCTATACCTGATCACCGCCACTACCCCTCCCACAATGGTACCAAGGATAATCAACATCCCCGGCTGTCCCCCGACCGCCAGCACTACCGCACTCAGCACAATCGGCCACAGCGCGTTCATGGTGTACCAGTACACCTGTGACACATGCAGCGGCATGCGCGTCCAGTTTTTAATAGCTATCGAAACCATAGCCAGGTGCTCGGTGTCGCCACCCCGAAAGGCGAGTTTGTACCAGGCAATGAGAAACGTGACGGTGTTGAGGGAGCGAGCGAACATGTGTTCGAGGGTGGCGAGGGCCCAGACTAAATAGCCGACTTTAACTGCCTCGAGTTTTCTTGTCCTCCACTTTTGCTCGTTCCTTCTTTTCATTTTGTTGTTCTCTTCTTCCGCCGCCGAGTCCGAGTCATCGTCAGATACCAAATGGAGCGTCGACATCGTCCCCCCAATGGCTTGGGAAGTGTCAGAAGGATCGGTAACTCCATCAACAGTCAGCGTAGCAATCGCCATCCCCCCAGCCACATCCCACACCAGCTTCTGCACAAACGAGAAGGCGTACCACCACCAACTGAATCCTAGCGCGTACTCGAGAAAGAAGGCCGGACTCCCCAACGCCAGGCGTAGGTCCTCCATGGGTGTGTACCACATCCAGTTGCCTAGCCAAGGACAGAGAATGGTGCGAATGTGATTCAAGAAGATGGCAATGAAGAGGTAAATAAAGGCGGAGACGTAGCCGGAGGAGAGCAGAGCGGCCTTGAGGAGTGGCCACCGGTCGTAGGCGCCGCCGGTGAATGCGCCGGCAGCAAAGTTGTCAAGGAACGTGGGGAGGCCGCTGTTGTCGGTGATTGTGGTGTCTGAATTGGTGCCGGTGTTGGCATTGGTAGAAGAGGGTTGAGACTGGGAGGAGGAGGAAGAGGAGGTGGTGGTGGTGGTGGTGGTGGTGGCAGGTCCGCGGAAGAGGCGAGAGAGGCGGGAGGGTATGAAGCGTGTGAGCATAGATCCCGCTCCCCCTCTTCCTTGGAGCTGGGGGAAAGTGGCAAAGGAGGAGGTACGTTGGGAGAGGAAGCGTATATCGTTGATGGTGTACGTTGTTGCTGGAGTATTGGAGCGCTGACAAAGATTTTTGGCCTTCTCCACGAAGGCAGCAGCACGTAGCCGATAAGGGGAGATGCTGAGAGTATGCGATTGGGCTGCATTCGTTGCCAGTTGATAGTCCACCGATGAGTTCTGGGTCTTGGGCTTGCTGGCGCGGGACCCCTCCTTTGTTAGTCGACTAAGAACCAGCAAGGCCGTGTCATAGTCGGGGTCGCTCGGTTCCTTGATGATTAAGGGGTTATGGGTGTTACCGTTGGGTAACTCGGACATAAAGGGGTAGCTGGCTATGCCTTCCATCAAGTTGGCAACATTCAAGAGAATGTCGAGTGGTAGCCAGCTGTCATACTCCTTCAGGAGCTCCTCGTAGATGGGCTTCTGAGCGATAATCACTGCGAGCGAGCGCAGGTCACGAGCTAGGTCGGCGAAGATGTAGACGAGTGTCGCTGTCAAACCGTTGGCATCGTCGTAGAACTGACGTAGTTTTCTGGGCACATGGTCGATCCATACTGTTTGTACCTTGGTGAGTGTGCTCGGGGGAGCTCCTAACTTCATCGGCACGTATTCGTTGGGGCGCCCTTCAAATCCCTGCCGGGCTTGATGCAAGCGGATACACCAAGTGGAAGAGCTTCCCGTTGCCAAGACGGATAGCAGATAAATGGGCCTCTCCAGCGCGTCCTGGGCCTGTTTGACAAGTCCCGTACACCAGACCCGATCTTCAGTTGCGGGTATGGAAATAGGGCCTGTCAAGAAGTCGTTGAGCACCAGTAGGAAGACCAAGGCATCGGTGATAACACCAATCATCATCATCTCAGCCACGGCACCTTCGTCAGGATCAGACAGGTTCCACCTGGCCACACTCCAGTGTCTGGTCCAGTGTGTCCAAGCGTAGAGCACCAGCGAGGACGTGGGGGAATTTTGGTCGTACACATGGCCCAACCGTAGAACGGTCCTGCTGATGATGACGGCGCATTGCCCAGTAACAATCATGTTTGCCTGCTGGACATTAAAACCCAGTCGCTGCACGGGTGCAGGTAGGTCTGAACTTCTTAGCTCAAACACGACCGTAGCCAGTTCGGGGTCGCTCAGGGTGACATTGTTGCGGCACGGGTTGCGAGTGTCCGGGTGAAAAGATACCAAGCCTCTGAGCAGGCCGGTGAGGGAAGCAATGGCGGTCTCCTCGTCGAAAGACACGCCCTTGTTGATGAATACATCAAGCTGGTCGCTGCCTCTGGTTGAGTGTGTTTGCTGTATCAGGAGGGCAAGCCAGAGCTCTTGGGACTGGATGGGGCGCGCGGAGACGCAGAGCCAGCAGAGAGCTATGCGGGCGAGGATGAATAGGTCTTCGTCTTTGATGGATTCGACAACCCGGCATATCTCCTGGTGAAGTCGATCACGCTTCTCGCTGTCCATGATAGATGTATATGAGAGAGGGAAACACGAAGGTGGTTACCTAATGGCCAGACGGGTGGGATCTGTTCTGGCTTTGCCATTTCAAGGATTGTTGCGAAGTAATGAAAAGGATGCTCATCTTTATAGACCCAAGCCGAGCAAGATGGCCATCTCTTCGGCTCTCGGCTGCAGCGAAATGGGGCTTTGACACCCATTGAAGTGCTGGGTAAGGCATATTGAAACACAATCGGAGCTCAGCCGCTTTCCCGGAGCCAATGGTTCTTGTTGATGGTCGTTACACTGCTTGCGCCACGAAATCGATAGTGCGGGGAGTGGAACGGGCGATGTCTTCAGTGACAGAAGCCACGGAAAGCTCGCGACAAGAGACTCGCAATGGCGTGTCATACGCAGCTTGGCGATACGTGCCAAATGCGGTAAGTGTTCCGAGACCTTCAACGTCCGCCGCGATCATTGATCAACGCATTTTCTTTCGCTAAGGGGCAAGTTGAGGAAGGAATGCAGTTGGGAAACAAGAACAACACAAGATAATGTCATCAGCTTGTATGCTAAATTACCGCCTCTCTCTGGCGCCTTGGTATCTGTCTCTCTGAAATGCGGTTGATCCAGCAACCAAATGGCATTATCGCAGTCGAGTGGCATCTTCCCGGAGCTCAAGGTCCTATCAATCTTTTGATCGTATCCAAATATGCAGCCAGATAGTAGTGAAAGTTTTAGGTCATAAGTCATACCGTCGTTAAATCATCATTCTGGGAAAAGTGCCTCCCTTTTCGTCTCGAATGTTCGATCCGTATGTCCCCGTTTACCCCGTCAATCCTTAAGCAATAACACCCATCTCCATGGTTTCCCCCGAACTCCCTCTCTTCTGACCGTCAACACTCTCCTTCCCCTTGTCAAGGGGCTGTACTTTCCGAGGGTCCTCCCTTACAAACGCACCGACATTTCCTCCATTGCCATCGCCCAGTCCAACCATTTCGGCCCCTTCCTTTCCGACTACCCCAAACTTGACAGTAACCGCACCCAAGTCGCTAGGCAGGTATGTCTTTGCTGCATCCGCTCCGGCTTGCTCACGCAGCCAGGGTGTTTGAGAACTCTTGAGCAGCTCGCAGGGCCCGGCGAGACGGAGGACGGGGATGGACTCGCGTGAGTGGGCGTGGCTCAGATAGAACGAGAGACACACAATAAGAGTAACCAAAAGGAGAGGCAGGAGAAGTAAGAGGAGGGAGCGCGATCGGGAGAGGAACTGGAGGGGATAAGTGGAGATAAGAAGTGCGGTGTTTTCGGTGGATTGGTTTTCAGACGCAGTGGTGGACTGTAAAAGAGCACCGATGGAAAGGTGGATGAATGACTCGATACCGTCGATAGTCCAGTTATTACGCTGGGGAGTTTGGCCGGTGTAGGCTACGGCGCGATTGGTGGAGGTGGAGTTGAAGAACATTGGCTGGGAGCCTGATACGCTAGGAGAGGAGAGGATGGGGGCAACAGCAAACCAGAGGAGAAGTTCGTTGAGAGCGGTTGAGGGGCGGGAGGTGTTGGTTTGAAGGGTATCGAGGGACGAGAGGGTCGGGAGAGCGGTGTTGTTCGAGTGAATCAACGGGTTGCCAACGGTGATAATGTCGTCGATAGCCGAAACAGTGACATCGCAACCTATCGCCGAGACGTTGTGCATGGTACCAAGCGCAATGGAGGACTGCTTGCCGCCTTCAATGGTTCCGTTGAGCGCGGCAAAGACAAGGGTCGCTTTGGTTCGGTGGGACGCCTCAAAGGTATAATTGTCGGCCCAAAGAGTCAACTGAGGTTGCGGGCGCACGTAGATCTCTGATGGGGTGCGTTTCTCGCCTCTTAGAGAGCTGGTGCTCGCGCGAGTCCAGTTGGTAAGGAAGGCGTTCGACGGCTGCCAGTATTGGACAAGCTGCTCAACAGAGCGTGGGCGACACAACACAGTTGTTTGCAGTTTGACGGCCCGAGCAGAAAAGTGTCCCTTGGTGCTGAGAACCCCCCGGTCAACATACCAATCCCGGTATGCTGGCAGAGGTTCCGAGGCTGGGTCCAAGGCCCACGCGTTGTACGTTGTCAGGACGCCCATGTTGGCAAAACTCGGTGCTTCGGTTTGCATGAATGATTCTGCGAACCCACCGCCAGGCGTGTAGTTGCTCTTGAGCTCTACCTCCTTCGACATCAATGTATACGCCTGGCCAACCAACGGTATTCCAGCGAGCGGTGTTAGAATGGCTGCTACCGCGAAAACGAGCATGAGTCCCATGGCAACCGTCTTGACTTCCATCAAGGCTCTCGGAGCAGCCAAGATAGACCCCCGCGTGGTCGCCAAGTATGCCTCCAGACCCCTCATTGGCATGGTCTGCTTGACCAACAGCGGCCATACCGCGGCCTCGCATAGCGCGAGGGCCACGTAGGCAAGTGCCCCCAGTCCGATAATGTACACGAGAGTGACGATACCCTGAACAGTTGGCAGGTGTTCGGCTGTCCATGGGTCGATTGTGCGACAATCTTCTGCCCAGTCTGGGCACTGAAGCGGTCGTTTGCTCGTGAGAGTGGCAAAGACAATGGCGGCAACGACAAAGACGATACCTGCAAGGAATACTGCTGGAAGAGAGAGGTGTCTTCCTACAAAGGCCCACCACCCAAGTCGCCGTGGTTTCGAGCTCGTGTCGAAAATGAAATTGTGATGTGAGGCAAGGCGATGAACCTCTCTGGGTGTCGGGGTAGCCATTGTCTCCTGCTCCGGATCTCCAGGCCGTTCTCGCTCTCGGTCGTAATACAGGGTGCTACCGCCAGTATCCGTGGACGGGCGGTAGGGGTTGGGGGCCGCGACTGGTTTGTAGCTGCTGTGACTGCTATCGTTGTGATGGTGGTAAGGAACCTGGCGATGATGGCCGTGGTGATGTGGGAGTGGTAGCGAGAGGTCCGAGTTGAACTCCTCCTTGAAGATAGACTGATGTGAGCGGTTGGAGCGCTGTGTGCGAGTGCGGAACAGCGAACCAGGACGCGAAGGCTCAGCCGCTGAGCCTGAAGATTCCAGTCCAAACATGGAGGCGTGTGGGTGTTTTTATGTTGCTTCAGAGAGCATTGGGTAGTGGCCTTGGTGGTGTGTCTGGGTGAAGACAGAAGACTGGAAAGGATGGGGCTCGCAAGGGGTAGTCGTCTCAAGTTACACCGTCCAGGCGCTTTTGACCTTTGTCCTCGTCAGTCAAGCACAGATGGGCTGAGAGAGAGAAAAAGAAGAAGATGGCAACGAGGGGTCATAGACACACGCGAGCAGGAAATCCCAGACAGACTAAACCAGCCGTTGTCCATAGAACCGACTTCGTTGAAGCCCACAAGTAAAACGTCCAGACCCTGCAGACATGCACAAGGATGGGGGCAGATAACTTGTTGGGCCTATGCAACCGCTCCATCGCTGCGATACGTGGCGGGTGGCTGTACCAATCGACAGGGGATTCGAAATCTGTCTTGGCCAGTCATTTCAGGCAGAGAGTTGTCAACCGGGACAAGTCCATGTCGAATCAGTCGAATCAGCTCATCTTGATGGATCCTCGCTCGCTCGTATCGCAGCCGTGATATTTTTGTATCTCGAAAGCTTTCAAAAAAAGCTGAAACAACAGAACTGCAGCCAAGAGCTTGTGGATAGACTCCACAGGAGGGAATTGTCCGGTGTTCTCGCGATGTTTCGTGGTGGACGAGAATGACGCGAATATTTTTTTTTAGGGGAAAGACAAAGGAAGTAAGTTCAGTTGACGTTGAAAGTGGACCGTGTGGTGTAAGCGGGGGCCACCTGTGGAGGCCGGGGAGTGACCGACCGCTGTCGCCAGCTCCACGGACAAAGAATTAACCTTTGTACAGCTGATGAAGGACCTTTTACTGTAGCAGACATTTCACCACGGCAACTCGGCGCGCACACACTCCACACTGCCTCCTCCTCCTCATCCGTCACTCAACTTTCACTCGCTCTCAGCCTTCCACCTTTTCACACTGCAACTTCAAGTCCAAACCACTTTCGCTTTCTTACAAGAAGTCCACGCAATCCACGGTTTGGTCACCCAGCTCTCCTTCATTTTCTCCGCAACTTCATCCAAGTTTGGGTGAACGACATAACGTCTCTCTTTTGACGACTCCACTTTCTTCACCTCATCATCATCCACAGCTGCAGAAAAGGCAAGACAACGCAACGGAGTCATGTCGACCCCGCAAGCTACTGGGGAGCCAATGGATGCGCTGGTGCAGAGCATCGCGAACCTTGTCAACACCACGGACGCACTGGCAGAGATTATCTCTCGCGTTACCAACAACGTCCCGGAAACTTCTCAAGCTGATGAAGCTTTCACAGTTGCGTTGGTCTATCTTGAAAATGTCAGAGGGCAGTTCCTCAACCTCGTCGCAAGCGCACAGGAGGCTGCCAGCTTGAATCAAGCGACCAAGCTGCAAATTCAACAGGCGACCAACCAGTTGGAGCAGTCGCAGAAGAAATTCAAGGACCAGCTGGAGCTGGACTCGAAGGAAATTGCGGAGCATATCAAGGAGCAGTTGATGCTAACTTCAAAAGAAATGGCAGAAAATGCCAACAAGGCCATCATGAATTCTTCAGGCGCCATGGCTGATCAGATCTACAACTTGGAGTACACTGTCAATGGGTTGGATCAATGCAATGAGGAGGTGCTCACCCAGTCAAAGGAAGTAAAGGACACATTGATCCAGTCAAAAGAGGCGGCCGTACTGACCATGGAGGAACTCAAGCTCGCCGCAGACGACATGAAGCGTGAGCGACTGCTGTTCAAGGACCAGCATGACCGTCTTGAGCAGAGGATCAAGGAGATGCATCAATTCCTGGAGGGCAAAGACGCCGAGAGCAAGGGCCTCAAGGCGCTTTACACCAAGCTGAGCTCACACGCAATTCGCAGTGTCCAAAACGCCACCAACTTCCGCGACGCGCAGTACAAGTTCCTCGTTGACGGGTTCGCTAGATTCGAGCAGAAGATCGCCTTCATTGCTCACCACATCAGCAGCAACAGCGCGAGCCCCGGCAAAGTCTCAAATGCCGTCACCACTAACGATGTATCCAAAGTTGACAAGACCAGCAAGAGCCCCAAGAGCAACATGATGGAGTACAAGATCACCGAGCTGCAAAAGACTATTAGAGACCTCGAGTATGAGCGCGACGTCCTCGCCGGCTCCAAGAAGCTTCTCGAACTTCGCCTCGCCAAGTTCGAGCAGGAAGCCCTCGCTCCCTCCTCGGCCGCACCCGTGCAACCCGTCGTCCCGGATACTCCCTGCCCGACCCTCAAATCCACCAGATCCAAGCGCAGCCTCACCGAGACCGGCGAACTTCTGGCCCAGCTGACCCTCTCCGGCTCAGAGACCACCACCACCACCACCGCCGTCGCCAGCGCCCGCCCCTCCGTCGAGAGCCTGATCCAGCCCGACCTGTGGGAACGCCTCATCTCTCCCGCTCTTCTCTCCGATGAAATCAAGCGTCGCCTGCGCCTCATTAAGCCGCAAGTCACCGGCGGTCTGCGTCTCGAGACGCTCTTCCTCCGCGTGGTCACCATCGCCGTCCACGCTCAGGCTTGGGAGAACTTTGGCTCCTTTTTGAAGGAGGGCACCATTTCGCAGTGGTACTGTATCGATGGCCTGGTGAAGAATGGTTGGCGCGGCTCGGTGATTTTGGTGGACCACGAGTGCGAGGGCCGCAAGGGAGAGGAGGGGAAGGGTGGCGAGTGCCTGAGGGTTATGCGCACCCAGTTGGATTACGGAAAGGTTATTTTTAGGCAAAGGAACTTTTAAGGAGGTGTGATGTCTGGGTGTAGCCTTTCCGGCCAGCTGGGGAGGGGGTGCCCTGGTGGTGGGGTGGTTCGGGGTGGGATGGGATGGGTAGGGTGGAGGGTCACTTTCTCTTCGTGGTCGGAGAAGATGCCCTGGCGGGATCGATCTCGAATTCTCTTTTCCATGAATATAGTATTGTAATAGGTTCCTCAGGGGTGGTTGGCTGCGAATGAGGCCTTCAAAGATGACTGCCTAGTGATGATTAATCGACGTTTCATGCTACCATGAAGTCTTTGATGCCTATGATGCGGTGATTATGTGTTTTATGTAGTAGTAAACGCGTGGCTAGATCTTGCAGATGCCCGACCATATCCTTTCCACACGTTGAATGTATATGACAAGGCATTATCGTGCATTTCGATGACCTTCTTGACGCCAATAATGGCATTCTTCCGTGATACAAAGGCATTCGATTACCACCAGGACGCGATTATAATCAAAAAAAAAAAAATCATAAGGTTTTTGATGCGTCGAAACCAAGCAGCGTAGTTCTCAATGAACTGATTATCATAATGAATCTATCTATGTGACAAGGGAGCCTGAGGCGTTGACGGGCCCTATGAAGCTGTGGGCAAAAGGCCGTAGCTTTTTGATGGGTCCCCAGCGGTTTCCCCGTGGGAAATCCTATGTCAGGTTGGGTCTAGCTACAATTCATAATTACATAGATATACACATAAGTAGCACGACTTTCCCGTTACTCTTCCTGGTTCTGAACGCCCTCATTCTCGCTTTTGCTGGATTGAAGCTCGTAGCGCTCCTTCAGTAAAACAAAGAGGTGCTCCTGAACCATCTCGCGGTGTCCTTTCTGGATACGAAGTAACTCGTCTTGGGGCCCGAACGGATAGGGGCCTCGCTTTTCCACCCTGATTTTGGCAGTCTGGTAAATCTTGTTATATGGCACAAGCTCAGCCATCCATTGGTTCTTGAAAACCATTATAGCTGAGGGTATAGACTCAGTATTTCTATCGATCCGCGTGGTGCTGCTTACGAGTGCATCCCAGGACTCATAGAGCTTCCCCATGAGGACCTGGGGATCTGAAGAAAATTCAGGGTCTCGGAAGAGCAAGAGCCGAGATGGGTTAGGATGCTGCCACAGCTTCAACTCGCTATAGGTCCATCTGGCCGTGCGTTTCTGGAGCGGTATAGTTTCAGCCAGTACATCTAGCTTTTTGGCGGCAGCTGCCAAGTGGAGAAAAGAGATAGCCGTTCGAATAGGTGGTAAATTGGCCCGTCGTATGATCAGCGTGTCAAATAGCTTGTTCTTTCCAGCTCTTGGGAGATCTGGGCAATTGTCGAGGACATGCTGTTGGGTATTACAGAAAGGGCAGCCATCCAGGTCACCCATATTGGACGGCGGCCCAAAGCAGTCGGCCAACTCATGACCGGGCCTTCTACAGGCTCTGTTGCCGCAGATTGTGTCATCAGACCCATTACCTCTTTCGGCTTGCGAATTGCTTTGTGCTACGGTAGGTACAGTCGTGCCCTGCGACTCTTGCTTTGCCTGAGAAGGTAGATGGACCTCTTGGCGATCAAGCACACTGGCCAGTGTCCTCAAAGGAAGGCCTGGCTGTTGCCTCTTGGATTGCGGGGCCAGAGCTGGAGGGTCGGTCGCATCGAGGCTACGCTTGGCCAAAGCACAATTTGTTTGAGTTGTTGACGTTGGGTGTGCCTCTGTTGCAGGCACCTCAGAGTGAGCTGGCTCTGTTTCCTCTTTTGATGGTTGGTCCACGTTGGCTTTTGTGATAGCAACGTCGAGAATATGCTTTTCTGAATCATGAATCTGTAGAGCTGCCGACTTGGGGTTCACCTCTGCTGCAGAGATCTGGGGACTGGGTCGCTCATTCTCCTCTCTCGACGGTTGGCTGATGTTGGTGCTCGCGGCAGTGACTGCCTGACGAGGCCCACCAGGAGCATTTGGAATCGGCACAGCACCAAAAATGACGGTTCCGCTGACCATCTGTCTCTCACGAAATCTTTCTGTTTGTTTGGCATGGTAGAAAATATCATACTCAGCAGAGAAGGGCCCAACGTGAGCTGACGGTTTGGTGTAATGAAACTTGTCGCCAAAGTCACCGCAGCCAAGAGCATATCCTGCAAGACAAACTTGGTTAGACTAGGGCAATATATATGAAGCAGTGTATGTAAATAAAAACGACGAGTGTTGATTGAATGGAACTGCGTGTAGGGAGCTTCTGATCCGATTGGGGAGTTGCGACAAGCTTCCACTTACCTCTCATCCACAAGCTGAAATCCAGCGCATAAAGATGTGCCGCAGTGGACACGCGACTCAGCCCGAGATTATAAAATCTCATCATTACGTCCTCGAACCCCTCGATGTAGCACTCGTGAATCCTGTTTGCGGCAGTGGCCTGCGCAAGGGTTACGCTTTCACCGCCGTGGGGTCGGAAAGGGTCTGGCAGTTGGCTTACACCGAAGTGGGTGCTCGCGATCCTACAGGCCACGAACCAGTGACGGTGGCGCTCGTCGTTATACTTAGTTGACGTTAAAATTCTGGTATACGTCGGTCTCGTTGATGACTGCCCGTCCAGAGGGCCCATCGCAACCAGCTCATTCATCATGTTGTCCATGATGCAATGGTCCAATGCAGACACCGGCGCCGAGAATGAATCTGGATTCATTCTGGCCCTGAGTATGTCGAAAGTTTAGAGCAAGGGATGTGGATCGTGATCGCAAAAACAGAGGAAGAGGGATAAGTGAAGAACGATGGTGAAGTTACCTCTAGGGAAGGGAGCACGAAGGTGAAGTTTGGGAATGGAGGGGTGCAGGTACGAAGGAGGAAAGGAGGACGTTTCCAGCTTTGCGATTGTACCCCGCGTACGTATTCAACTCGAAATCTGTACCTTTCCTTGGGCAGGTGGAGAACCGAAGTGAATGATGCGGATTTCGTCACATGTGAATGGTATGTTCTGGCTCTTGCTTCTGGCTCTTGCCGTGGGCAAACAGTGTCTGTATGGGTGGGCAAGACCAAGTCCCATAGCTACCCAGTACTTAAGGTCTGTGTTTGGACAGTACAGTCATCAGACCACCGTGGGGAAGACAGCGTAGTCGTCAGAGGTGAAGCGCGCCACTTCTGTTCGTAACTGCCCTCTTCCTTAGAAGAAGCGGTTCGTTCGAACCGGCCTTCGGGCATGCTTTGAACAACTTTTTGCACCTTTTGCCCTCTCATCCTTTTGACTACTTCTACTAACATCAAACCACCACTTATCCATCATTTGGTCTTGATTCAACTCCTTGACCCTTCTTACAATGATTGCATTTTTGGCCTTCCGTTCGTCAGTCGCTGCAGGAAGAGATATCTGTCGAGAAAGGAAATGGGAACTTGACAACTGCCGTTGAGTAATGCGTGCCAGACTAGTCGAAGTTGCTCTCCTCAGCTCTATAAGTTAGATATGCTGCATCAAAAGCCGCACTACCAGGGAAGGGTAAGAATGGGAGAATATCGGAGATAGAGCATGAAGGTGTACAATTAGGTCAACTTGCGCAACATAAAGGACGGGCGGAAACGGAAAACAAATGAAAAGAAATTGACCGGTGGATAAAGGAGTAAGCAGAAGGCAAAGCACACCAACTTCCAAGGATATGTTGAGGTGGTTGTGCGGAATTATTATTGAGTGTCTTCAATGTATTGTGGGTGTACGTAGGAGGAAAAGTGGGTGCACCCACCCCTATTCTCTAGAGGTAGTAGGCCTTTCAAGAAGACCTTCTCCATTGTTCATGAGTACTTCTACTGACCAAAATTCTATCTTCAAGCGCCACTCAGAGTGAACAAACCAGTGGAAGTTGTCTTTGATGATCTCGTCCCAAGTAAATGGTACGGATCGGCTCCAGGCTCCTGCCGTCTCTTGAGGCCAAGCAATTCTGATAGCTACCCGGTACTTAGAATGTATCTTTGGCAGTCACAATCACCAAGGGTGGCTGGCGCAGTTAGTACAAGGTGGGGTACCTCATCTGTCTGACTGTGGTCACTGCCCGCTACTTTCACGGAAGTGGTTCGTTCGATCCTGCCGAGCGGTTTCGAAACCTCTTTTTTTTACATATTATACACCACTTTTTACACTCATCTGTTTGGTCATTACAGGCAATCTTTTGCTTTCGTCCATTCAACAAATACTGTACCTAGTTCATTAGTCGTTGCAAAAAGAAAAAAAAAAAAAAAAAAAAAAAACCAAATTGGTGAGAAAGGAAATGGGAACTTAACAGCTACCTACCGTCGAGTAGCGCGTGCCCGGTACGTTGATGTTATTCTCATAGGCTCTATCTATCAAATGCACCCTGTCAGAGGGCGCGTTGCTGGAGCAGAAGAAGAGGAGATCGGAGGTAAAAGAGGAAGAAGGTGCATAATTGCCGCGCGTTTGAAGGGTCTTTTCCATGCCAGAACTTGGATAGATGGAAAAACATACCGAAACAGTTTCAAAACTTCCACTTTGTTTTCTACACCGGCCCGGAATTCGGTCACCGGCTGAGCTTTTCACAGTTGCAAAGAAAAGCAGGGCGCTATGAATGTAATCACCAGTCAAGAGAGCACTAGCCGGTTGACATGCTCAAAAGGAAGGGAAGAAAGAGAAACCAAATAAATGAAAAATTTACCGACGACGCAATAATAATTGAAAGGTGAAGTACACCAACTTCTAACGATATGCTCAAGGGTTGCGCGAAATTATCATCGAGTGTCCTGAACATTGTAGGGCGCCGCTACACCTAGATTTCCTGACTCTTCGAGGGAAAAAGACCTTCTCGATGATTTAAAGTTCACAAACACACTTTAACTAATCAAAACACCAAAGTTCCTTCCTGCCCGACCAATCTGCGTCAAGCAACATAAGAAAAAGCACAGTTCAAAGTACTACGACGACTCCAACTGACCCCTTTAAATGAAGCATCCACAATCCCACACAAGGTGAAGCCTACAGTATGCAAACGAAGGAAAAGGCCCATAAGAAAAACAGAAGAGAGTGAAAGTTTAGCTGCTACTTTATGAGTTAAGATACAAAAGAGAATGAAATTTTCGAGTCTTTAGTCACGCACATGGTGATCCGACCTTCCCATGTGTATGTATGTACTTGTTGTATTCTACCACCTAACAATCCTCATGGAACAACCAGACTGACAAACCCACAAGTAGTAACCTCTTTTTTCCCCCCAGATTCATTACGCTACTTGCTTGAGTGTTTGTCGCTAAGCCTCCCATATCGCCCTACCAACACCACCAGGACCCCCTACCGTGATCTCACCACTAACATCCGACAAGGCATCTTCGTACAAAGTCCCGGGTGTTGGCGAGGAGTTTTTCCGTAGTTGATCATGTGGTTGTTGTTCTTGTTGCTGTTCCTGCAATTGCTGCTGCTCAAGATCCAGATCCGTCGGCATCACCCCCACCCCCTTCCCACCACTCTCTTGCCTTCTTCCTCCCCCTTGTTCACTCCTCGTCGTCGTCGTCGTCGTCGTCGTCGTCTTCAAAGGCCAAGCCTCCTCCTCATTATTACCGCCACCTGAAGAAGAAGGATAATTGTACGACGGGGTACTCTCAATCTCAGCATGCCTTTCCTCCTCTCTTACCGCCTCGACCTCCTCTCGCGGGATAGAAAGGATTTCGACTTGTCGAACCATAAGAATTCCCGCGCGGGGCACAGGAAGCTCGGTCACTCCGAGAGCGGAGGCGGAGGCAGAGGAAGAGGAAGAGTCGCTTCTAAATGACTTTTTCACGTCCGCCGCAAGGTTGTTGGTGCCAATTTCTTTATCGCTGGCGCTGAATGACGAAGAAGAAGAAGACGACGAAGAGAAAGAGAATGATCGGGAAGAGCCGTCAGAATCCGCGGAGGACGACGAAGAGGAAGAGGAGGAGGAGGAGGAGAGCGAGGCGGTAGAGATGGTCGAGTGCCTGTTGAGGGTGGTTCCGATTGTACCGGCGGCGTTGTTCGCCACTTCGGCATCATTGATAGCAGCAGCGTCATGTGCCGGTGCCGGTGCCTGGGATGCGTAATCGTCGGAAAGGAGAAAAACCGGGTACCGCTGGCCATCAGGCCCATTACAGTACGTCACTGCAACAGCCTGCTCCCATCTTGCCGCCTCCGAATCAGTGGATTCCCCTCCATCTTGCGACTGTGCTTGCTGCTGTTGCTGCTCACGAGCCCTGTTGTTATCCGTGCTGGTGGACGAGGAAGGCGCACAATCGTAGGTACCGTCATTGTTGTCGTGCTGCTCCTCCACTACTGCTTCTTTGCCGTTGGTGCTGTCTGTATCTGAGCCGGTTGACTTTGTTGAAGCTAGTCTTGATGGGACAGTGAAGTGAGCAGCATAGCCACCACCACCACCACCGCCGCCGCCGCCACCGAAAAGTCTGGGAAGTCTTTCGCTGTTGCGCCCGGAAACGGCTGTGGCATGAGAATCAGCAGCGGCTGTACTACCACCACCGTGGTTATGATTGTTATGCGGATTTGACACCACAGCCATAACAGGCGCCGGCGCCGTCACCGTCTGTCCCGGCCTTGCATTAGTAAACATGACAGGCGGTACCTTGGCGCCGCGCAGGACAAACTTGGACTCGAGAATCTTGTCCATGCTGTGATGCTGGATGAAGAGACTGCAGATCAGCGCCGCCACCCCGGCGCCGGTGATGATCCAAAAGACGCCGTGGAAGCCGACAACGTACGCCTCGAGGGCGCCGACCCGCACGGGATCGTTGGGATCCATGAGCAGCATCTGCTGGACAAACTGCTCCGAGTTGTGGGCGATCTTGACGGGCAAACCGAGCTGCTCGAGCCGCTTGACCATGACGTTCTGGAATACCGTGCCGCCAATAGCGACGCCGAGCGACATGCCGAGCGTACGCATGAAGGCGTACATGGCCGCAGCGCTACCGGCGTCTTCGACCCGGCTGATGGCTTGGATGCCAACGTTGACGCTGGTCAGGAGCATGCCGTGACCGATGCCGAAGATGGCAAGAATCACAGCCCACACGGCGGTCTTGGTGTCTTGCTTCAGATAATGAAGCAGACCACATCCAATGGTGGCGAGCACCCAGCCGCTCCAGATGGACCAGCGGAAGTGCCCCAGGCGGGAGGTCATGAGCGAGATGACAATAGATCCCGGAAGAAGAAGGCAGGTGACGGGAAAAATGTTGAGGCCGGACTGCGTGGGTGAGGTGAAGCGGACGGCAGTAAAGTAGAAGGGCACATAGTAGAGGGCGCAGAATAGGATGAGACCCTGGAACAGGGCACAGCCGTAGGCGGCGATGGCGGAGCCTGAGCAGAAGAGAGATGCGCGAAGGAAGGGTTCACGGGCGCCGTACTTCTCCCAGATGATGGAGGCGAGGACACTGACGCCGCCAACGGTCATGGGCACGATTGTCTGCACGCTGCGCCACTCGAACTGGATACCGGCCCAGGACATGCCGACGAGAAAACTGGTCAGTCCTCCAATGAAGAGGAAGCCACCGAGCCAGTCGACTCTGGACAGCTTGGAGCCTAAAGAGGTCTTCTTGGTTGTGAGCTTGACAAAGGCGGGCACAAGAAGCAGGCCCATTGCGCAAAAGGGGAACTATCATTGGTTGATATCAGTCATTGAATCCCCCTACTCACTTCTAGACAACGAAGACTCACGTTCAGATAAAAGCACCACCTCCAAATCGCATGCTCAACAAACAGCCCTCCAATCAATGGTCCCAGCACGCTCCCCAAGGCCCATGCGCCCAGCACAATAGCAAAGTACTTTGGCCTCTGTCTCAGCGGCACGATATCCGCAAAGATGACCTGACCCATGGTGATGATCCCACCACCCCCGATCCCCTGCACCGATCTGCCGGCAAAGAACACGGCGAAGCCCTTGGCAATGGGTGCGCACAAAGCCGTGCCTAGAGTGAAGAGCAGCACGCTCACAAAGAGCATCTCCTTGCGCCCAAAGATGTCCGACAAGGCGGCGATGAAGGGCTGGCATACAGCGCATGTGAGGAGATAGGACGTCCCCGCCCAGAAGGCGTCCGTCGATGTCCCCCCAAAGTCTTCAGCCAGCGTGGGCAGAACGGACACGAGGATGGTGGCGTCGAGCGCCACCATGAGACTGATGATGGCCATGGTGATCATGACTGCTAGCTCCTGCTTGCCAGGTTTCCAGTCCTCGAACGAGGGTATGTTTTCTTCGAGCTTGGACGGATCCAGAACGCGGACCAAGACCTCCTCATCCTCGTCGGTTGAGGACTCCCCCGTGCGTGGCGGTTGGCGGGTATGATGGTGCTGATTGATCATCGGGACAGGTTCCGAGTAGGAGCGATGGGGTCCCGGCGGGTGATGGGATGCTATTAGGGGAGCCATCGGAGGCAGGATATCGGAGGTAGGCGACCCACTACCACGCTTTTCCGGATCATTGTGGCGCGATGTTGGCTGTTGATGTTGTTCGGACATCGGTTCTGGTTTTCCCTCGCTTTAGAAATAACAGATGGGCTGAAGGGTGCAAGGTCAGCTCTAGCTGGATGCTGATATCTCCCAGGAGTAACACCGGCGTCGTGTAAGCAAACTAGGTACTGAAACACCGGACCGGATATTACGTGGGATATGGGAATTCCTCGGGGTCAGATCTTGCCTGGGTAAAGATGGAAAACTAGAAGACAAGACCACTGGCAGCAACAAAAGCCCTATGAATCGGGAGAAAAAAAAAGAGAATGGAGGATAACGGGAAAGAAGAGTATACTTTAAGTTTGAGTTTGCGGGGTGTTAATGAGCTTTCAATAACTCATTGTTTATGGGAAAGATGAAGTTTGAGATTAGAACCACCAGAACCAATTAGCCATTCTAGGTGAGATTCGCTATCGTTTAGCCACATTGTGTGTGCTAAACCATGACGCTTGAGTGAGATAGCTGCCTCAATGACAAGCGTATGTTCTTCTCCTTCTCTCATCACTGGATGATGAATGCCATGCAAGGTGAGGTGGACCGGGCTAAAGCGAGGCTAATGAGGCGGAGCTGGACCCGTAACCAGAAGGGCCAAAGGTCCGTTATCACATCTCTCCTCTTCTCCTTCCCAGTCCCTCGGCTCCTCCGGCCATCGTGCCGGGGTGGCTTTGTGTAAAAGTCATAATGATTCTTGGGGCGGGCCCTATAAGTCGAGATGGATCTGTAGTGGAGAGATGCCGGATGAACACGCCCGAAGAGGGCTGGTGGGGAATAACGACGGGATTACCATCATGAGCTGAGAGATGCGTTAGCTTGCTGTACCAGAAAAGGGAAAGTGGTGATATCCATACATGAGCGATGTGAGTTGTACTTTTTGAGGCTCGGCTATGTAGGGCTGTGTTCGGGGCCGCTGTATTGCTGTAGAGAAGGCTTTGTATGACCGTACATATAGCCCGCAGCTGCACTCCCTGTACAGTATTGCAACGGTAAGAAAAAGCTCCTTACTGCTATGTGTTTGTTGGTATTGGGCTGTACTTGTGAGATATTGAAGTGCTGTATTAATAGAGGGCATAGGTGCTGAGGTGGCTTGTGGCTGCTGCTTCTTGCAGCCTTACCTCTACACATGGTGTCAGGGATCTTGAAGAGAGTTAAGAAATGCCAACATTTCAGTAAGGATCCTAGCCTTCTGATTGGTCAAATAGAACATTTAGATGGTTGCAGTGACTTGCAGATGTTTACTTTTATCCAACCGAATACGAAAAGTGCAGCCTTAGACTGCACCTTACAGCCACCAGAACTGCCCGGTTTTCTCTACAGCTCTTCAGCGGCCCTGAACACAGCCTAGGTAGGTGAAAAGACGTGGTAGAAAAGTGAAGCAGAAGACCATTTGTTACCTAGTTGTTAGCCACTTGAACTGTGGCTGGCTATAAAATTGGCCAGAACATGTCGAAGCAAACAACAAAGTGAGCTAACTGGCAAATGGGTGTTGGGGCTGTACCATAAGTGCCTCCGTCCAGTTGGGAGTGTTTGCTTCCGTGTACCTATGCGGCTATTTGATTGGCGCAACAAAGACCGCTTGACGTCTTCCATGGCTTGCGTTCATGGGCTCGTTTGACGGTTGTCCTTTTAGGGCTCAGCTCAGAGGAGGCGGGCACCATTTGGCATCTCGTTTGAACGGCGATATGACAGCGGAAAGCAACCCCAATACGGCTACCGTTGCCGATGAGCTGGCGACGGAGGTTCTTTTCTCTGGCTGTTCAGCTTCACAAAGTGCAGCCATGATCTGTAGACTGCGGCTCAACCGTCATCTGC
Organism: Neurospora hispaniola; assembly: GCF_033458365.1. Taxonomy (NCBI): domain Eukaryota; kingdom Fungi; phylum Ascomycota; class Sordariomycetes; order Sordariales; family Sordariaceae; genus Neurospora; species Neurospora hispaniola. Next base: position 1,481,951 of record NW_026944415.1, on the reverse strand, counting down.
AAATTGGGGCCGCCGTAATTGGGCGCCATCAAGCCAAGCGGGCTGGCTGTACTGTACCATGCAGCAATCATGTACTTGTTGATAGTTATACGCTTGGGCGACGAGATGGTGGTTGGGTAGTCGAACATGTCAGCGCGCGCCGCGGCGTCAATAACTCGAGGGCGAGGGTTGATTGCTGATAAGAAAGAGAAAAGGCCGCCCTCATTTTTCCAGCATTGTTGCGAAGTAACCAACGCCATGTGGGTTTGACACAATGGAAGGCGATGTTGGAGGAAAGCGGCCTGATATGGATGTTGTTTTCCAGGTTGACGTTGAGCCGTCGCACAGGAGGTTCAATTAAGCTACATAAGCTTTCCCAACGTAACACCAGTGACACCCTCCACATGCCAAGACCAGTTTTTTGAAGCGATCTACCGCCTACCGATCACTATCTGAATTGACCATATATCATAGATGACTCTGTTAGTATCTGCTAAAGCGCCCTGTATTCTCAACTGGCACCTCGACCCACAGGTCCAAAAAAAAGGGGGGGGGGGGGGGGGTGATGATGATCGGACCTACCTCTAGGTACTCTAGATAATGTGGTGTTGATGGTTAGAGATAAGAAGGAGTGCAGAAATCCCATGGAAATGCAGCTTTATTTATCCACCATGTTAGGTACAGTCGGCGCCGTCCGAGATGTCTCGGGCCTTTTCGAGTTGACGCCTATCTGACATACAATTCACACCCTCGGCCGGCGCCACACCAGTCCACTCAGCAATGATGAAGCACAGCAGCTCGTCTATCAGCGCCGTTATCACGTGTTAGCCAAACGAGGTTGAGATAAACAAAACAAGCACCTGCATTGCAATGCCAAAGGTAAATAAACATACGGACAAGGTAGCCCTCATGGACCTCGAACGCCTCTGCGGTACAAACACCCAGGAAAGCACATCACATCACAAACCCCCAACAACCCCTTCCACCACATCCCCCAACATCCTCAACCCATAATACCTCGCCACATTCCTATACACCTTCAGCCGTCTCATCACCTCCTCCCTCTTGACCAGCTCCCTCCATTCTCCACTGCACGTACAATGCTCCATGAACTCGTTCACCCTCAGCGCCCCGCATTTGCCGCACTTGAGGTCCTGCGTCGTCCACTCCACCACCATGGCCTCCACCTCCGCCACCAGCCTCTCCTCAATCTCGTTCCTGTCGTAGTCCATTTCGCAGTAAGGGCATTTCCACCTTCCCTTTTCAAGTCCTGCTGCAGGTCCTTCCAACTCGCCGCCGGCCGCTCCGCCTGCTGCTGACACGTCAGAAACGGCTGCAAAACTCATAAAGTCCTCGTCTCGACAGAGATCAATGTCCCTAGCCATGGTACAGTTTTCGCAGCTGAACTGGGCCAGTTTCAGACTTTCCGATGGGTTTTGAAACGCGCCCTCCTTGCTGAACTCGCGTACGTCGAACATGGCGAGGAGTTCCTTGCGCAGCAGCCGCGCTTCGAGCGTAATGTTCTTGTCCAAAGACAAAACCTGCATCAGGGCCTTGACGAGCTCAAGGACCGGATTGGCTGATGCTGCTACTTTCTTTCCTGCCGCCTTCTTGGTACTACTAGACTTGGAATTGGACAAAGACAGGTGAGACAGGTGAGATCCCGGTAGTTGGGGGAATGTGTAATCGCCTGCCAGCTCTGGGTGCAGGAGCTCGCGCCTTTGCGTGTTGATGAGGTTGGCGATTTCCTTCTTGAGAGGCTTCTCAAAGGCTTTGCCGAGGATGATTTGCCCGACGGCGCCGTCCTCGCCGAGATTGCCATCGCGCATGTTGACGGGCAGCTGAGTAAGACGTGGCGTGGCTGTTGGGTCGCTGCCAAAAGCGGGTCGCTTGATGCTGTGCATCAGCTGGATGAACTCGACGACCCAGTCGCGGAAGATGGGCTGCAGACGGACAGGGAGAAAGGTTGCCATTTGCCAGTGCATAATCATCTGCAGGTCCTGTTCGTCCCTCTCGAGCACCTCTTGTGTCGCCTTGCCGCCGTAGTTGAACTCGTCATACCATACCAGGTAGTCCCAGTACTCCTTGATTTCGAGGTCGATAAAGTGAAAGAGTGGTTTGCCTTTGATGCTCTTGAGGATGTACTGCGTATATGCATACGCATTTCCTACCTCGGACTTGGTCGTCTGGAGGAGAAGTCGGTTGGAGCTGGCAAAGATGACCTGCGATCCCACGCGACGGAAATCGGCCATGAGCTGGAGGAGCGCCTTGCGGCTCATCATCTGGACGTAGTAATGCAGAGCACGATCGTACAGACACGAGGCTGGTGATTCGACCCAACGGACCAAGTGCTGAACCATCACGTCGGCCATCGTGGACCCCTTGCAAGCTTCCGCCCACCATGACTTGACCATCTCACGGAGCACCTGCACGCCAGCATTGGCAAAAGCGTTTTCCGAATACAGAAATTCTTCGCCGTCTCCACTACCCGTTGCATCGGCGGCGGGATTGAAAGATATGTTATCCGCACCTTCCAGCTCATTGATAAGCGAAGATGTGAGAATGGTGTTGATAGCCAAGTTCCGCACCTCAAGGTCTATACACACCGAGGCATAAGTGCCGGGATTGTTGACGGACGGCATCTGAACCTGATCGAGCGGGCCAACCACATCGTCCTTCTCATAGCCAGCGTGGTCGGGGCGCGGACTCGGTGACCACCAGAGCACGACATTGTTGGCCATGAGTCGGCGAGCATACGCGATATCGATCAGGAAACGGGGATCGTCTCGCTCCAGGTTGCATAGCGGTACGTCGCCGTACCGAGCAAGAGCCGTCATATGGGTGATCCAGGAACCCAGGCTGAGGTAGTGATTGACCAACCGACGGGCCACCACACTTTGCCAGCCCAGTGGGGGCAGTGAGCTGTCCCCTTGATCATACCGCAATGGCATCACAGGGAATTCTCCCAAGATGGGAATCTCATGAACCAATAGATTGCGCTGTGAGGATTGGATGACCACCATGGTCGGTCCGGACTCTTCCTTTCTCAGTTTCTTGACAATGTCGCCAACCTCAAGGAAAGCTTTCCGGCGCGTGGTAACTTGGGTGATCTTGATATTCAGCTTTTCCTGGTACGGGAAACAATCTTGCCACTCCGCTCCAGCAGCCTCCTGGTTTCTCCTTGTCAACATGTCGGCATAAAGCTTGTTGATGTTTGGCAAGTCTTGCCCTCCATCCTTGGTCCTCTGCTGGATGATGACGTGGGCTTGGTCACTGGTGGTGGAGAAAAGACCAAAGATCTGGCGCTCACCAGCGCTGATGTGAGAGAGATAGATGTAGGCCATACGGGCATCGCCCAGGTACTCCCTCGGCTTAAGTGGCCTCTTCAACCCGGACAGGTCGAATCCTTGGTCAAGACCCTTTCCAAGTACACCAGGTTGGCTTTCGTCGATAGTGCAAAGATTTCCAAGCTGAAGAAGGGCGCGCATGTTGAGCGGTAGCTGTTTCTCATACACGCCTTCCACACTGGGATGGTTGAATAACAGAGAGAACTTTTCTGCTTCCGCAAAGTAGATGTCCTCCGGCACCGTAAGCTTGAAGAGATGCACAGAAGAGTGGCCGTTAGGCAATGTATGGTTGACCTGTTCAACATGGCAACCCTCAACTTCAATGTCGGGCAGTTCCCTACTCTTCAAGTTCAAGAATACTTGCCGGGGCACGTTAATCTTGAGAGTGTGGATCTTGGCATCGATCAGCACATGGGCGACGACAATGCCTGGACTGTCTGATGCCCTCAGCTGCAGCAACTGCCAAGTGTTTCGGAATGTCATCTCAGCCTGACTGCGGAACGTCTGTTGGATGTTGCTCTGCGCGTTGCCACGTCTTTCGCCAAACAAGTGTCGCCTACGAGCCCTTGCCTGCTTCTGGAGCTTCCACTTTTGCTTCTGGTACTCCAAGAAAGCCGCGTAATCCTCGCTAGGCGACGGCATCTTCTTGGGAAGCGCCGCGAATGGGTCCAGGTTCTCGGCTGCTGCTGGTTCCGGATCCTTGCGTTTCTGAGCCGACGCCGTTTTTTGCGTGGCGGAGATAGCATCACTGACAGTCTTGGGCTTCAGCAAGTTCCCGAAATCCTCCATATCTCCTAGCTGGGTGCCGTTCGCGAGGTGTGTAATATCTTGCAAGGGGCCTTTGGTGGTAGGCCCAAACAAATCAGTGAGCTTCTTTTGCTTCATCTTATCGTCTTTGATGTTGATTCTCCGCTGCAACCAGTCCGGATGCGGCACGCGCGGTACCGGGTTGCGAACTTTTTGCAGAGCGGCTGGGATGGTGATGAGCTTCTGGATGACGGACCCGAGACGTTCGAGATAGTAATCCCAGTCAAGGAGTGCCCGAGGGTCGGTATCAGCAGGCTCCTCTTTGAGCCATTTCTTGAGATACATCCTCTTCGTTTCTTCTTCGGCAGAAAAGATGGCAACCGGCACGGCACGTTCGGTGACCGGGGCATTCTTGGGTCGAGCGCAAATGATGAACTTGCAGTTCAAACCCTTGTCTTTGACCATCTGCTCGCCCAAAAAGTCGGCAAGGCGCTTGGCTGTGGTGATGGATGTTGACTTTTGGCTTCCGTACTCCTCCAACGTCTTGGTCATACTGCGGTTCTCCGAAATCAGTTCCATAAGTTCTTCATCCGCAAGCGTTGCACCCTTGCTATGGAGTACATCAAGCCAACGGTTAGCGACCTTGGCGACAGCATTGTAGCATTCCGCCAGGGTGGTACCCTCCAAGAAAAACTTGAAGATCTGCTGCTGGAAGATCTTGATGAGCTTCAATTCGCCTCTTCGCTTCACTTCGAAGCCCTTGAGCTCCGCAAGACTGCCATCGTCGTTGAAGACGGCATATCTCTTCTTCAAGTTCTTGTCTTCTTCTTTTGAGGTGGGTAGGATCATGGCCTTGTACGGCCCGTCGACTTCGAAGAAGATGGAGTTGTCGCTGTGCGTCTCGTATTTGAAGGTCTTTGGATCGACCAGGGTCTGATACTGGTGGTTGGTAAATTTGTCATGGACCAGATGGTTCAACATGACACACGGATATGAGATGGTCATCTTCTTGCCATTTTTGAGTTTGAACACAAAGTTCTCTGGGAATGTCGCCGGCAACATGCACCAGATACCATCAGTGTCTAGCTCGAGTGGACGACCTAGTCGCTCAATGAGCTGTCTCGCCAACTGAATAATGGTCGCGCCCGTCAAACAGGTGACACCGGCCATTTCCATCGAGTACCATCTAGATCCCTTTCTCATGACGTATCCGTAGAAACTGTTGAGAATGACCTTGTGGGCCAACTGCAGGGAATCGAACAAGATAATCATCTTTTTGGCATTATCGATTTCGGACGCGGATGCGCCCGAGCTCTTGAGTGAATCCGTCTTGCCCTTCCACACCTTCGCTTTGCCCTTGTAGTCGTATCGTCGGTCACGGAAGTCACGGACTGTGTTGATGTAAAAGGGGTTCTCGCGCTGGCAAATGATCGCTTCTCTGACAATCGTGGTGGAATCGTGGATCTTGTGGTACACCTTTTGTGAGTAGAGCTGCAGTCTCTTTCGGATGAGAGTGGCTTGTTCGTCTGCGCTCAGGTCTTGGAATGACCGCATCGGACTGTTTGGGTATTTTCCTGGAAACCTCTCGTTCTCGAGTGCATGGCGAATCATGTTGTACTCGTCGCGCTTGGCTGGCAGGTACTCTCCTCTCCAGGCCCACGGTAGTCTTCTGTCACAAGTCTTTCCTGGACGGTTGAAGTCGCATGCTGCACAAGTTGACTCGGAGATCATGGAATCGGGTTGTAATCGGTTGGTTGTCATAATGTTGGGGTACATGGAGGCGACATCAAGATGGTAAATGAGCGGCCGTTCCAGTCGATTGGGCGTCTCTTTGAGGTTCATCAACCTGGCCGTTATCTGCTCCTTGACCTCATCATAGTTGGCGATGTCACTCAACTCCTTCTTCTCTTCAACCGTAATACTGAACGTTAGGGCTGCATCAAGATCCCGAATCAGCTCATCCACGGCGGTAGGATCAACCGCGAAGTTGACGGGAATATCGGCGCGGAAGACGCCAGCTTCGATACTTTCGACGTGACCACCAACGTACGTTTCGGAGTCCAACAGGTGTCCTTCCCAGAAGGACTCTTTAGGTTGGACATGTTTATTGGGTAACACAATCTCCTTTTGGTAAGCCTGTACCATTAGTAACATCTCGCATAGCGTACCGGTTCCCTTTCTTAGTGTATCGTCTGGGCCTAGAGGCAAGATGGTACAGAGAGAGAAGATGAAAGGATGCACATATTTCATGTACAGATAGTATGTTGCGACGGCATCGGAGACGGAGTATTCGGCCAGCGTCTGCGGCCTCTCGCTGGCATATGGTGTCATGAGCTCGGGATCGAGTTCATCGGGATCGTATCCAAGCTTGGCAACGGTGACGGCTTTGAGACCTCTACTACCCTGGGGGAGATAACTGTCACGGTTTACCCAGTGGAAGCAGTCCATGTGCACGCTGTAGTTGCACTTGTACTGATCCTCACTGTCCTTCTTCCAGCCGATCTCGTGGTACATGTCGATGCCGTTGATACTGGCACGAGCCTCCACGAAAGGCCAATCGAAGAAGTCACCGTTGTAGGTGGCGATGACGGTTGGTCGGGCCTCCTTGATGTGCAGGAAGAATCTTTCGAGAAGGGCCTTTTCGTCAGGTTCGTTAAAGATCATGAACGGACCTTGGTACTCGGGTTTTGGTGTGTAGTCGAAATCAGCAATGTCTTCGGAGATAATCTCTCTATTTGTGATCAAGAAACCCTGGCCATCGATCATGTATGAGACCATCATAATCTGGTCAATAGCGGCGTCAGGAAACTTGAGGGGAAGCTTGGTGGTCTCGATATCGAACGCCATTACGACGGGATCGGCCATGGCCAAACGTTCCTCGTTTACTTTTACTGTCGTGACTCCATTCTTGGCCTCGACATGGTACCACCTAGCAACTCGTATGTCTGTGGATGGTCAGCTGAGCACACACGCTGGGGGGTGTGCAAGGAGAACTGACCCAAGTCTATCATTACTCTCACATGGTATGGGACGTCGTATTCCCGGATATCAACAATGAAATCGCTCGCCTCTGCAAAACCAGCATTATGTCGTCGCTCGTCATTTCGTGAATCGTCATCAAAAAGATCAAACCCGCCGTTCGCTCTAGTTGGGGGTCTGTGTCAGCAGCGGTGATCAGCCTGTACAGGTAACATGAGAGGAACCCACGATGCTACTTCGGCATATGTATCCATGGCATCCATGCCCTTTTTGTTCTTTTCCGCAATGGGCATGACATCACGCTTGGCGGACATCAGGTCCTGCACGTTATGAAACCTCAGCTCCAAGAATGTTCGACGATAGCCCAGCAAGTGGTTGGGCATCTTGAGATCTTCCTTCTCGACCCTCCGGATGGACTTGACGCAGCCGCCACCAGGCACTCTCTTGCACCACTCCTCCACCTCGCCTTCGTGGCCTTTTCGACATGCGACCAGAAAGTATGGCTCATATTCGACTGTGGCTTTGAATGTTGACCCGTCCTCTTCGATGAAGTAGCAGTCGAGTGCCGCGCGACCGCCGCCGCCGGGGATACGGGGGTCGTCGATGGATGTCGGTTGTACGTTGACCAGCCAGCCTTCGCGCTTCTTCCCGGCATCGTATCGGGCGAAGCCCATGTTCTCGTCGATCTGGTTCGCAAGGGCTGTCCTTTCCCATTTTTCGTCTGTCGAGGTAGCCTCGCCGCGGGCGCTGGCCGAGGCGGCGAACGTTCGTGTTTTGGATCCGCCATGGTAGGCGTTCTTGCCACCGCGACGGTAGCCCTTTTGAGGCTGCCGCCTTAGAGAAGTGTTGGGCATGTTGGAAAAGTCGAATTGGCCCTTGCGTAGGCCTCGCGATGTTCGTCTTGTGCTTTGGTCTGCCCTCCGTTTTCCGTCCTATTTGGTAGGATCTCTCGATCCAAGATAAATCGGAATTGGAAGGAGAGACAAGAAACAGAAATATGTCTTTTCACAAGTAGGTTGACATGGAGGGCCAGCCAAGATTCGAGGTATGGCTGGCACAGGGTCCCTTGGTTTGGTGAAGAGGATGGGGTTGTGAGATGGGAGGCACTTCAATGTTTGGAAAGTCTCATGGAACCCATTAAAGTCGTTTAACTGCGAGACGCGCCAGACGCGACTACCGTAGACGAACGGTCCAATTTGTCTGACGCGCCGGGCGCTAAACGCACACATGCCCCACCAGTCAAGCTGATCGTTTCAGGGCACTCACAGGGCGTCAAGGCGCTGAACAAGGGTTGGAATGGTGCCCGGTGGGGAAGTGGGCTGCCGGCAGACGCTCCCTCCAGCTCGGGACACGGCCCCCCGCCGGGGCGGGCATGCTCGAATCATGAAGCGGCCCGATCGGGAGGGACGGGAGCTTGGACCCTCCATTGTTGTCTCTGTCCAAGTTCCCGTTGGACTATCTCCAAGTCAAAGCTAGGTACCTCTACCTAAGAAGGGCTCGCATTGTACGAGCTCATCCCGTAGCCGGCTCCGAATCCGAGGGCGGAAGTGTAGTAACTGATGTTAACTTGTGTTTGTTAGACGGAAGCTAAGCTCTGATGACAATTGGAAGCTGAATCTCTACATAGTCGCCCATCTTCTCCATATAAGTGCGTTAAGGTACCTGCATCTTCCCCGTAATCCCGCAAGGTCCCCACCGGGAGAGAAAAAAAAAAAAGCTTCCCCGCGACTCGCCCGGCCGCCGCGCGAAGACGACGGAGAGAACGTCAACGAGCAGTCTCCATTGGACAATTATGTAGTCCACTTTCTTGTTTCCCTGCTCAATCACTTCCACTCACCACTGCATTACCTCCATTACATATTGTGACTGCCATTCAAACACTGCAATCCCGGCAAGCGAATAACAACCAACAACTTTCAAATATATTAATATCCAAACACACAACTCCACACTTTTCTGCGCCCTGACAGAACTGCGCTTTTTCGAGACGGAACGCGAGAGAAACTGAAGCCCATCCCATCAACAATCCGTCGCAAACCGCAACCATGACGCGTGACCAAACAACAACAACAACAACATCACCCACAAACCCCGACGCCGCCGCCCGCTCCTGGCTAAGCGGCGGCGGCGGCAGCAGCAGCGGCTCTTCCTCTCCCCCTCTTGCTCCCTTCGCGCCCTCTCAAGACCTCCAACAACCACCACAGTCCAACACCACACCACAAGTCCCAGGAGGCCAACAATCCCCCCAGTCACCCTCCCAACAACAACAACAACAACAACCAAAACCCACCCACTCATCCAACCGCATCTCCCTCACAGAAGTCGCCTCCACCATCTCCCCCTCCGACTTCCTCTCCGTGCACGAAACGCCCTGCGCCCGCCAAGGCTTCATGACGGGCATCGGCGCCGGCGCAGGCATCGGTGTGTTGCGGTGGATCATGGGCTTGCCGATCCCGAAAGCGGCCAACTGGGGTGTAGGGTGCGGGATCGTGGGGGCGATGGCGCAGTACGAGTACTGCCAGTGGCAGAGGAGGAAGGAGAAGGAGAAGATGCAGAGGGTGGTGGCGGTTTATACGAAGAAGCAGGCGGAGAATAGGGCCAAGGAAGCTAAAGAGGCGAAGGAGAAGGCGGAAAAGGGGGAGGTGCAGGGCACGTCGATTGCACCTGGGGGCGAGAAGAAGAACTGGTACAAGTTTTGGTGAGGGGGGTGATGAGGTGAGAGGGCTTTGATGTGCTGAGGGGTTGTGTTAGGATAGAGGTTGAAGGGCATAGCTAGGAGTAGGAGATGTAGGTTATGATTTGCACGGACATATATCGATACCTTTTGAAGTTAAGGGGCGTTGCTTGGAGTCATTACGCACAATGGGAGCATGGTTATGGCGCACCACGGCAGCGAGTTCACCATGTGATCATTCATTCTTCGGGGACAAAGGCGTGCTTTTACGCTTCGAAGTCATGTTAAGCAATGATATCAAGCAAAGAAAGTGCATGCCTCTAGAGTATTTAACCTCGAGGCACCCCAGGGCAACTCTGCGAAAAAAAACAAAAAGCATAGTAAAGACTCATGTGCGAGTCTGTCCTTCTCTTGCAGTATCCTACATTCAAACCCGTCGTATTTCATGCCCAAGTGAAATTTCCCATGGTCCCTTCCGCCAGCACGTCACAGTTGCTCGCGTCTTGTCGTATCCGATTCAGTCCCTCCAACACCCAAACGCCAAACATGCCAATGAGAAAGGTAAGCCATTGAGTTGATCATGCATAACTTGCTTGCCGGACAAATTAAGAGCCACAAGCAAGGAAAAAGGCCCGTCCGTCAAGCCTCAACCCTGGCAAGGTCAGCGCCAGCGCCAGCCATACCAGAGACGCTTGTATCACCACCCCCGCTAGCATCCCCTCCACTAGGTCCCTGACCCTCCGCCGCAGCTGCCGTCTCACTCTGCATCACACCCTCCATCATCGTGACCGGTGTCGGCGGTGGCATCTCAACGACCGTCTTGGTCACCGTCTCCAAAAATCTAACCCTTCTCTTCTCAGCCTTCAGCTTGCCCTTAGCAGTCGCCATAGCATCCTTGCTTTTGGGTCCGCCATTACTGCCTCCACCACCTTCATTACCGCTTCCCCCCAATCCGTCAGCACCCGCTCTTCGCTCTTTCCTCCTGGCGCGAGCCTCGCCCATCTCGCGTTTTCGATACTCAGCCAGCTGCTTCTTGCGCTTCATCCTGCGCGCGTGTTCCATCTCTGGAGTGGGCCTGAAGCCGATGCCGTTGATACCGGTACCGTCGTCGTCGCTGTCGTCCGGGTCGTAGACAGTGATTTCGGAATCTTGCCAGGTGAGGCTGGCGCGGATCGGATCAATTACGGTGGGTGAGCGGGGGGACGATGTCGAGGTCGATGTGGCCGGTTGAGGTTGGAGGGGTGGTGATTTTGATTTCCGGGGCTTCTTTGTTGCGGCCGCTGCTGTCGATGATGACGGCGGAGCCATGCTGATGTTGGCCGGCTTCGGCGCTAAGGGTCTCTGGGTTGGTGTAGAACTGGGGATGGCGACCACTTTGGTAATCGATGAGAGGGGAGAGGAAGATGGTATCTGGATGCCATTGTTCTGTGTTGTTTGGGTGATGATTGTGCCGCTTGTACCCATCGTGTTGTCTCCCAATTCAGCCTGTTGATTTTCAGCGGGGTCCATGTTGAACCGAACGCCCTTGGGCGCCAGTCGTCGCTTTGGAAATGGGCCACTTGGAGTGATGACAGCGCCTGCTTGTTGATTGACTGGAGTTGATGGCGGTGGCATGGAAGAAGTCGAGTCCGTTCCGGCAGCTTCAAATGTCCCGCCATTGTTCGTCGAAGCGGGAGGCCGCATTGGGGTTTCGGCAATGCCCGTCATGTCAATGTCTCGATCGTGGAGCTTGGCTCGCTTTCGGGGCCCGCCTGGTCGCTCACGATCTTCCTCAACTTCCTGCATGTCTTGCGACCGTGAAATTCGTGGAAATGGGTAGCCAAAGTACTGCTGTTGTGGTTGCGACCGAGACGGTTGCAATGTCGATGTTCGTGCGGTCGCAATGCCTCCACCAAAGACCCCACCGGTAGAGGTACCGCCGAGGGCCCCGCCATTGAGGAAGAGCTGCTGTAGCCTGTGTGCCACAGTGGTCCGTGGACTCTTACTGCCGTCCTCGGTATCTGTGGACAAGCCAAGCTCAAAGGTGAATTCCCCTGTCAAGCCAGTCAAGGCCCTGGTCTGGTTGAGATTGGGGATTGTTGGCTCGAAAGGTAGTGGACGTTTACGCTTGGGGGTTGAAAAGGAAGACGGCGCTTCCATGTTGAGCTGGGGTTGGAGCTAGGTGCCCAACACTGTCGGTTGGAGCCAGGCTTTCTCGAGGTAAAGATGATGTGTTGTTGCGGTTATGTTCTAGTTGTTCTCCTCAGCTTGTCCACCAAGGCGGCGTGACGGCGTTTCTGCAAGGTACGTTGCCTGTGAGTGGGCGATAAGGATGATGCAAGATGCAAAGCGGGTTGATAAACCTAGCGGTGGCAGCGGAGCATTGCGTGGAAGCGAGAGGATGGAGTTCGAATAGTAGGAATTGAGAAAAGCGTCAAGTGCCAGTTCTTGCAACAATGGATAAGTAAGGTAGGTTGATACTGGCAGATTGTCGAGTTAGGTCGGTGCTAGGTAGGTAGGTACTAGTGAGTAAGGTAGATGTAGAGATGCACGGAGGGTTCCTTCTGGTGAAGGTGGGTGGGTTTGTTGACGTGCGCCCTTGCCGAGATGTCCGTAGAGTGGATGTAAGAGGTAACGTAGCTGCTGCACTGGACACTGCCGGTGCTTGATGGGTGCTCGAAGCGACTGTGGAAGTCCAGTCAGTGCCCGTTGTTGAAAGAGAAAGTGGAATCGAACACAGGCTCAACCCGTGGAACCCAAGGGATAACGGGCGTCAAGGGAAAGGTGGAAGGAAGAGAACGGGAGCTAAGCAATAAAGGTGCTCCGGTTAGGTACCTAGTGCAATCTGCCGGAAGCTTGTTGACGGTCCCTTCGATCCGGCAGCCGGAACACGGTGGGTGGGTTTTGTCCCATGACTACCTCTACTGGTGTCTGGCTGCCATCCTCCCCAATGCCCGAATCAATCAATGGACGGTGACCTAAAGTGACACGCCCTGGACGAACAACTGTAAGTGGAAGGTGACGGAGTGACGGGGGGTTCCATAGCTGGCCCCGCATCGCGCCTCGTGGCAGCCCACACAGCCAAACAGCTCAGGGCGCCCAGCTGGGTTTAGCGGCCAGGGATTCTCGATAGGGCAGATCGGGGCAGCTCGGCAGGCAAGGGAGCAAGGGACCAGACCTCGCGGCAAGGGCCACTTCTGCTTCCATTTCTCCTTCTCGAGTCCTGTGCATTTCTTCTTCTTTGCCATCTTATTCGATACTTGAATACCTCTAGTTGCCTCTACTCAACAGGTTTTGATCAAGCCAAAGATCGATGTTGCTTGCGACGGCTCCTGCCACGTTTCTGCCAGGTCAGCCACTGTCCGCTATCTGATCTCCAAAGGCGTTTGTGCGGCTGGATCAGTCCAATAATCACGGTCGAACGGCTCAACACCAGCTTCACACACATCTAGGGAGGTGACGCGTAGTGGTCAGTTGGAGCAAGATGAAAGGCATATGATGGTACGCCGGCAATGGCGTCACTAGACAACTCTACCCGGAATCTCCATGCATGCTACTTTATAAAATCGAGAAATTGGGACTGGGTGGCGTAAACAGTTTGTGAATTTTCAGTCTGCCAAAATGCTTCTGGTAATTATCAAAAGGATTATATGTCATGTTTCGAAATGTGGGGTTTCCGAATTACTATGACATTCTCGGCCTCTCATGGATTCAGGCTCGACAGCATGGTTAACGGGCATCCAGCAGCACTGAAACCCGCCTTCATGGTTCCGTCCGGGCATGGCTCGATGTTTACAAATTGCGTTCTTACGGGAATGGTTGCTTGCATTTACTCTCTTCTTAACTACAGTGTAGGCACCAGATAGTGCCATAACGAGCCCAAATCAGTCACGGTCATGATAACCAACGGAAGGGGGGGGGGGAAGATTTCTTAAAAGGATCTCGAACTGCTCGACGAGAGAAGTTCGTTCATATTGTATGGACTACGAGCTAGGTCGATTATCATCATGTACTGCACCAGGAGGGTCAGGAACAAACATATCCACATTTCATCTTCACGAATAGCGTCCATCGGTTGAAAGTCATGCCCATGGGCAAAATCGCTTCCAGTCCCAAAACGCAACTTATTGGAACCAATATCGCCAGTGAGACTTGCGCTTGAGGAGCCAATTGACTAGAAGTGAACAAGACATCGACGTTCAACCTCGGTTGTTTATATGGAGGTATATATACCACTTAATTCGTTCCACCAGCCTATAGTACGCTTTTCAAACAGTTTGAGTGCCTCAAATCTCGCATTAGGGCGCTGCTCTCCTGATTTTCGTCTAGCACAGCTCACACTATAATCCTCAGCCTACGCTACATCATCATGGAATACAAGATAGCGGGACAGAACGACCAGTAAATATTCGTTACGCTAAATGTACATATATACAGAAAAGCCCGATTCTGTTTTTAGCTTGTTGTCATTGTTGCTTTTATCCTCGTATTATAATGTAAAAGACCTTATCAACTCGATGACTCAGGTGTCATGCCGAATTAGTTTTGTTTTGACCAGCATAAAAGAACATGACCATCATGAAGCTTATTACGAAGTCGCAAGGTTTCCAGTCTCTATTAGAGTGGTAGCTTCATACGTCGTTTCAAACACAGCTTGACAGTACCTGTCGACACTCGAGAGATCCGACATCGCGAGCAGTTGCAACAGGGTGAACAAATCCCAGCTCGACATTCGACAATATGGATCCCTGCCAACAACACACTCAATGTGATATAGTCTTGAGACTATAAAGTTGTTGAAGGTCGACAATGCTCCCAGGCTGCGAGGGACATTTTTATTTGGAGTGAGTGGCTTTGTCACAACATTTGTTAGCTACGTAAGCAGAGTACAAAGCTGTTGCCCGGTGCCTTGTGCCTTCCGAACCCGCCAGTTTTGTAGCTTCTCAAGAGCGTGTTGCCCGTCACGTCGAAGTGATGAGTTTTGTCTTTTGACACCCGGCCGCGCCTGATTTCACTGCGACGGGGAGTGAATGAACGACAATGAAATAAAAATGCATGCCTTTTATCTAGCAAGTCAACATGAAATGTCCCCGTCAATATAAGTGACGTGATCGACGAGGGCTTCCTTTCAGTAGCTCGGCTCACATCGTGAGTACCTACCTAGCCACTTCATTAAGCAATGACCCAATATCCTCAAGGTGATTGTCCAGTCGTGGCATGTATGGCATGATCGCCACGATGTTGAGGCAAGGATTGTGCAGCAAAGGGTGTGCGCCTTGGTATGAAAGACCCGAGGACGCATGGCGGGCCCGGTAATCGAATGCAATGGACCGTCGAGGTTAATCCCCCAAAAGTTCTCATCCTAGCCTTCGAGTCTCGAAATGAACCTCAAGACAGGACGGCACGAGAGGGTCGAGCACCACCTAGTTCTCCGTTGCGCCCACTCTCACAACCTTCGCTCGCTGACTCTCTTCCCGGGCGACTCGACTATATCGGCATGCCACTGCAGTGGCTGTGTTGTGAGCATTTTCGCAGGGTCAAGCTGCAAAATGACGTAGTCAAAAGGGCGAGGAACAGGACAAGGCCGTAATGATGAACGAGAGTCGAGGTCGATGAAAAGGGAGCGGTGGAACAAGGGTGAGCAATGTTGGACTGGGACGAGTGATATCAGTCGACAAAGGTCCTAAAGTTAGTGAAGACGAATTCTCAAACATTGGGCGCAAAAAGCAAGCGGGAGGCACAGAGAGACGAGTATGTTGTTCATCAACAGGTGCTCATTATTGGTAGACTATTAGCTTGGTATCCCTTAACTGGTCGAAGGAACCCATGGGCCATTCCGATTCCGTTTGTGTATCCGGTGATTGCCAGCTTCTTTGCTCCTGTGCAAAAAAGCGCCATGTCATGATATCATCTGCCTTTCGGCCTCATGTTCATTCCATATAACCCCCCGAAAATCGAAACGCCGACCAACGCAGAAAACGCCTGTTAACCCCGAAGCTGGTTTGTCGCAAGGAAGCCGCTAAGGTCGCCTGATTTAGGCGGTCTTAGCACCCTGGGTAGGGGTGACCTTCTTGCCGTCCTTGTTGTAGCGGACACGCGGGGGAGGAGCACGGTTGCGGCGGCCCTCGCGGGAACGGACACTATAGTCATTATTGTCAGTGGGACGGACGGGGGATACTTTGTAGGGTTTTGGCGGGAGCAGAGGTTCGACCAAGGTTCATCTCAGCCGCCCACGTCGCTTTGGAAGCGCACGTGGCTGTCCCCGCCAGGCGGACAAACGTACCGGACAATCTTGCCGTGAATGGCGCAAGAGACGCAGTACTGCAGCTTGAGGTACATCTTGGGAACCGTGTACTCAGCGAACACCGAGGCATCCGAGATATCACCTGCGGGGAGAGGACATGGTCAGCAGTCGTCGTTTGATCAAACCAGTGGTGTCGTCGACGTACGGATGGCAGCGGACTCAACCATGTTGCGGATGGTGAAGCGCTTGATGGCCTTGTCCTTGGGAGTGCATCGCGAGCAGTTGGAGCAGCGGATGGGCTTGACGTGGCCGCGGCCCTTCTTGTTGCGGCCGTTGTTCTTTCTCTTCTTGACCATCTTGGCGGTGTCTTGAGTGGTACGGTTCTCAAGATGTTGCTGTCGATTGAAAGGACGAGAGGAGGAAGTTCAAGAATTCGACAAAAGGCACGACGTCCAAAAGTACGGCGGCCAGAGCGTGGCCAAGCGTGTGCGGGATCCACAATATGGCACAGATGGCCTGTGCGCCCCACAAGTGGGTGCTTGTGCTGCAAGTGCTGCCAGTGCCAGAGGGCTTCAGCCCAACCTGCTGGCGCTGGGGCCAGGTGAATTGCCGCTTGGCCCCAGGGCTACCGCTCACAGAAACCCTAAGGTTCCTCCGGCTGTGTGCGAGCTGCCCGCCCAAGTCAGCTGACTCCGCTTTTGTGTGGGGCACGGTTGACAAAAGAAATCCGCCTTTCGCGGCCGCCTTCAAATCCCGACTTCTTTTTCTTCCTCGTCAAGCACCTTCACACCGTCTACAGATTGCTGAGGAAGACATTGTGTCTAGGTACGTCTGCACGATGCTGTGATGAATCGTGGTGCTGTGCTCGGCTTCTACACCCATCTTTATGATACCCCCTCGTTCTTGTTGTCATTCGCACAAGTCGATATTTTCCATGATCGCTTTGCTGGGGATTTCTCCCGCGGGCGGGAGGAAGGGAAGATAACGATATTTTACAACGCTTCGGCGCTTCCCATCACATCCCATCCCCAGTCAAACATCTTTTTTGCGCGTTAAGCCGGGCGCAGCATCACGAGGATTCGCAGGAATCGCATCCTCTCTCTGCTGTGTCTCTGTCTCTCTAACACTTCCTTACCACTTCTCAGTAGGCAATCATGCAGATCTTCGTGAAGACCCTCACGGGCAAGACTATCACCCTTGAGGTGGAGTCTAGCGACACCATCGACAATGTCAAGCAGAAGATCCAGGACAAGGAGGGCATCCCCCCTGACCAGCAGCGCCTGATCTTCGCCGGCAAGCAGCTCGAGGATGGCCGCACCCTCTCCGACTACAACATCCAGAAGGAGAGCACCCTCCACCTCGTGCTTCGCCTCCGTGGTGGTGGTAAGAAGAGAAAAAAGAAGGTCTACACCACCCCCAAGAAGATCAAGCACAAGCGCAAAAAGACCAAACTCGCTGTGCTCAAGTACTACAAGGTCGACTCCGACGGCAAGATCGAGCGTCTTCGCCGCGAGTGCCCTAACGAGACCGTGAGTTTTACCGTTTAGCTACCTATTGCAGTAATGATCATTCGCTGACCCCATATCTACAGTGCGGTGCCGGTGTCTTCATGGCCGCCATGCAGGATCGTCAGTACTGCGGTCGCTGCCACCTCACCTACGTCTTCGAGAAGAGCTCTTAAATTGCTGGAAAGCTTAGGGGCATGATCTGGGACGGGGAATGACAATACCACATCTCGCTAGGATTGGAACTTCATGTATGGCGTTTTGAGCGGACATCAGGGTACCTTTGACTGGCGAGGGAAAGCAAAATTGGGAATGGCATGACCGACTTGGCCGAATTTTGGCTACTTGAATCTCGCTGCTGACTGTGATTGTGAAATATGTTTCATTTACCAGGACACTGCCAAGTGTACGACGATATTCACCATCCTATCTATCGACATACACGACTACGACCTAATTTCCCGGAAACCCAGCCCTCAAGTTGTCATACTTGGTGTTCGGGTAGTCGATGCAGTTGCCGTCCCAACGCAACGCCGGGAGGCCGCCCAAACCCTTGACGACGGTACCAATCAAGCTATCAGGGCCTTCCTTATCAGCACTGCTTTCCCACCACATGGCACCACCAAGGCCTCTCTCCCGGATATACTCAGCCTTCATCCTCGCCATGCCAGGCGTATCATAGCTGACCAGCGTCTTGGTTCCCGGATGGTAGCAATACGTAGCACCAGATTCGTAATCGACGCGTTCCTCGGCTCCCTCCAACGGCAGCTTCTTGTAATCATGCACGCCATTCTCCCACGTCCCCTCACCAACACCACTATACGGCTGCCCCAATCCTTCGGTGCCCTGAAACGCGCGCCCGTACAGCGGCATGCCCAAAACGATCTTGTCGGCCGCCACGCCTGTCGACAAGTAGTACTCGACGGCGCGCTGGGTACTGAAGGGCGTGGCAGCCGGGTTGCTGTTGCAATGGAATAGATTGGCCTGGTGACCCGCCACCTGATCCCACGAGCCGGCGTAGTCGTACGCCATTAGGTTCCAGAAGTCGAGGTACCGGTCCATTCCTGGCAAGTCCATCTTCTCGTAGTTCTGCGGGCCGGCCGGGCAGGCGACACTCATCTCAAAGTGAGGATTCCCAGGGACGGTGGAGGCGTAGGCGTCGAGGGCGGAGCGGCAGGCTGAGAGCAGAGAGACAAAGTCGGAGGCTTCTTGGGCGTTTTGCGGGTATTCCCAGTCGATATCGAGGCCGTCGAAGCCGAGGTTTTTGACCTATTTGGTTGGCAGTGTTAGCTTTTTGTCCCGGACATGGACTAGGAAAGGAAGGGTGTTTTAAGTAAGGAGGATAAGATCTAGAGACTTCCAAACGTACAAGTTCAACAGCACTTTCAGCAAACCTCCTCCTCCCCTCTTCTTTACTCGCCGGCTCCTTGAAGTTGCTGCTGTATGTCCACCCGCCAATTGACAGCAGCACCTTGAGGTTGCGGTTGCGGCGCTTGAGCAGGTTCAGCTGCTTCAGGCACCCGTACAGGTTCGTGCCGGTGTCGTTCCAGCTGTCTCCTTCCCAGTGGATGTCCGTGTCCGCCCACTGGTCCGTCAGGTAGACCTCGCCCGAATCCGGGCGCACGTTGGCGAAGGCGTAGAGAATGTGCGTCAGCTTCTCGGCGGGCAAGTCTTGCGGCCGGTGCTTGCGGCCGTAGATGGCCCAGTTGACGAAGTAGGCTACGGTGCGGTAGCCGGTGGTGTCTGGACCGCCTCCCATGGTTGGTGACGTTAGTGTTGGTTGTTGTTCGGTTGTAGTAGTACTTGTTTCTGTTGTGGCTGGTGTGGTGGATGTGACGGAGGATGGTGTTGGTCCTTTGTCAACAGAAGTGATGGTGGTCGTGACCGAGTCCGTAAAGGCGACTGTAGCTGTAGTTGCGATTGTTGCTGTAGGATGCTGATGACCAGAGTAGAGCTGGCTCAACAAGGTAGAATTAAAAGTGTGAGAGGGTATCGTAGAAAAGAAGAGGAGGACGACAAGACTTATAAGGAACAAAGCGGCGGGCTTCACAACGGATCTATTACTCGGGCTTGATGAGGATGGCATATGGCACAGCCCTTTGGATTTCTAGGATTACAGAAGCGCCAGACCCAATGGATTGGATAGGATTCGATGGAGATGGAGATGGAGATGGACCTCAATACGTCTCAGAAGCCGGCTTGGCGCACTGGGAATGGATTGCTCGACTTGTGATTCTGGGGATAAGTGGACGAAAGGGGATGTCAGAGAGGGGCTGAATGCTCTCAGGGGTGGGGTTTGTCGGTTGATTGGAGTTTTCTCATGTGACTGTTGGGCGATGCGAATGCGCCTCGTTTTGTATGGTGGTCTGGTTCAAGACAGTAGCGTACTGGTCGAAGGACAGTAGTCTGAGTGTGGTCACAGTGAGGCAAGGAATCAATTCAGTTTCAACTCTGACTGCCACCATACCCTACCCTATCCTACGTTCCTGACCGCCTGGAACGAAGTAACTAAGTACGGAGCCGAATCGATGCCCTTGAGGTTATTTGAGTTTGTCGTGTGCTATGATGACTGGCGGTCATGAAGCATGGCATCTTGTCAAACTGCAACGAAGGACGGAACGAACCATGACAGATGATAATGAGGGCCGCCGCGGCTGGAGTCTGGCCGGGAGTCCGGACTAGCCAGGGGTTTAATCGAAGGCTTGGCACTGCGCCACTGTCTCCGCAGAACGGATCCAGTCGTTCAAGTGGCTGAGAGGCCTCACAGTGGATCCACAGATGACGACGATTCAAACTCTGGGAAACCGGCAAACAACGAAAGAGATGAACAACTTGAACTCTCACCAAATCGAATCAACCACATGTGCCGATGTTTCGGGTTTCCAAAGAGGAGAAAACCTCCACAGGCTACGGCGCCATATGACGTGATATACAGCCATGTATCCAGGAACTGTTGTGATGTGCTCATCGCAGAACTGGGCCTGCTACTTGCCTTTAAACGAGCCAGTCGCTTCGATCTGGGGGTTTGGAGAGCAATGAAAGCCGAAAATACAGAGCCAAAAAATCATTACTATTGAATAGGCCATTCACGGTAGGTATCTTGGTCACTATAACCATTCCGTCATAGCCAGCATGTTTCAACCACAGTCCAGCTCTCAGGCCCGTCATGTGCTTCGTCACTTGGTCTTCGTCTCAAACGTTTTCTCCGGCAAGGTTCGAGCTTCATGCCCGTCGAACCGTATAACGTCGTCATCCAGCCGAACACTTTTGACGTCCGAGAACGTGTTCCTCATCCGAACGGTCGGCAGCCGAATAGATTCCCCCGCGCCGCATCCTATACACTGTTGCAGATCCAAGCTGTCAGTATCTATAAAAGTACAATTTCCAAGCTAGAGAGACATCTTAAATGAGCGTGGCGCGCAGAGATACACCAGCTTTGCATCCAAACTTGGACCGATAAATATGCCGTAGGATGTGGGTTCCGGTATACATGTCTGTGCCTTACGCCTTACCTCTCCAAATCCCACGCTTGCGACTTATTACGGTTTGAGAGCGACAACATCAATTTCACGATTTTCCGACACATTCAGGGCAGTATTAGCCCGACCTCGGCATATAATATGCCCGTTGGATACCCGATATCATGATTAAAATTTTTGGACTTCCGAAAAGGTCGTGCATAACTACCGGACATTCGGCGGTGTTGCATGAGCGGCCTCAATGATGAAAGAACAAACCTGTCCTGAAATAATCGGGATGGGACTGACAAGGTCCTCCCTTTTCTCTTTCCCTGATGCACTTCATTATTCACATCCAAACCAGCATATAAAGAAAGACCATTCCTCGTTACAGCACGGTAGTTCAGTCCAAACGCCGGACTAAAGAACACGGTACGTTCTGGTCATGGAATAACACTCGGTAAGTTTATTCCAACGATCAAAAAATAACAACAACCTTAAGAAACATCGATATTGCTCAGTCACTAAGTCATAAGAGAACTGTCCACCCCGGGTACAGCGCATTACTCCCCATCTATCCAACTCTATTTTATGCCCATGTTGTCAAAAAGAAATTGTTAGCAGATTTTGACCCCGAATGTCTAACGAGAACGACCAGTCCCGATCGTAACCAGAACACACGACCAAAATGCAGACCGCAAAGGGCAAGCCCCCGGTCTTGTCTTACGCAGCTGCCCTAAAGACGGGCCTGGCGGTACCTGAAATATCCAGGGAGAACAACCGATCGAAATCACCGGGTGAATGTTCGCCAACCGCGTCGTCTAAGAGCGACGCAGACACCAGTCACGCCACCCAAGGGGCCGCGGGATCTCTATCATCAGAGCCCTCTAAGAGCGGCAACTCAACAGATTCTTCAGACCAGGTCAGCCAATTTCAATTTTATGTATATCTTTCCTCCTTTTTCATTTCCCCCCCTCCTCCTTCCTCTCCTTGCTTTGCCAGCAGAATAACCGCCAAACTTGATGCTGGCTCGGCAGCTAGGAAGATGCTGTCGTGTTGAATGGAACCGGGACGAGTGATTTGACTCCAACGAAGATGACAAAGATGTAACTGCGCAAAGCATCGGAAAGCCATCATCTGCACGGCAAGGATCGGTAGCCCTGGCCAGGAAAGAAAAAGGGCAGAACCAAGATGGCCGGTTTTGTTCGTTGCTCTACACATGGTCGAACTCATTATCGCCCACATTGGTCCACGAAAAAAGAAGCAAAAAGCTAACATCCAAACCTCTCTCCCAGCCCCTTACCACATTCCGGAGTACTCAAACCTGCAGACCCCTTCCAAACAACCCAACACAGCCTTCCCAGTCCTCCCAGGATTGCCCGCCGAGACTGAAACCGAGATCCTCCGCCCTATTCCTCCGCGGCATGGTAGCCAACTGTGGCTGCCTGTACATCGTCAAGACGGGCATCAGTGGATTCCCCTCCTACCGCGACTTTCTCGAGTCAGGCTTTCCTATGAGAAGTCGCTGTTCGCTGTGCAACGTCCTGGTCACCGAGATCAGGTTCAACAAGGATGTGGAGGCGGAGGTCACGGAGATTATTCAATGGGATGAGGAAGAGCAATATGGATATTCCGAGGACCTAGTGGAGATCTATAACGATGAGGATGCAGATGACCATGACTCTAGCCAAGGATCTCAATCACAGGGAGAGTCTGACGAGGATATGGAGGGCGACTCATATGGAGGAATATGGGGTGATTATTGCGAGGACGTAGTGGACGAGGCCAGTGACACGGACGACGAGGGTAGCGAGGAAGAGAAAGTCGGGGTTTGTTTACGGTGAGGAAGACGATGAGTTTGGCGGCATTGATGGAGAAACCTCTCTAGCTTTCCGAGGAGGCACCAGCGAATGACCAACCCGGCATCACCTCGACTTCAACCGAGCATGAATAGGCATCGTCATTGCATTGGTCTCAGCCGTAGGCGCCGGTGCCGGCACCACCAGACCCGACGCTGGGATGCGAAGTACTCCCCAATTCTCGTCTCAGGATAGTTCAAGAGATCATGGACAAGGAAAAGAGGAGGAAGATGGTGGCAAATAGCGCTCGTCACTCTAGTGACAACTGCCAAATCGGTGTGTAGTTTTACTCTTTTTTTTCTTTTTCTTTTTTAACCTCTCCTGGACGGAGAATGATAGTGGAGCGGAACATACCTACTGGACGCATTAGTTGAAGAGTATACAGCACCTCCAGCCACAGCGTCCCCCTCTACCCTTCTTTGGCTAACGAGCAAGAATGTTCACGACAGTAAAGTATTTTTTTCAAATGAGGTATTTATCTGAAATTATCCCAGTCCTCTTTGAAAGCTGGAGCCAAGGCCGTGAATCAAATAGCGGTTCAATCAGTATATCATTGTGTAACCTTGCAGACTCATTACCTTTCTGTGAGGCACCTCAGGCAGAAATAAATCATGTAGGTACATACATTCACGCCTCATTTGGCTCCTCCAATTGGAACTGCAGACAAGCTTGCTGCATGGCAAGAGTGTAGTGGTCGCTTGCAAGTGGAAGCATCAGCATTAGAAAGGAAGTGCGAGGGGCGGAGTGAACACTTCAACTTCGCAATCTTCGATTACCCTTTTTTGGTGGTCAACGGCATCAACGAAAACATTGAATAACTCATTGTAGACTTCAGCTGATGCCACGATGAAATTGAGGTTATACCTGTGGTAATTGCAGATGATTTGGTCTGACAGCGACTTCCACCCACGATTCAAACGCCTTGGGACATTTCGGGAAAGTCCTCATCATAGGCCTCTTTCTTCTACTAACAACAACAACAACAACAACAACAACAACAACAACAACAACAACAACAACAACAACAACAACAACAACAACAGCGATCTTCTACCCTCGAGACACTTGACGAAAACACCACAACACAAACTGAAGGGGTACCATATGCAGAGCCAATGGATTCATATGGAACTCAACATCGATTTTGGTCAATCTGTGATACACCCTCCTCCGTTGTTCGTTCTGCTTCCTACCTATTTTCCATTCCCCAGTCTCCCTTTCTTTACCCTAGGAGCAAAAGCTAATTCAGTCCTCCTTTTACAACACAGTCCAGGAAATTTCCTGTCTCGGCGCCATAATATCCTGGCTTCTCCTCCACCGAATCCTTCTCGACCGCGGCTTCGTCCTCCATATTGAACGCCCTCGCGAACGCCCATGCCGAAATGGCTTCCGCCTATCGCTATGGCCAAGCAGCACCGACCGCCGCGTTGCCGCCGTCATAACGCTCACAACGGCAACTTGAATGATCGCTGTCGTACCCGAAATCGCCAACGCGCCATCAGCCATCGAAGCCTTAGTAGCCCTTTCATATGCACCCATTCTCCCTTCCCTTGTCCTGATATTTTGGTATCTCCTGTCCGCAGCCGGACCGCGACTCTGGTCCGGCTCTCGCATCCACGAACTCTACGATTGGACTTTGGCGCTACAGGGGCACCCGATGCTGTTGTACACATTCAAGGCCCTCGAGCTCCTCATGGTCGGCGTCCCAACGCTCGCTTCTTTACTCGCTGCGACATCTGCCCCCGACCTCTCCCAAGACAGAGACCAGCTGCTCCACGACAAGTTATCCCTAGCAGGCCTCTTCCTCTTCCTCTCCGACACCGTTCCTCAGAACCCTTATGTCCACAACGCGCCCCATCGCTACGGACCCAACACTCTCCGCATCATTCTCCCTACAACTCATCACGAGGACACAGTCTATGTGCTTCCCGACTTAGCCTCGGAACAGGAATACCGCGGGTTTGACGCGGTATGGTCGCCCAAAATACCTGACGAACATCGCGCGGTAGACGGGGAGATCATGGCACTGTTCCAGCGGATGCGATCGAACCGGTGGGTACGAAGCGAGCCGTTAGAGCGGTTGCGGGAGACATTGGCGCAGTTCTGTAAGCGAGTAACGGTTGACGGGTTGTCGACGGAACATGTGGAGAGGTTGGCGCGGTGGGTTTATGCTCCGCGTCCGGCGAAAACAGGTGGACATTTGAAAATGGAAGTAAACGGCGATACGACAAACCGAAACATCGAGTGTCTTCGAGCTCCCGGGACGCATCTTATTGGCCGCGACTTGATGTTTTCTCTTTGTCGCGCCGAGTACATCCTCTTCATGGCGCGGGGACAACTGTCTCCGGAAACGAGGTCGAAGCTCGGCACGCTGAGGTTGATGACAAGAAGCGGTGCAGTCGGCAGGTGAGAAGGTGGAAGCAGTAGGGTACGCCGACACGGGATACACCGGTTACCGAGATGCGGTGGAGCACGTATATGCCATCTTCGGATACCCTCCCAGCGAGATTGACGGGTTAGCCCTCGAGTTCTGGGGGGTATAACCGCCTCGCTTCTCGTACGCACTGGATGGAAGCCCGGATACCATCGACGAGTACGTTGCCGAGCTATGGGATATGGCTTGCCGTCACTCCGAATCAACCTTCATTGTGGTTTTTTCACAACGGTGTGGTTTATGGAAATCGGAAATGTGAATGGGTTTCACATCTTCCCCTTCCGATGCCGGTCTCGAGATGGGGACCAAGTCTCTCAGCACATTGTACTCCGGCAACTCTTGTGGGCCGGGTGCGTTTCGCAGCTTGTTTCTATCAGCCCTGTGCTTTCGGGGCATTTGTCGCGGGATTAATGTCGCGAACCCCATAATATGCCAATTCGCAGCCCAAAGCGTCGTCGATATGGACCCCATAACTGACTGTGCTGATCAAGGATGCTCGGACTATCCGGTTGTGGAGCAATAGCCAGAAGAAGAATCCTTCACCCGTGGTCTTTTCTTTGTCGTGCCTGGAGGCATCAAAGTTCCAGCTTGAACGGCAAGGATTGTGCGGTATCCTCTTCATCAATGTCTCTCTTCTGTTTGAGATCTCCGGCAAAGTTGAAGATTTGGTCAGTCTCATAAATGTCGTCTTCCATAACGCGATAGAGGGTCTCCGAAGATTTGTCCTGGATGTTCACAGATTTGACCTGAAGCTCCCTGCCCAACAGCTGGAAAAGGTATCCCTGAGTCGGTTACTGTTAGAGTCGGTTACGAGAACTTCGGAGATGGGTAATAACGTACAGCACCGGGATGTCCAAACTTAATCGGGAACCACACAGCTTCCCCATAGAGCTCCGTGAGAACCTCAAGAGCAGGGAGATAGAGCTTTGCTGTATCAACACACTGCCCTATCTCACTGCGGATCAGGCGGTGAAAATTATACTCGATTCTCTGCAGGGTGTGCGGTGGCAAAGGACGTTTTATCACTGGTCGGAGAATGTCATAAAGATGGAAGACTTCCATCTCGTGAGCAAGTTCGAGGGGGGTCAAGTTGGGATGCCCGAATTCGGATTTTCTTGTTCGGAGCGTTTCTGCTCCCGTGTCAACAATCGCACTCTGAGCGGACTTGAAGATAAATTCTGTGTGCAACTTACTGAAAGCTCCATATTCCAGCAATCGTTCAACGACATGGACTGGCGCATGATGATATACCGCTTGATGAAGAGGAGTCCACATTGAGAGGTGGTGATACTGCGCTCGATCTTCTGTGTTGCCGTATGTATCAGCCTCTCGGTGCTTATCCTTCCTGTCCAAAGCACTTTCACTTACTCACTCGTGGTGCATTCCCCCACAGTTCACCAAATGTCCGGAACCCCTCCTCAAGCTTGTTGAAAACGACATCCCAGTCACCCCAGTATACGGCTTCGGATAGCTCGTCTCGCAGCTGCAGATACTCCGGAGAGTGGTAATCGGTAATGGTATGCCCAAGCCAAGTACGAGGCCTACTCGAGGGCTCTTCGGAGCTACTTCGCAACGTAGACACGTCGGAAAGGCGCTCCTCTAATTCTTGGCAAAAGGCGATTGTGATCTCGGACCGCTCGTCAGATGACCTTGTGAGCCTCTGCAGCTCCTGTTGAGTTTGGAGAGAGGTTAATTTGTGGTTTGTTATCAGGACAAACTCCTCGTAGCAAACATGGCATCAGCTTACGAGTTGAGCATCATATACGAATTTGTCACCTCCTTCTCCTGTTCTGCCAGCTTTCGAACAAGTTCCTCAACCTTGGAGTGGCTCATCGACCATTTCAGACGTCTGGCAATACCAAATTGAGATCGACCGTTGGCAATAGTCGATGCCTCTTGGACTAGCTCTTTCAGAGTTCTGTTGAGTCCATCACATGCGGCGATGAAGCCTGCAGTAATACCGGGGTCAGTTGTTTTCCGAAGTTCGATGAGTGTGATCTTCATCAGTTCGATACGGTTTCTTGTGCGTCCGACCAGGTTGAGGATCTTATTGAGATCCTCCCTTGCTTCTTTGACCGTCACATAGAATCTTTTGAGGATAACGACGGCCTTGATGCAAAGAGTGAGGGATTCGGTTGCGACGGCAATACCAGTCAGTACTTCGGCCATGATATGTTGCCTTGTGGTCAATCGGTGGCCACTTTGGTGTCTTGGTAATTGACGAGGCTTTTTCCTTCAAAGTGCAAGCTTATGCAAGGAAGGCAATACAAGCTGGAAATGGCAAAGACTTCCGTTCATCCTGAGTTCTAGATCGTGGATGTGGGATCCTTTTTGAACTCACCTGCCTATAACAGAATTGTGTGGTTGATATCGGGGATGACTAGCGTATACGACGAACAGGCCGGCCGCTCGCGGTTCGTCGTGGACGAGGCTGTTCCCTTTTGGTTCCTTAAGAGTTGGCGTTGTGGCTGCTTCTGTCTGCCTTCCCATGTGGAGTGTCGGACGTGATGAATATGGTCATTGGGTGATATCGCCTATAGCCGTGCGCCACACTCAATGCTCATGGCACTGGGGGTTTTGTGACACCCTCCAAATCTCAGTCCAGGCTTGGCTTGGAGATATGACTTAAGGAGTGACTCAGTTGCAAGGCTTTCTGCGCAATGAATACCCAAATAGGGCCGTCCATTCTTTCCAATTATCATAGCAGTCAGTGGTATCACACTGCTGAGGGGCCTTCTTTTTGGTGGGCGGCCTCCCACCGCCTCCTTTCTCTCCATGGCATGACCCCTACCTATCCAAAGAGAAGTTCATGAGACGAATTTACGGCTGTGCGGTTTCAAAACGACATAACCAACCTTGAGTAGGGTCAAGCCCGTTCATACTGAAGGCACTTATCCTTCTGACTTGGACCAACAAGCATGACATACGAATTCAACTGATCCATTCAGCCAATAACCCATTGACGACACTCACCGAAAAAGGGAACACATATTACAGAGCCCACCATGCCTCGTTTCAAACCCACCTCGGCAGCCAGGACGAGATTCTCGGCACCACTCGATGCCGTGAACCTCCAGACACTCAAGTCCGGCTTTTCCGGCCAGGTTGAGCGTGAACGCATGTCCCGACTTCGGAGTAAGATCGAAGAAGTGCGCGCTGCTTGGTTGGATAATGGCGCATATGCGCAACTTGTGGAGGCCGTGCGGAGATGGTGTAAGCCCGAGAGGCTCCCGGAAGAGGTGCGCGAACCACTTGAACGACTTCTCAGTGGTTACCGCGACTACGCTGACGTTTCGGTCAGTCGCCCTTCTGATATCGGTACCACTGACAGCAGCGAGCAGTACGATGCTCTGGAAATGTACTGCTCTGTTCCGGGATACGACTACCTCTTCAAGCTGGTCAGTGACACCCTCCGTACGGAACACGCTGCTGAAGAGCATCTCCTGGTTGCTACCACACTTATCGAGTTCCTGACCATTGACCTGTATAACCTCCGACTGTCCCAACTTGGTGATCCGCGCTATGGAAACTTTGAGGGTCTCACGCATCGCGGAATGCCTGTCTACCAGGAAACCGTCCGCTTCTATGAAGACATTCTGGGAACACCGACTTGACGATGCGCGGCTTTGCTATCCCCTTAGCCTTGACGTTAACTAGTGCCGATCCTAGGGTCATGGAAGACTTCGCGACGAAGAAGTCACCGGGGGGCGAACAATTGGTGCACATGCACCTTCAGGTCCATACGAGGGGCATTGATGAGGGCCTTCTCAGGGCCTATCGGACGCAATACCCGGACAGCGTGGTCACTTCGATCTGTACCATACCGGTGGCCAATATTTCGCCAGAGGGCGAAAGGGAGATTTTACTCAGGGGCGCCTTCTTCCAATTATTGTCTATCACCAACAAACCAAACAGAGGGGATAGTGTACCCATTATACAAGTCATTATTATCACTATAAACTCCAATCGCAATCACTCGACCGAATCTTACATAAACATTGACGAAAAAAGAGTCCAGCGCCAGATCTTCCGGCAACTAGTTGATGCGTCCAAGTACCGGGCATGTACAGAACTAGCAGCAGAATTCGCACCTACAACCGTTCAGGGATACAGGATATTAACTAATAAAATGTTGAGCGAGATTCTTGAGATGAAGAAACTCGACTTTGATGAACTCGACGGAGGGTCTGGTGGTACGCGAGGCCTCCAAAAGGAAGATGTGGCGCTATGGCTGGGAGGAAAATTGGCTAGCAGCTATCCAAGACAATATGCTCTGCGACGCAAGCAGTGGCACCAAGCGCTGGTGAACAAGGACTGGACTGGGGCTCTGAAGACGCTCAGCAAGGAATACAGCTGGCGACAATGTGACTGGTATAATACTGGGTCATTGGATGCCGAAGGTGATGGTCTTTCAGCGCTGCATATAATTGCTGGTAGCAGGCCGCCCGAGGACAAGTACTCTGAGGAGTACCGAGCATGGGAAGAGCTCGTCGAAGAAGCTCAAACAAATTCTCGTGTGTGGAGTATGTCAACCCAGTTCGCCACAATTCTGTTTCGGATGTAAGCTGACCGGGTTGTTTTACAGAAACCTTGAAGTCCTTTGGAGGGAAAGGGAAGACCGCACGAGACACGGCATATAACCAAGAGCTGGCGGAAGCATTCAAGCCGGAAATTTTGCATCATGTGGAGGAAAGAAGACTCCTTTACCTGGAAGAGCAGCTTCACAGATTAATGAAGGATACTGCTGGTTGTCTTGTAAGATACATGGAACGCGGCTCATCGATACTACCATGATAGCACTAACCAGCAGGGACACAGGTCGACCCTTCTCGATTCAGGATGCCACAACTGTCATGTTTGACAGAAATGGAGGACCCAAGGTTGTGGATCGAAATACCACATCTGTACGGAGTTAGTACTACCGATTTTGTTCTTCACCTACTCGTGTGGTCATGGCTGACTTGCTTACCTATTCAGGGTTTCGAGGTTGAGTTACTGCCATCTGAGCAAGCTCTCCGAGTGACAACTATCGAAACCATTTCCGGTCAGACGTTGCCTCGGTCCACTACACAGGTGTTGGAATCCACCCCGGTGAGCTTCGAGGTTATCGAGGTGGAAGATTTGCTGACAGAAGATATTGCGAAGTTGACTGTCCAGTTGACTGTCATTCCGGTTTCGAAAGGGGCGGTTTAAGTTTTCTAGAAGTATTATTTGGGTCACAACCATTGTCGCCTCATGCGGAAGTGAGGTAGCAGACAGTTTCGGCAATGGAGAGCGAGTCGAAAGGATCTTGGAAGTCTGCGCATCTACGGTGCCGGACCAGTTATACACCAAGCTTGTTTGCGCAACGGAGGGGGTTCTGCGTTTCGTACCGCGGTGGTTTTGGAAGCTCGAATCGTATTCGGCTATTCGCTGTTTTGATAGGTGTGGTACGATTTCCATCTGTGGGGACCCTACATCCAGTGCTCCCTTAATACCGTCCCGATATCACCATGTCGTCGCTAAAGTTAAACGTCAGGTTACACAGTGTGCTGCCTATGCAGCCTGAAAGAGGGGCAACAACAAGACTCGATGGGAGATGTAGAGAAAATTCAAGCGAAACTCTACGTACATACCTACCTACCTTACATAGTTGTGATCGAGGCATTTGGAGACTGCCGGTTTTCTAATTTTAATTTTTCCGGGTGGTTTTCTTCTTCCTTTTTCTTTTTTCTTTCTTTTTGCTAAGGAGCGATTATCCGATTCGTCAAGGACATCTCGTCGTTAGCACGTTGTGCGAACAGAAGATGGATAGTGTCTGGCGGGACATATCTCCTACCTCCCGCTTAACTGTCAAGCCAAGAGCGGTCTTGCCGCTGTGAATGTGTCGGCTAAGCTGTGGCAGACTTTTGAAACTTGATGATAGTAACTGACTCGAGTACGGCAGATGAGATTTCCCCCCCTCCTTTTTTCTTTTTTTCTCTTTTTCTTATTTTTTTTTCATCTTTTTCTCTTCCTTTTTCACAATCTTTTTTTCTTCTACCAATCCTTTTTTTCTTCCCAACCTCTTTTCTCCTTTTCTCTCTCCTTTCTCTCTTCGTCTCTTCTTCTTTCTTCCTTTCCTTTCCTTTTTTTATCTTCCCTTCCTCCTTCTTTTTTCCCTTTTCTCCTTTCCAACCTTTTTTTTTTCTTCCTACCCACTTTCCTTTCTTTCTTTCAAAACTCCATCAATAGGGACTCAAGTTCCTTACTTCAATTCTCCACGAACTCCATCATGTCTTGCTTGGCAGAGTCTTCAGACAGCCGTTTTTGCCGTGACGGGGAGCGGATTGGGCACATGAGGATCCAACCTCCCAAATGAACAGATTGAAGCTTGAAAGTTGTTCAAATGCGTCAACTCGAAGTCCTAGTCAACTGTTCCCTTAGCATGCCCGTTTTCTAGTGGAAGCTCGATGGCATGTGCTCAGAAG
Source organism: Neurospora hispaniola (assembly GCF_033458365.1). Classification (NCBI taxonomy): domain Eukaryota; kingdom Fungi; phylum Ascomycota; class Sordariomycetes; order Sordariales; family Sordariaceae; genus Neurospora; species Neurospora hispaniola. The sequence goes on along the minus strand of NW_026944415.1, from coordinate 1,450,297 downwards.
GATAAACTTCCTCTCAATCTACCTATACGGAAACCCAGCTTTTGTCCTTATACGGGTCTTCAGATATACATTATTCTTAGGCATATATACCTTGTCTCCCTGGCTTTGTTGACATTGAATCGTTGCTCGACACTTTTTCTGCAATTTCCTCCCACTTTCTCGGCACTACCTCTGCCGTCGTAGCAAAAGCGGCCCCCATGGAGGTCTTGAGTGGTAGCCCAGGATAGGAACACAAGGGATCATGCATCTTACCTGCATTGAAGTAGTAACCGGCATTACCATACAAAAGATGATCAACAACGGCACAGATAGAGCGATGCATCCAAGATTCGGACCAGCATACAAATACAGTAAGACGAAACCCGCGCCGCTCGGTTACTAGGATGTCAGTCGGTGATGGTACGATGGGAATGTCTATTCATGGGACTGGGACGGCCAAAAATACCCTGATAAACGGGAGAGGGAGGTCTGCAGGATGCTCTTCTTGGTATAAAAGGTGGCCGTCGTGATCTGACATAAGGCGTTCTTGCTATCACTCCCATTTTTCCAGATTCGCCTCTATAGGTATCGCCAACATGCACTTCCCTTCTGCGCTCTGGTTGACGGGAGTCCTCTCGGTGCCCGTGTTAGCTTTGAATGTCTCCTCATGGGGACAAAAGACCATTGACTCGGGTGTGGTTCTCCAGGAGCTCAACGCATTAGCTTCTAGGAATGCCTACCAAAGGTTCAATGGCAAATGCAACAGGAAGAATGTCAGGGTCAGAAAGGAATGGTATGTGCCTACCTATTCTATATCAAAATCACCAGTCATGCATAGTTTACCTCGACTAACACCATATGAACAGGCGTAACCTTTCCAAGTCCGAGAGACGCAACTACATCAAGGCATTCAAGTGTCTCTTGAAGAGTCCCAGTATTCTTCCAGCAGGCGAAGCTCCCGGCGCTGTCTCTGCTTTTGACGACTTTATCTACCTCCACTTGAACGTGACACCTTTCATCCATTTCTCGGGTCTCTTTCTTCCCTGGCACCGTTACTACATTCATGGGTTCGAGCAAGGTCTTCAAAAGTGTGGCTACAAAGGTTCGTTCTAAACTACCAACCCCTTACGGCCCTTCCTTCCATGGTCCGAAAGAAACCCCCCGCTTCCCTGTGTGTCAGCCAATGGTCTAAACAAAAAAGTCGTGTAACAACAACCAGGCGCCCTTGCTTATTGGAACCACGGTCTCGATGTCGACAATCTCCTCGCCTCCCCCATCTTTGACGGTTCAGACACCTCGCTCGGTGGCAACGGCGATCCGGTCCCGCACGGGGACTCGGGCTTCATCTTTCCCGGTTTCACCCAAGTGAACATTCTCCCGGCCGGGCCCAACGGGCGTGGTGGTGGCTGTGTGACCACGGGTCCTATCGCCGGCATGCAGACGCACCTCGGGCCCGTGGGACTGCCCAAATACGGAGAACCGGGCAACCTGACGGTGGCAGCGAACGTTCTGGCGGACAACAGGCGGTGTCTGAAGCGTGACTTGAGCGAAGAGTTGGGGAGGAAGTTTGCTACCTTGAGGAACACGACGGATCTCATTCTGCAGACCAAGAATATTTTTGAGTTCCAGACCACGCTGGTAGGTGAACATGAAGTCTCCAATCCAATCTATCCCGTCGCTCCGCTCAAGGCTACCTACCCTACCTAGGTACTCGGTCTCCAAGCAGAAATTGTTTTCTTTTTCTTTTGGCTGACAAGAAGCACTACTCCAGGAGGGCGACCCTCGCTACCACCCAGGAAATCTGGGCATTCACACCGCCGGGCACTTTATGATCGGTGGTGATCCCGGAGCCGACATGTACATTTCCCCCGGTGACCCGGTCTTCTGGCTTCATCACGGGCAGATCGATCGTCTCTGGTGGATCTGGCAAAACTTGGACTTTGAGAACCGACAGGTGCGTGCGTACTTGAAGTGTTTTGCGTGAATTGCTTTTTTTTTTTTTTTTTTTTTTTTTTTTTTTTTTTTTTTTTTTTTTTTTTTTTTTTTTTCTTGCAGTTCGTCGTGCTCACTTCATGGTTGATGCGATTGCTATACAGGGCCTCTGGGGAACGCATACACTCCTGAACCAACCCCCCAGCGCAAACGTTACGACGAATGAGACCATTGCCATCGGTCCATCAATGCCTGATGTGCAAATAAAGAAGTTGATGGATACTGTCAGCGATAACCTTTTCTGTTATGTATATGAATGAGAGTGTCGGACGATGAAGGCACTGGGAGGATGGAGAGGCTTAGACGACTCAATATCATTGTATGTAGCGGTATTTCCCAACTATGTCGTAGTATCACAGGCATTTTGCTCGTGGATATGCAGGATGTCCATAGCGACCAGACATATACTCGCACATGAATCCTGTTCTCTTCTGCCTTTCAGGAAGAATCAATGAAGATCCTATGACTGCAAAGAGAAAAGCTCCCATTACACAGATACTATCTCATAGTGAGATTCACCCGTCGGATGTTTCAACCTCTCTCTCTCTCTCTCTCCCCCTGCACGCATGTTCCACGTCCATCTTCCCATGCATTTATTGACGAAGTGAACACATTGTAAGAAGCATTATGACGAAAGTAAGTTATAACAATGCATAACGCTACGCAGCGCTTCCATCATGATGATGAATTATATCGTGGCGGAATCCGAGAGATAGATAGATGATGCCCATGACGGAAGAAGAATAGAAAAATCAAGACATATCTTTAACCCTTCCGTATTGCACCCATTTTATCCTTCCCTGTAAGCAGCAAATGATTCATTACACCATACGCATCCAAAATGCTCCTCCCCGCGCGCGCGCGTACGCGTCATTAATTCGCGGTCAGGTCATATCCTTGGCGCTTGCTCGATCCTTTTTCCCTCCATCCCGACCTCTACTGTCTCCAGTTCAGCGGTTATAGGTTTTTCCCCCTCCTCCTTAGCGACCCGTTCTGTTTCCGGGGCTACCACGGGGATCCCATGACTGCTCTTAGGCTTATCGGCCTTTTCGTCTTCCTCTGCAATTGTTTCGCTGCTTCCCTTCTTCTCCACCGTCGTCTCCCTCACCACCACCACTTTTCCTTGCTGTTGATCCCTCTCCCATGGTATCGGGCCGGGCATATCGGCGCCAGCAAGAGCGTCAACATCACCATCGACGGGCGGACGCAACATCTCGGAAGACCTGACAGAAGCAGAGGAAGCGTCGTCGGAAAGGGGAGAGCGAAGGCCGCTGCTACTGGCGGCACTGGCTCCGTCGCCTCCCGCAGCCGGTCTAGGTCCTCGCGTTGGCGTCAGGCTTCCGGGCGTAAACGGAGCGCTCTGCACACTGGAGGGTCGGGATCGGCGCTGCATCTGTCTACGGGATCCATTGTGAGGAGAGTGGGAATAAGTCGACCGGGCCCTCGATCTCGACCGCTCCCTTTCACGTTCCCGATCCATCGGGAAACCACCCAAGTCCATCCCCTCAATTCCCGGAACCCCGAGGAATTGACTTTCTCTCAAGCCGACGCCAGGCGGCAGTGCCGCGCCCGGTGGAGTGCTGACTTCGCTGTAGATAACATCTCCCCCAATGGCTGAAGAGGATCGGATCCCGGCAGCGGCGCCAACAGCGTAGGGCGATTCGTCAAAGGACAGCCTGCGTTCCATGGGTTTTAATGGCGATGGCGTGGAAACCGAAGTGGTAGAGGATTGATGGGATCGTCGGAACAAATTCGCTTTTGACTTGGCTGCTTCTGCGGCAGCGGCTTCGTCGAAACCATAGTCGTCCATCTGGAACGGGTCATTTTGATCTTCTTTCTTGTGGACCTTTTTCCGGCGAAGGTGAAGAAGATATGCTACTATAATGGTAGTTGCCGCAACGAAAGCGCTGCAAGGTATTGTTAGTATGCAATGTCTGGCGAGTAGCATGTCGTCCCAACCTAGTGTTTGTTTTCGGTGTTTCCATTTTGGGCAATTTTCAAGGGTGGCGGCGGCTCCTTCGAAGGACATGGACCGGGGGATGCGACGGTTTTAGGCTGAAGAAAGAATACGAGAAAACTTCAAACACTCACAGCACACTGCCAATAATCGCCCAGGTAACATCTGAGGTTGCCTCTGCTGGCTTCTCGCACAGGTTCACGCCCGGCTGTGGCGAACAATTGGGATCAATACTGCGCTTTTGTGTCGCAGATGCAAATGACGCCCGGATATGGTGGATAGCGTCGAAAGCGGCGCGCTTAAAGGTCGTCGCAGACTGCGATGATAATAATGATGATGACGACGCTGATGATGAGAATGAAGACCGACTCGACATGCGAAAGGAATCTGGTCGTCGCGACATGGCGGCCCGTATCGGTTGTGGTGGGCGACTTGTGAAAGTGGTCGAACCTCGATACGCAGCCCCAAGTTGGTGCTCGCTTCTCTTTATTGTATTTTTCTGACGTTTCCAACAATATGTGTTCTCCGCGACGAGACTAGATAAAGTTGCCGATTGCTTTTCTGGGTTTGGGTTCCTCCTTTTTGGGGGTGGAGGGGGGCAACGTGCAATTGCACAGCAACGAACTCGATCGCCGATGCGTAGAGTAGGTACCTAGAAAGCGAATGGATGATTACCAACTCTAGGGCTGTTGTGGTGGAGGAGAAGAGTTGCGAGGAGCGGTGATCCCCTGTAGTGATTCGCTTGGCGCTCTCGCCAACAGGTTGATTTTGAGATTTTGCTGAAGTGTCGATATCAAACGATAGAGTAGTGGAAGGGAATGTTGTCCAAAAAGAAAAGAAAAGAAATTGGCCAGGCCCCGTGGCCTGATGGCACTTGTCTTGGTGGTTTTCCCTCCCTTCACTTCTTCTCTCTCAATCCCACCGTTTCACGATTGATGTGGTGCCGACGGGATGCGGTGCTCCTCGTAAGATTCAATGCCGGGAAAAGCGCCGAGCGGCAAGTTTCACTGGCTGGCTGTGAGCACTGCAGCAGTCAATGGCTGGACACTGGCTGGTTGGTTGGTCGTTCGGCGGGCAGTTGTCAGTAGAGGTACCCGCGTAGGTATATGTAAAAGTTACGATAGCGAATTTAGTGGGTTGCGTCCGCTGTATCCGGCGTGCTGCTCCCTGGAAGTGGAATTTCGGTTCCTCTCTTTCAATTCCTTGGACAAGGCCGCCCCAGGGTAGCTAGGTGGTAGGATGATGCAGAAAAGGTGGAAAGCCGCAGCGAGTGGAAATGGAGCGGGAGAGACTGGCGGGAGAAATGACGGGAGGAAGAAGAGGAAAATACAAAAGCAACCATGGACCCAGCATAAAGATAAGGGGGGAATCGATACCTACGTTGCAGTATCGGGTTTGATGTTGATCACGGAGAAACGTGAAGAAACTGGAAAAGGAAAAGAAAGGAAACCTGGAATCGCCAAAGAGCCAAGAAATGGAAAAGTGGATGACGTTACGCAGCGCCGACCCGGGCTGTTCCTCCTTGGCCCCCCGTGTTGCAAAATGGCACTTCTGGGCTTTCTCCAGCGTGGCCCCTGTTTTTAAATGCTTGTTTGACTGCCCGGCTCCAGTCAAAATAATGAAGATGCTCCATCCAGCACGCACAGCTCCAGTGCCGTGGGCCGTCCAGCGTGGAGGTGGTTGCGACGGGACGGTGCTTCAGTTCGGTTGTCACGGTGTTTCGTCTTGCGAGTGCCGTCGTGTCGTTGTTTGGCTACTGCCGTGTGTATCATCATTGGAGGGGATAAGGAAGGGGATGATCGTCAACACGCAGACAAGACGTGATTGGCAAAACAAGCGTCTGTCCCTTGGCAGTTTCCGGCTGTCTCTCAGCACCTCCATGCCCGCCCATGCCCACGCTCGGGTAGCTGTGCAGTGATGGGAAGGAGAATGGAATAGCAGAGACAAAACTTGTACACCACATACTGCGTGGGTACACTACACAAGGGGCAGATATCAGGGGTGTGCTTCATAAAGATCTTTGCGGCTTTGCTCTGTGCTGCCACACTTATCTCGAGTTCTCAACGGTTACCGTCCTTTTGTCTACACCAATCTCAACTCCCGCGTTGCACAGCAGCACACCCTTTCAAGAATCCCCGGGCTTGCTCAAACGCCGCAGCATAGCATGTTACCTACAAGTGTACACACTCAGACGCATCCTGCCGTGTGACTTCAAACCCCCATATCCGGCGCAGTTTGTTTCAATCCGAGGACCCCCGAACCATGAAAAACTCGGGACCCCTTGACTTGAGGAGAATACCATGATCCAATCTGAACCACTGTTTCTCCGAACGGACTTGCACGCAGGGCATGCTTAGCTGAGGAGAGCCAAGCACCCTATGTACTATGTATATGTTCCCTTCTGCCATGTAACATTTCATTATCAATAATTCACTGATTACCTAGAGTGTAGCGAATGAAGTCGCCCCTAGAAGCTGAACCCGTAATAGGACCGAAAAAATTCACATTTCCCGAAAACAACCTCAAGTGCTTATCGCTGGCGGCTTATCGCTTCCTTGTCGTCTGCTATGGAGTCGCCCGTCTCCTGCGCGGGATTAGCGGCTGCTGGTCCCAACTGGGTTGATCGACGTCATTGCCAGACGCACGATTCGTTGCGGTTGGTCACCTCCAAGCATGGAGGAAGCTCTTGAGGACTTTAGACACTTGGCAGGTATTTCCAGGTCCCCCGTCTGGGCGTTTTTAGCCTCAACGTCTAGACGTCTAGGTCGCATCGCAGTCCGCAGTCATAGTGTACAGGTAGCTTCTAGTTTCCCGTCTTCTTCGAATCGTCCATCACGCGCGAGCCAGGGATGTTTGGGCCAGCGATGCGATTGCAAACGACGGTCTGACAAAAAAAAAACATCACCACGATAGATGGCGACACAGTTGAGAATTTCACCCCGAGGATGAGGGTCGAGGATCGGGGATCGAAGAGGATCGAGGATCGAGGATCACCGCACCTGTTGCGACGGTTGGTTTGATGTATTACATACATTGCCATGCTGCTGCATGTTGTGGAGATGTCTGCGCGCACCCAAAGTCAGTCCAACGCAAGGTATATTACGCGCAGACCGTCCGCTGTGAGGAGTCAAAGGTGTGGTGTAGGTAGACGGGATTCTTTGCAGTACCGCCGTCGCCTGATTCAGAGCCGACAACGGGACGCGGACTGGATAGCTACAGGGCTGAGGTGGCATCAAGAAGGAATGGGTAGGGTAAACGGTGTGAGGACTGGAGATTCAAAAGAGATCATGTCATGTTTCGATGCTGTTCTCTCGTATTGGCGGCATGTGAATACATATCAATCAGATGGTCATTGTCGTGGCACCGTGGAAGATTCCTCAACACCAAGGGAACCCAAGTGTGGGGTGCGCATTGTCCGGGTAATCGGGACCAAATAAAACAAAACCTCAACAGCAAGTGATGACCAGTAGACTATTCTTCTTGTCGATCATGATGGTTTCAAGTCATTGATTTCATCACTACCTATATGCTTACCTTTAGTCATGATCAGAGGTGAGTTCAAACCCCCCGCTCTCATGATTGTAGTGAAAAACTCGACAGACGGAACGAATCTCCTCACTTCTTCACCTACGGTATGGCCGGCACTTCCACATGTGAAATGCTAGGAGGCTGGGGGGTTGATCGCAGATTAGCATGTCTTTGACGAGATATAAATAGCAGCTCACCGTTCTTCGGTACCCGCAATTGCCCATGTCAAATTATTGTCTTATCAATGAGCGAGCGGCCCCTTTCTTTCCCTTCCAAAAAGCTGTCCGTTCAGTTGCTTTGAACCAAGTTGAAGTCGAGCATCACGCCAACATTAAAGACGTGAAAGACCTGCCATGCATTCATTCACCGTCACGGTTACAGAGAGCTCCCGGAAATGCTCACAACTCGCAGCACCCAACTTGCAACAACTCTTTCGCCATTGGCTGGTCAATAGGCAGGTGCTCACTGCAGGGGAAATATCGTCAATTTGCCAGTAACATGACCATCTCGTATAAACAGGAGAGACGAGAGATATTTGACAGCTGCTGTTCAAGTGCAGACAGGCAAAAACACAGGCCCCGCCATCGCCGAGGAAAACCGGCATGGTGGGGTAATCACACGCTCAAAATCCAAACACTTCCAGGCCGGGCGGTTCCATCCTCCAAGGAAACTGTGGGTGACATTGGATGGTCCGTGCTTTCTATATTGCGGTGCGCTGCGGTGCCTAGTGCGACCACTAACAAGTGGAAACAAGGGGAAAATCATTGCGGTCGGTGCGGTGCGGTGCGGTGCCATGCGATGCCGCGCGCGCGGGCGGTAACGACGGGAGACGTACAAAATATGTGAAAGAGGAAATCAACTGACATTTGCGCGCATTTCATTCGACCCGTGTTTCCCTCGTCAGTACACCACCTACTTACACTACTACATTGTACTGCAGTTCCCGTCGTCGTCGTTCGTCGTGAGGTGACCCATCATTTGAAACGACTCCCCCAGACTCGGGCTTTGACTTTTGCGACTGGCGACTGACAAGGTGCAATTCCGCTTCAAGTCATCTGATCACCTTATTGGTTGACGCCTAGCTCGGCCTTTTCTGGTCGTCGCAAATCGGTTCGGGTTCAGGGACCACGAAAAATCGTCACTCTCACTCGCGCAAAGTCGAGCACCGCACCAACACCGACGACCAATTTCCGCCGCTTGTCCACTTGTGCGTAGGGGATAAAACACAATAGAAACAGTATCGCACCCGCATTCGCTTCCTTGGCCGTCGAGCATCCCTTATCATGTCGACACACCCAGGTTCCACCGCACGCGGCCCCAGCCGTGCTGGTGGCAGCATCGCCCAGCCACAGAATCGCAGCGCGACGCCCTACGGCCAGAACCACGCCGGCTCGGCCATCCCCCGCCCCGTCCTCGAAACCAACCATGCCGCCACCGGGAGTGAGGTCGGCTCTGCCTCTGTCAGCGTGAGCAGGCAAAAGCAGTCCAAGAGAGATGAGGTGCGTGATCCCAACTTACTTGTCACCGCCGCTTGACCCCCCCTTCTCTGCCATGCCCTGATGAGGTTGAAGATGCCGTCTCTAACACCGCCGTTGCCAGGCCATCCGCCGCAAGATGGAGAGCGATCTCTCCAAGAAGAAGCACCTTACCAGCCGAGCCCGTCATACCCGCAAAGCCCCTCCCGGAACCGTCCTCGCCCTCAAGCCGAGCCCTGCCCTCCAGATCAAGGCCGCGACCACCGTTTCCGAAGCCGCTCAGTTGATGGCCGCCAAGCGCGAGGACTGTGTTCTTGTCACCGACGACGATGAAAGGATTGCCGGTATCTTTACAGCCAAGGACTTGGCCTTCCGCGTCGTCGGCGGCGGACTCAAGGCCAACACGGTCACCATTGCCGAGATCATGACCAAGAACCCGCTGTGCGCTAGGACCGACACCAGCGCCACCGACGCCCTTGATCTCATGGTGCGCAAGGGCTTCCGCCATTTGCCCGTCATGGACGAGAACCAGGACATATCGGGCATTCTCGATATCACAAAGTGCTTCTACGACGCGATGGAAAAGCTGGAGCGCGCCTATGCCTCGTCCAGGCGGTTGTATGATGCGCTCGAGGGTGTTCAGTCAGAGCTTGGTACCAGTCAGCCCCAGCAGATCATCCAATACGTTGAGGCCCTGCGATCCAAGATGTCGGGCCCGACCCTGGAGTCTGTCTTGAACGGCATTCCCCCAACCACGGTCAGCGTCCGGACCTCGGTCAAGGAGGCGGCCCAGCTGATGAAGGAAAACCACACCACGGCGGTCTTGGTCCAGGATCAGGGAGCAATTACGGGTATCTTCACCAGCAAGGACGTCGTCCTCCGTGTGATTGCCCCCGGTCTTGACCCTGCCACCTGCAGCGTGGTCCGCGTCATGACCCCCCATCCCGACTTTGCGCCCATGGACATGACCATCCAGGCTGCGCTGAGGAAGATGCACGATGGCCACTACCTCAACCTGCCGGTGATGAACGATGCTGGCGAGATTGTCGGCATGGTCGATGTCCTCAAGCTCACTTACGCCACCCTCGAACAGATTAACACGATGGGCAGCGGTACCGACAACGAGGGTCCCGCCTGGAACAAGTTCTGGCTTTCTCTGGACCACGAAACCGAGTCAATGGTATCGGGCGATGGCTCGCTCCACCACACCCACCATGGGCCTAGATCGCTCATGTCGCCCGACATCGCTCGCAGCGAGCGCATCGTCGACAGCGTGGCGCCTGGTGATTCTGCGAGCCATGCGGGCATCGAGTCGCCCTCCCACAGCCAGCTCGGTGGCATTCAGGAGGTCAACCCGGCCGATATCCCCTTCCCCTTCAAGTTCAAGGCTCCCAGCGGCCGTGTCCACCGTCTGCAGGTGACAGCCTCCCACGGCATGGCCGAATTTGTCGCTGCTGTCGCTGCCAAGCTTGGAGCTGAGGTGGACGCTATTGGCGGTACCCCTGAGGTCGAGAACGGCCGACTTTCCGGCGGATTTGCGCTCAGCTATCTTGACGACGAAGGCGACTCGGTTTCCATCACCACGGATCAGGATCTGCTCGAAGCCATCCTGCTTGCGCGTCACGGCCTCCGTGAGAAGGTCGACCTGTTCGTGCACGACCCCTCAGAGCCTGCTATTTCCCACGCTCCTACGCCTGCACCGGTGATTGAGACGATCCCTGCCACCCCTCCTGCTTCGTCGGTGGTTCGTGAGCGGAGAAAGAAGGTCGAGGAGGAATCCGAGGAGGTTAGTGAGGAGGAGGAGCCATTCCATCGCCGCCCTACGCGCACGCGCACAATGTCTCAGCCACAAGAGCAGCCCCAGGTCATTGCTGGTGTCCCCAACGAGCTGCTGCTTCCGGGTGCTATTGTCACCCTGGCCGTGGTGATTGTTAGTGTGTTTACCGTTTCGAGATTGACCAGCAGCCGTTAAGCATAAGAATTTACACCTTTTTATTTCTATTTTACATTTTCTTCGAATTCTTGGTCGAGAAGGTAGTTTAGAGGAGATGAAGATGAAGCAGGGAGTCTTATGGTTTTGATGATGATCGATGCAGTGTGTTGATAGTTGTTGTTGCTGTTGTTGGGCTCGAGAAATTGTTGATAATGGATTGCCCAATCCAGCAATTATATCTTCTCATTCGCCTGATTTAAAGGTAGTTGCATGACGGAATGCAGGAGGGGAGTGTCGGGAACGGGACCCTGAGAGAGGGGGAGGGGATTTGGCCGGATTGGTATAGGTTACTTAGTTACTGAGGAAGGAAACTCATGTACGCAAAGCCTCTGATTATGAGCTACATTATTACCCACTACAGACTACACGTTGACATTGAGAACCCTGAGATCAAGATTTCGGCCAGCGGTAGTATGGCGTTCTTGTTAGATAGGTATCTCTTTTGTTTAATTCCCCTTCTCTCTTCCGTGATGATGCCGCAGACCCGCTCGGCCATTTCCTGACCCCAGAATTCCCGTGGTGGGGCCGTTCCAGTGCCTGAAGGCCCGAGGCCGCGCTGCGCTACACCTCCAGTGCCCGCCCGCATTGGTGCAGTGATCCACGCCTGGCGGGTGTGATGCCGAAAGTGAATCGGCGCACGGGCCACCGTCGGCCGTGTACCGTCCAGAAAAGTTGAGCGGCCGATTCACAACGTCTTCCCGACGACGATGTGTCCGACCCCAGCATTTCCACCATGATTGTTCGGAATATCGGCGCGCGGTTAGGTGAGTGCTCCGTTCTCCCCTTGCTACAAGCCAAATGATTGCAAGCTGACGTTCTCGCTGCAGGCCGACGAGCCCTGGCCACTCCTCTTTCGCGGGCCTCTGTCCAGGCCCAGTCGCGATTCCTCTCCCAGGACAACTTCACTGCGCCGCCGCCGCCGACAAACACCAAGAAGCAGGCTGCCAAAACAGCCTTTGCTGAGCCCACTCTCGAGGAGCAGGCCGAGTTTTACGCCGAGAGCATCGAGAAGCCCACTCCCGAGTTCGCCGCTTCCCCGGCCGCCGAGGCCTGGTCCGCACCCTCCGCTACTGCTACCGAGACCGTCACGACATGGGACCCAAGCCTCGTCGACGAGGAGGCGCTTAAGCTCAAGCAGCAAATCGAGGCTATTCCCGGCAACTTCAAGCTCTTCAAGCAGACCAAGGCGCAAACCCAGAAGCTCGGCGCGGGCGTCGAGGTCCGCTACATCCCCGAGCAGTACCTCCGCAACCCCCCCTCGGACGCATCGCTCGAGGACCTCATGGCCGCCCAGGCTCACATGGGCCACAACACTTCCCTTTGGAACCCTGCCAACGCGCGCTACATCTACGGTGTGCGCCAGGGTATCCACATCATCAGCCTCGAGACAACGGCTACGCACCTGCGCCGCGCCGCCCGCGTTGTCGAGGAGGTTGCCTACCGCGGCGGCCTGATTTTGTTTGTCGGCACTCGCCCGGGTCAGCGGCCCATTGTTGTGCGCGCCGCCGAGCTCGCCAAGGCCTGCCACCTCTTCACCAAGTGGAGGCCCGGAACGATCACCAACCGCGAGCAGCTGCTGGGAGGCGTCCCGCTGACCGTGGTGGACGAGCTTGATCGCCCGCTCTCTGGGTTTGAGGACCATCTGCATGACCGCAGACCCCTGGCGCCCGATCTGGTTGTGTGCTTGAACCCCAAGGAGAACATGACGCTGTTGTACGAGTGCAGTTTGGCCAAGATCCCGACCATTGGTATTATTGATACCAACACGAACCCGTCGTGGGTTACGTACCAGATCCCGGCCAACGACGACAGGTAAGGACCCTCCCCCCAATTCTTGGATGCGCGTTACAGATGTGACTGGGTGTGGTGCTTTATATACAGTTCAGTTGCTGACATGTCATGCTTGATCAAAATCAGTTTGCGAGCAACCGCCCTTATCAGCGGTGTCCTCGGTCGCGCCGGTGAGCGTGGCCAGAAGCGCAGACTCGAAGCGGCACAGCGCGGCGTGGTCACATGGAAGACGCCCGCCGATGTGCAAGGGTACTTTGAGCTGGCTTCGGCGCGGGCGGCCGACGCCCGGAGAAGACAGGCACAGGACAACAGTGTGGAGGAGCAGAAGGAGAAGGACACGTTCCTGAGCGAGGATGCGCTCAAGGCGATGTTCGGGGGTGATGCTCGTGTATAAGAAAGAGATGTGGAAAAAGAGGAATGGGATTGTATTATCATGGTAGAGAGAAACCAGACCTGGGCCCCTTCGAACTGCTTTTTATTGGAGGGCGTGGAACAAGCATACGAGCGGGTTGTAGAATAGCCTTTATTGTACTATATACCGATACCTACCTACCTAGTCTTTGCAACGACGCGGATGGGTGAGAGAGGTGCGTTTCGGTATCTTGCCGGCCAGTCGTACATGCCATGTATGTAGTAACTGAGCAAATTAAGTACCTTTCAAGCATCCAGTTGTCTTGCAGACAGGTTTGAGAAGGTTTGAAGGTGTTATACGGCAGTAAGGAGACAAATGATGACTAAGCCAGCGGACACCTTCATTTTCACGAACCAAAATGCGAGAACCGACTAAGAGTTCCATCCACATTCTCAAACCTCTTTCTTTTGGTTCCCAGTGAGCACAAGCTATCATCACGCCGAATATTTCAGAACGACGGGGATTCAACCCAATTGCTTCTCAGATTCGCCGCCGCCGCCGCCGCCGCCCGCGACCACTCAGCTACGCACACGGGGCTGGACTGGAATCGGGAACCCTTCGGTCGTGCTCAGAGCTGCGACGGCGCGTTTATTCAGTCACGTCAAACACTCACATGCTTGTCGGTTCCTGTCTGTTGCACCTGGACCATAACAGCAAGGTGACAAGAAGACAAGACAGAACAGCGCTGGTGATTGGTGATCCAACACTGGTCGTCGGCACACTCCGGAGTGTCCACCCAGTCCGTACGGTACGGTACGGTCGGTGCGACCCCCTGGTACCGTTGTTGTCCCCCTCCGTAAATCCCGGGTCGGACCGGGAGAGAGAATCCGTCCTGAGGCTTGGGCTTGCTGGTGGGGCTGAGTGGGTGTGTCACCCCGGGCCTCCGTTTTCGGGCAAAGCATCGTTACACCCGGCCACCAACTGCCGGATCTCGGCCACGGCCACGGTCCCGCTCTTCTGAGACGATATCGACGTTATCGAACTATCAAACAATCCAGGTGTCTTGGTTGTCACCTTTACCCCGCCGCGTACATATCTATATACGGTATGCTAGGTGGCCTGGTCTGGACACACTCGTCTTTAATATATATCTCGCACACTCACTCTCTGGGTTCACACAACGAGTTTGTTCCTTGGCTTCAACTAGCCTTAATTAGTTGTCTCTTGTTCCTAACGTGCGTATGCTATCACCTTATACAGCTTTCTCTCAATCGATTGCATTTTTACACCTGGATCAAGTGGCTGACCCTTTTGGCAGGGCATATACTTTGACACAGCAGGACTTTTGAGTAATTCGCGCGCTCATCTCAATTGATTTGGGAAAAAAAGACAAGATGCCAGCCATCCTTGACGACCCCTCAGCCGGAACAATTCACCGCGTCTCTGGAGCGGCTCCCTATCCAGACCCTGCTCATCCTTCTTTTCCGCCCACCATTGTCCCTCGCCATGTGACTCTGCGGGATCGCCAGACGGTGGCTACCGTCGTCCCCTTTGCCTCGCGCCATCAGGTGCCCAATTCCCTGCTGCACTATCTCCATGATCAGTTCAACAAGGAAATCGAGGGTGGTGATACGTACCCCATGTTGGACGCCATGCCCTTCGACAAGTTCGCCGACTACTGGTTCCAAAACTTCGCTGGTGTCATGCTCCTCGGCCAGATCGAGCGCGGCGAGGACATTGTCGACAACAAGAACTGGTCGACAGAGTGCTTGGGCACCTTCTACATCAAGCCCAACTACCCTGGCCGCAGCAGCCACATCTGCAATGCTGGCTTCATCGTGACGGATGCCTCCCGTAACCGCGGCGTCGGGCGTCTCATGGGTGAGACCTACTTGGACTGGGCACCCAAGCTGGGCTACACGTACTCGGTCTTCAACCTCGTGTACGAGACCAACGTGGCGTCGTGCAAGATCTGGGACGGCTTGGGCTTCAAGCGCATCGGCCGTGTCAAGGGGGCCGGCAACCTCAAGAGTTACCCAGACCGTCTGGTGGACGCCATCATCTTTGGGCGGGACTTGGGCGACGCGGCAGGCAACGAAGAACTTGTGAGTGAAGAGCGTTTCGACAAGATCAAGTTCTATCTCAAGTACGGCCGCTATCCGAACGGGGCTGACCGAGCCGAGAAAAGCAGGCTTCGTAGCGCCGCGACTCACTACAAGCTGGTCGACGGTGACATTCTCATGCTAAAGGACAAAGAGGTCATCTCGGACCCGCGCCGCCAGTACGACATTGCAAGAGAGGTGCACAACCAGTCACATGCGGGCATCAACAGAACCACGGCCACCATTGCCGAGCGCTACCACTGGAGTCGTATCAAGGAGACGGTCTCGGATGTAATTAGGAACTGTTCTGAATGCAAAGAACTGGGAAAGTCGTCATTGTCATCCACGTCCCAAGCTCAGCAGCACCAGCACCAACCGTCCTTGTCTAACATCATGACCACAACGTCCAGCGGCATAAAGCGTCCGAATCTTAGCCCGCCCGTTGGGGCCAGCAGCTCCAAGCGATCATCACCTATTCCATCTCCTGGGTTTGCTCCAGCGGGTAATACTGTTACCATAGCCGATCAGCCCAGGACGTACTCCATACCTGCCTTGCCGCCCGAGCCACCATCTCACATAGATCCCTATGCTGCCTCCTCATCGCATCACTATAACCAAAGCCATCCGCATTTTACTGATGCCAGCGGTCACCAAATCTCCATCTTGACTTCCCCTTCCCCCGGTCCTCCTATGCAAGTAACCCCTGATACAACAAACCTCGCCACCGTTCAGCAAAACCCTTTTACTCGTCACACACAGGCGCATGAGAGCCCAATGCTACCACACCATCCTTCCCCTCCTCCGCATCACCACCATCACTATCCACCTCCTTATCCTTCCCACCCGCATCATGAACCGCAACATCACTCTGTAGTGGCATCCTCTCATCACCATCAGCCTCATCACCCGCACGTCTCCTTACCCCCCATCATCGATCCACAAATGATAAGCCAACCAGGACCATCTCCTACGCGAATGACCGCAGCCAATCATCATTCCCTGGGCGACCATGGGCAAGTCCATAACGAGCGAGACTACACCCAGCATCACCAGCCTCAACATCATCCAAACCCATTCCACCATCGACCTCCTCTCCATCCGCCTACACAGGTGCATGCGCCGTTATACAGCCAACCACATCAAATCCAACCATCCCAACTTCATACCTCGACAGCTCACAACGCTCACCCGTCCGATGGCGCTCAACATTACACCCCCGAAGCGACGAGATCTCTTCCCACAGGCGCCCTTAATCACATCACGCAGCACGATGGCCGCCATCAGCAGCAGTATCAATACCAGTACGCGCCGCATCAGCACCATCAACCTCACCAACCCTATCACGACCACCATCAGCGGCAGAACCACAAGCACAAAGGTGCCTCTTCTGCTGCCGAACCCGATACCGATTCGGATACGTTCCAAGCCTTGTTAACTGTGGCGGGTACCGAGGCTGTTGGTATCGGGATGGGTGATGGGTTGGCGTCGGGGAGTGGGAGTGGCGGGGGCGGGTTCATGGATGGTAGTGGTGGAATTCATCATATGCAGCAGCAGGATCATCATCATCATCATCATCATCATCATCAACGTCATCATCGCCATGGGCGTGTTGGTCATGATGGACGTGTTGAGAAGTATGATCAAGATCATGAGCATTCTGGCGATAGGTCTGATGGTGGGAAGGAAGATCCCATGGGGAGGCTACGCGGCGATGGTAGTGGCGATAGTGGACAAGGCGGCGAGAGGGCAAGCTTGCATGGTGATGGAGGAAGCTCGGACGATGAGAGGAGAGATCCCCGAATGGACGAAGAGGGAATGGCGGACGCGGATGATCAAGCAGACATGGCTGATAAGGATTTGGACATGTTGGTTGAAACCAGTAGCGAGGATGGGGAGGGCGAAGGCCAGGATGAGTACCAGAGGGCCGCTGCAGTAAGGTCCCCACGAGGACTCACGTCAGTTTGGGAAAGTGGAAGAGAACAACAGTCGGGTGCCAGCGCTCGCGGTGGCGGTGGAGGTGATGTGGACATGGGCATGGACACCGCACCGGGCTCACATTTCACAAGCATCAATAGCAACAACCGGAACCGCCATGGTGGTATAGAAGCGGCGGCGGCGGCGGCGGTGACAGAAAGCACGGCAAAGACGAATCCAATTAGAGGTAATACTTCTTCTACAACTACAAGGAACAACACCACCGACCCGAGCCTAGACCCACGCTTGGATGGGACTGCGGATCTGGAACATCACCAACATGATCACCGGGAGCAAGTCAGAGCTGCAAAGGATGAAGAGCCCGCTTTCGCAGGTGTGAACGCTGCAGGAGGAGAAGAACCAACCTCGCCGGTATCCCCACCAGGGGCAATGGCAACGCCAGAACGCGATGATAATGATATCGAGATGGGTTTGAACGAGGAGGAGGATGGCGTACGTTCAAGCCTAAACCTGGCTTGTGCCGAAAATGACGTGGCTATGGGAGAGGAGGAGGAGGAGGAGGAACGCGATCAGGATCAGGACCAGGACCACCAGGAAGACCACCAAAATTGGGACCGAGATGAGCAGCACTATTGGCAAGATTTTTCTGCAGCCGCCACCAACAACCGCGCTGATATGATGGATCCTGCTCTTGGGAATCGTAGTGGTTCCAGTGCTGCTGCTGGCTCTGGTGTAGCTGCTGCTGCTCACAATGACCCAGGAGGGCCCAACAATCCAGATCCAGATGTGATGGACACGACAGGCACAGAAATTGGCGCAACTCCTACTGGGAAAGCGGCGACAGAAACAGAATCACTTACTCCACCGACGGCGACGGCACCGAATCCCGAACCAGTAGTAGCTGGAGAGGAGAAGGAAATGAGTGAAAGTGCAGGTAATGGCTCTGCAGCAGAGGCGAAGACGACAACAACAACAACAACAACGATGACGACAACGGCAACAGGGAATGGAGGAGCTGGAGGTGGAGGTAGTGGGAGTGCGAATGGAAGTGGGAGTGGGAGTGTAAATGGAAGTGGCAAGATGGATGTGAGCCACTTGCTCTCTGATGACATTAATACCGAGAACAACAACGAACAAAGATAGAACGGCTGGAAGAATTGCAAGAGGCATGTAAGATACACGAACACTGGTCAATAGAGTGGTACATAGAAGGGGGGGATCGTGTTGTGTTATGTTTTTTGAACATCGTTGTGCAGACTCTCGCTTGCTGCCAGCGTGGATTCTGATGTGGGAGGATTCTCCGATGCTTTCACAATATACACGAAAAACGCATCAATAGTGTAGAGTACATACATACAGAACAGCTTTGTTTTTCGAAGCACCTTTGCCAAAACCTTTGACATTGATCACAACCTTACGAATCACCGAAGAGGGACGGAGGCAGAGGAATGCACTAGAATAGCCCATGGTCAGCACCGGGCAGTGGGCTCATCATGTCACCTGAATCATCCAACCGCCGACAAATGCCCAAAACCAGCTTGACAGAATCTTCGTACAGGTATATTCCCACACTATGCCATCTAAATTACGTTTTGTTATCATCTTTAACTTGACATGACTTCTCTTTTGTCCGCCCCCATCTACCGCCTAGGCATGCCACGGCCTCTTCCCCGCAAGGCCCTCTGGGCCGCACCGGGCGGCAGTTTCTGGCCAGGAGCCTGTGGCGCCTGGCTCTCCTCGTTCCTGATGGTCTCATCCACACCGAGAATCAAGCAAGCCGCCTCCGTGGCGGCCTGGAGGGCGTTGATCTTGATGAGCGCAGGCTCCCAGACGAAACGCTCCATCATGTCGCAGACGCCCTCGTTCGTAAAGTCGACACCAGCCCACGTGTTGCCCTTGCGGTGCTCAACGCGGAGCTTGTTGAGAATGTCGGTGGCGTCAAAGCCGGCGTTGTCGCAGAGCTGACGGGGAATGATCTCCAGGGCCTTGGCGAAGGACTTGATGATGGCCTGCTGCTTGTGGGCAACGTCGCGATCGGCGAAGCGGTGCAGGTAGGCGGAAACCTCCATCTCGACGGCACCGCCGCCGCCAACAATGGTCTTGTTGCGAATGGCGCGCTTGACAATCATGATGGCGTCGTGCAGGGAGCGCTCAACCTCGGCGATGAACTGCTCGGCGCCGCCGCGCAGGACGAGCGTGCACGTCTTGGCCGACGGGCAGTCCTCGAAGAAGTTGAAGCGCTCGCCGCCGATCTGGCGCTCCTCAAAGGTGCCGCAGGTGCCCAGATGCTCGGGCAGGATGTCGGAGCAGGTGCTCTGGACGGTGGCGCCGGTGGCCTGGACGACGCGCTCCATATCCTCCGAGGTGACACGGCCGGCGCAGAAGATGTCGCGGTCGGCAAAGTACTGGGTGGCCAAATCGCCGATGGGCAGCTTGGACAACACCACCTTGGCGCCTGTCGCGTACACGGCCTCGAGCTTCTTGTAGATAATTTGCCACTCGGCGTCGACAATGGCCTGGTACTCGGAAACCTGCTCGACGCGCACCTCGGCGTTGTCCTTCTCGGCCTTGAGCTCAAGCTCGACGTTGAGGCAGCAGATCTTGGGATTCTTGAACGACTTGGGCTGTTGCTCGAAACCGGCGTACGAGAAGGTCTTCTTGAAGGCGACACCGTTGACGAAGAGCGAGTCGGTCAGGGAGCCGCCGGGGATCTTCTTGATGCCTATTAACTTTTCGTTGAGGTCTTCTTGGTCGAGGGAGAGGACGGCATCGACAACCACTGCGCGCAGGCAGGTCTGTCAGTAAACTAGAAGTGGCATGTTTGCGACACATGGATTATTGAATCGCTTACTCTCTGTGAAGAAGTCGGTGTTTCTCTTGATGAGCTTGCTGGTCATGGCGGTGGCGGCCAGCTTGCTCAGGGTCTCGCGGCGATTGGACTCGGTGGTGTTGATGGCAATCTCCTTGATCTTGTTGACGGCCATGGTGGAGGCCCTCCTGAGGCCCTTGATGATGATCTGTGAGCTGACACCCTGTTCGACATGTTCCTTGACCTCCTTGAGAATCTCGCCAGCAAGCACGACGACCGAGGTGGTGCCGTCACCAACTTCGGCATCTTGTGACCGGGCAATGTCGACGAGGATTCGCGCAGCAGGGTGGACAATGTCGAGGAGCTTCATGACGGTGGCGCCATCGTTTGTGATTGTCTGCTTGCCGTTGGCATCCACCATTAATAGGTCACCGCCATAGGGTCCGAGTGTCGACTTGATGGTGGCCTGGACGGCAAGGCAGGCGTTGATGTTGGAGATGATCTGGGGCTTGCCCTGCGAGGTATCCGTGCCTGTATCGGGAGGAGAGGCCGTGGTGTCAGTTCGTGATCATTACCTACTTGGAGAAAAAGGGGGCAAAGGAGAAGGCAGGACCGAGGAGGGGATCATGGAGGGGCTGGCTGACTGACCCTCTTTCAGGACAATGATGGTCGGTGTTTGGCCTCCGAAAGACATGTTGGGTTGGAATTAAAGCTCGGAATAGTAACGACCAAGCAAAGACGGAGCTTCAGGAACAAGGGCACAACGCGGGAGAGATGGGAGAAAAGGGTCGATTTGTGATGTTGTGAGGCTCGTGCAATGCAATCGGGTCGGGCGTGGGTCCTTTTGCGCTGAGCTCCAGAAAAATATCGACGGGCCTGACGGGAGTGAGGTAAGGAGGTGCTGTGCTGTACAAGCAGAGGGACTTAGTGGGTGACACGCCCGGGCAGCAGGGGCACCTATGTAGAATACCGTGAATACCTAAGGTACCCAAGGTACCTACCCACCTAGCAGCGGGCGGGCAGTAGGCGGGGCAGCAAGCCATTCTGCGGACACGGCAGCTGAGCTCCATGGATTCCTCCGTTGACTGCATGGACCCCCAAGCCGGGCTGGTCCAAGCTCCCATTTAGGTAAGGTGGAAACAATTCCACTTCCACTTCCGAGTCCTGTTAGGTTCCCTTAACTTTACGGTGGCCCAAGTGTGACTTGGGTCGTTTATCCAAAAGTTCTGAAAACAAAAGTCTCAACCAGCTGTAGGCATTAGGCTTACACTGGGGGGTGGCATTCAAATCCTTATACTAAGATTACTTTGATAAGCCGTCTCCCGCAACGTCACCTCAACTCCTATTGACTCCCATTGATTCTTCTCAACTCTTATTAATTCCTATTGACTCCCATTGATTCTCATTGATTCTCATGAATTCTCATCAACTCTTATCAACTCCTATTGACTCCCATTGCTTTATTGCTTCATTAGTGCATTGGTGGCATTGGTGGCATTGGTGGCATTGGTGGCATTGGTGGTATTGGTGGTATAGGTTGAGGTGCCTTGCATTTGGTTCTTCTCCAAATTTTTGAGTTGGGGTAAGGTAGCAATGCAAATGGATCCTATTCTCTCTCTCTCTCTCTCTCTCTCCCCCCCCTTCCGGCCGGGGCTAGAAAGAAACAAAGGAAAAGAAAAAGAAAAAGAAAAAGAAAGTGGTTTCGGGAGGTTGAGTAGGTCTGAGAATTGAGACTAGGAAAGAAGTTGGAAAGGTTGAAGTTAAAGTTCAAGGTTAGCGTGGGTGTTGCATTTTGTAAGTGTAGTAGAGGCGTTGATATAAAATAGCCGTCACCTGGCTTCAGCTGGGAGCTGGGACCAGTTTTATAAACGACCTAAGTCACACTTGGGCCACCGTATAACTTCCATTTTAATGTCTCTTTCTCATTAGTTTCGTTACGGCAGGCAGAGAGTTTGTTTGTCCTGCTCCAAAACCTCTGACCACACCCATCACACTTCCACTGCTGGCTGATGAGCATCCATTTTACCTTGCACTTGTCTCCTCAAATCTCTGGAAGTATGCGCCCCACCAACCCCACCATCACGTGCAGAGTCAAGTGACAGCATTTCAACGTCACTTCATCAATACATGTCTCCGACTCGATGGTTACTCTTATGCAAGTTGGCAACCACAATGTTGTTTCCTTCTCTCGTTGACTTTGCTATCTGCCGATCTACTCTACGGCTCAATAGCCACCCGTATCCTGGTGCTGTCTCAGGCGAAGCTCAGAAGCCGTCCGCAACACCGCAACACCTCCTTCTCTTGAACGATGCGGTTATTACCTCCAATATACGGTCAACTCAAGCTCCAGGGTCAGGATGGCTTACCATAGGGTATGGGCAAAGGACGATGGAAAAGACAAGTGGCAGTGTCAGACTTGCTCCTCTACCCCAGTCCCTCGGCTCCTCGGGATGGCTCTCGACATCGCTCTCATCCACTTAGTCGA
Organism: Neurospora hispaniola; assembly: GCF_033458365.1. Classification (NCBI taxonomy): domain Eukaryota; kingdom Fungi; phylum Ascomycota; class Sordariomycetes; order Sordariales; family Sordariaceae; genus Neurospora; species Neurospora hispaniola. Next base: position 1,427,899 of record NW_026944415.1, on the reverse strand, counting down.
GTGATTCTGCTGTACCAGGAGCGAAAGAGACACACCCGCTTCAAATCCCTCTCTAGCTGAGGATGGCTCTCGGTATCGCTGTCGTCCGTGTGCATGAGGAATTGAACCACATCCGATTCGAAAGAGGCCCGCTGTGAGGGTTGCTAGCGCGGAGTCGCGCCAGAGCCCATGCCGCACACGACCGCTGTCTGCTTATACCGTGGCATTATGGGCGGTGGTGGATTTACGGGTTTTTTATGGCTGAACTCTCTATGAGGACAAGAGCGGATTGTGGCAGACAGCAGAAGAGATATATGAACGGTCACCCTGATACGAGACTAGTGCCGCCGACACACCCAGCTGCCTCTTGGAAATTATACTCTTTGTCCCAGGGGTCGACCCACTTGGAGTCTCGGACATTCTGAAAGTAGCAAGGGCTGCTATGACCAGTGCTTACCGCAGATGGAACCTTGATGCGTTATCTTGCCATCATAACGCGGGACAGAAGAGGCATGCACTAAAGTCAACACAGGCGCATATGCCCTCAAGTCGAAGGCTTGGCTTCCAGAACAGGCAGGCATCAGCTTCAAGTTCCTTACCAACAAGAGACACAGCTTGCGGCTCGTGTGTTCCTGTTCAATTCTTCGTAGCTTCACGGGTGGATTCTCACTGGCGAGAACGTCAACATCGTCTTTTGTCATACCTGTAGCAACCTGGACTTGAGTTCTGGGCCTGCAGAGACTTCACTCCTTCCCTTTCCCGGGAGGCTAAGCGGGGTGGCTGTCGTTACCTGGCAGCCGGTGTGGTACTTTTGGATGGGTTCAGAGTCAACATTGACCGTTCTGCAAATTGCCTCGACTTAGTTTTCATCCCATCTCTCACGTCCTTTGCCGGCCCCCTCACCGCCCTGCGTCAACTGTGCCTGCTATACTTCCATATCCCTCTCTAGCTCTAGCCCACTGGTCAATTTGCGGTCACTTCCCAACCATGTCATGTCTACAGGACACTCAGGCTGTGCAGTTTGTCTCTATTGAGCATCGGCCGCGTTAATCCTGTAGAAAACCGACCACAAGAGCGTGATTGAGCCAGTGTGCGTGTCTCCGTCTGGCTGTTCTCGATGTATCTTTTGCGGGAGCCCCGCGATGCAACCGGGCAGTGACTGAAGTGCCAACGCCTGTCCTCGACTCGCAAGCAAACACCACAATTTCGACCCACTTATCCATATTTGTCCCATGTCGAGACGTACGATTCTCCTGCAACCTGAACCTCCAATGGCTCTTGGCTTGCTAACTATTCTTCCTTCCCATTCACGCTGGGTGCCGGTGTTATTCAGGGTGGGTCCCCGGATCAGTCTCTCCGTCCAGTACTTAAATCTCCCCTCCCCCCTCTATTTCTTCCTTTTCCACCATCTTCTTGAACTGACAGTTTCAAGTCTTCGCCTTGTTTGTTCGACAGGACTTGATTACTCTGCAAGAGCATCAGCAGACTCCCATAACTCGCATCGTCCGCCCGCATCACCCACTTCAAGTGATCATCATGGTCAGCGGTCGCCCCAACACCGACAAACGCGCGCACAAGCGTGCGAGAAAGGAAGAGTCGGTGAGTTGTCGCTTTTCTACCATCAACCGCCTCTACCTCATCACATCTTCACTTCGCATTCTCACCTTGGTCCTCTAATCGTACGTCCTCTGCGTCTGCACTCCTTCATATTTCTCCACATCACCATCACTTCTTGTGGCAATGACTGACAAGTATGTATTACAAGCCGTTCAGCACGAGGCTGCCGAGGACATCGACGGTGCCGCCGCTTCATCTCCTGAGGTAGGTCCATCCTTGTCCAGCCCAGTCTCTGTTCAGTCACACACTACCGTTCTCGTGTAATGCTGCCAAGTCGTCCGTGGGAATGTAAAACCGAGACTCGACCACATGCCCGCCGCCGGTCTGGGACTCTTAGCGCCTAGGCCGGGTTCAAGTTCGCGGGGGAGCCAGTTCTCAAAATGCAAAAGGAGTTTCTCCTGGGGGGCCGCGTCCTATGGGGCAGTTCCACGGATACGGTCGTCCGTCCGAGCGTCACGTGGCTCCAGCTCTACAACTTTTCATGTTGTCATCTGAACCCAGAGTTATCTTACGGCGCATCACCAGGCTCACATATGTGCTGGCCGGCGGCATGCGCTTGGTCAGCGTATTGTCGGGCTGGGGAGCTTGTCTTGCGGCTGAAATGGCGCTCAGTAGGTCGCGTTTGTGGATCCTGCCTCGCGGTGGGGTACCTTTCGTAGACCGGTCTGGTGATGCAGTATTACAGCTAGACAGATTCTGATTTTTTTCTTGGGTCTACTCAGTTTGTGTTCCATCATGCTGACTGGACTTTTCTTATCTTTCTCTATAGGCACTTCAGGACCAGCTGGTTCCTGCAATGCAGGAATTTGATATCAATGCAATCCTCAAGAACAGCGCCCTCGCCGCCAAGGTCGACGACCAAGCAATCACTTTGCAAAACCAGGCTACCACCCTCAGTGGCCAGGCCATCATCATCAAGAAGCAAACCAACGTCCTGCATCGGTTTGAGAGAAAACTCGAAACATTCGCCGAGGATACCAGGGCCGCGGTTGAAACCGCCAATGTTGTCCAAGACCAGATCGGCCGTTACGTGGGCCCTGTGGAAAAGCATGGAAACCGCCTCAATTTCCTCGAGGCCAAACAAGAGGGCAGCGGCAACTTCATGCTCGCTTGCCTGCAGAGGATGGGCGAGTTTACCAGCCAACTGAAGGCCGTGCGTGCTGAATTGGCCGCGACCAAGCAAGAGTTGGCAACCACCCAGCAAGAGTTGGCGGCAACAAATATCGAGTTGGTGGAGATCAACGTGGCACTGGCCGCGACTAAAAAAGAGTTGGCGGTTGTGAACCAGCATGTCAATGCGATCCAGACTGTTGCTCTGTTCGACACAGAAGACACCTGAGTATTTGGGTTTGGCGGGTTGCAGTGTTATTTTTACCTTGCTTTTTTTTTATCGGCTGTCTAGCGTCACGTTTGCAAGAGATACCCAGTCATGTTTTCATTCCATTGTACCTCTTATAAGAGGCAGTCAAGCGAATTGATCATCAAAGGGCTGCTGAGTTGCAGCAAACCATTTTCCATTTACCTACCTTGCCGCTGTTGCCTCGGTGTGTATCTTGGTTGGTGAGGTACTCTCACGTCTACCGGTTTTTGTGAGTTTCACGAGTTTGGTGCTTGTGTGGTGCAGCTTTGTAACAGATTAGGTGCGAAGGTCTCAACTTTTCACATCTTTGAGGGTCATTGACAGAGACGCTGGGCTGTTCGCATGATTACCTACTCTTAGGGAGGTAAACATTGTTGAAGAGATATTAGAGGCAGCAATGGCTGGACGTGCTTGATCTGGGTTATGATTAGACAATGGGCGGTTGCTTTTTCCCGGTGAATTAGTGACAATGATGACAACCTACGATGGCAGTGAGGTTAGTGAGGGCAGCGGCATGAAAGTGGCGGGAAAGTTTCACGAATGGTTTCATGATTGAGCTGGGCACGTGCTGATGGTCACTGAGGGCTTCGAAGACAGGTTCTTTTCTGTTGCCCTTGTCGTAATTCTACCCAGCTATGGAAAGCATCTCTTCCAGGTCTCGACGGCCGTAACAAAGATCCGTTACGCACGTGTACTTCTTTCAACCAATAGCTTACGGTAGGTTGGTCGCATCTGACAACAAAGGTGTACAAAGTATACGTCAAACCAGGCAAGCGTTACACCCAGCGCCAATCGATCTTCGGTTATTTCTGATCCACGATTAAGATTGTCACCCTCACCGCGCCCATCGAACATCTTCTCAGACCCTACTAAGTACCTTGTGCCAGCATACCTAAACTTAGCCTCGCGCTAACCTGTTAGCCACGTCACTAGGCGATTGTTGGTCTGATCAACAATCGACGCCAATCTGACCTTGTGGCTTACTTAAACAGGCCCCTCCGCATCCTTTGAATCGCGGATCCTGTCCCATGCATCTCGACTCGTCCACCGTACCACAGCAATAACAACAAGAACCACAATGACCCAGACCCTGTCCTCCTCCGAGCTCGATGGTGGTCCGCCGCCCCCCTGCGGTGACTCCGTATGGTCCATTTTCCAGCACGGCATCGACATTGATCCCGAGAGAGCTGCCATGATTTCCTTCTGGCAGCCCGCCAACCACCTTGAAGCGCTCGTGGGCAAGTCACCATGCCCTGCCAAATCCATGGTCGATCCCAAGCACCAAGACTCGATGCTGATCTGGTCGTACGATCAGATGCAGCGGGGAACTGCTCGTCTCGGAGCCATCCTCGACAGACACAACGTCCCCGCCGATTCGATGATTCTCACTTTTATTCCGCACGGCGTCGAATGGTCGCTCGTCATGTGGGCCGCCGCACTGAAATGCCATACCCTCGTCTGTCGGACAGTCCAGTTACTTCACTCCAGCCTGCCCGACGACCAGCAGCTGAAGGAATACTACTTCCGTCGGTTGCGACCCGCAGTGGTGATTGTTGAAGATGATGAGTCCGCTGCGATTGTTGACAAACTTCAGCAGGATGCGGCAGCGGCAGGAGATCGATCGTCTGACTCTGGCAGCAGCTTCTTCCTCGGTATCTGCCTCTGCCCCCTCACCCCCGCCCGCCGCACATCCGGTAGTAACTGGATCTCATTTGCCTCGGACATCGTCTCCCCCCGGCCACCTTTCACCGACGAAGAGAGCAGTGTCTCAGCTCAACAAGTCCGCGATCGCCTAGATCGCATCTCCAACATCTTCTTCACCAGCGGCACCTCAGCCTCACAGCCTAAAGGCGTACCGCGAACGACTAGAAATGTGTGCGCGGCCATCGCTTCGCATACCGCCTTCTCTTCTTCTCCCCGCGCCCCTGAGATTCCGCGGCCCGGAACCGTAGGCCTAATCTTTTCCGCCAACATGATGGCCCTGTCCATGACCTCCCCGCTAATACAATGGTACAACGGCGGTACGGTCGTCATTCCGTCGCGCGTCTTTTCCGTGTCTGCGAACTTGGAAGCTATCGAGCGGTGCGGGGTGACCAATATGGAGCTGATGCGCAGCCAGCTGGTGCTGCTGGCCAAACACAAGGACTTTGCTCCGCGGAAAATCCGGTCGATTCGAGTTATATTCGTTAGTGGCGAGATTATCACGGTTGGGTATCTGGAACGGGTGCGGGAGATGTTGGGTGTTGGCGAGAACGTGTTATTAGTGGCTGGATTTGGAATGACGGAGGGCGTGGGCGCGCTGGGATATCCTCCAAGTGTCCTAGAGAAGGGGATGCCGAAGCCGTTGGGAGATGTGATGCCTGTGGGAACGGCGACGCCGGGGACGAGGGTCAAGGTGGTTGACGTTGAGAAGAAGGTGTCGGAGACAACTCAGACACCGCAGAATGATCAGGCTACCGCTGAGAAGGAGAAAGAGTGGGAGGTGGTGCCCCGGGGTAAGCAGGGCGAACTGCATATCTCAAATGAGGCGTATGTCGATGGGTATCTCGACGGATTAGCGCCGCAGATGTTTTATCGCGATAGGAAGGGCACCAAGTGGTTTCGCACAGGCGACTTGGCAGTGATTGATGAGAGCGGGATGGTGTTTGTTGTTGGCCGGATGAAGGATATTTTGAAGAGCTCTGTCGGGTTCTTCAATCCCACGGCTATAGAGGCATTCCTGGCCAGGCACTTGTCGGTTGAGGTAAGTTCACTGCCCCTTTCAGCTTCAAGCATTATTGTTCGATGGACAGAGTGACTCGCAGACAGTTTCTAATCCCGTTCGAAATTCGCAGGTGTGCGTAATCGGTATCCCGTCTCCTATGCATGGCGAGATGCCCTACGTTATTCTAGACCGCTTACCCGAGAACGGAACGGCAACAGACGTCAGCGAGATGTTCTCTCAGATGATGCCCGGGGGATCAGGATTCTCGCTCGGGGAGGTCATTACGCTGAAGGAGCTGGGGTTGGACACATGGCCGATTACTGTTACTGGAAAGATGCAGAGACATCAGTTGCGGAAGATTGCGGTGGCGTATTTGAAGACGAAGGATATCAGCGGCTATGCTTTGGACGGTTAGTGTCACTGGAGGCCCTCAAGTTGCCGTAAGCCTGTTTGTGGGACGGTGTCGATGCTGTGTTCGCCGGGATGTAGTCAGAAGAGCGGTTCGTTTTCAGCGTCTTGGAGCCTTAGACTAATAATAGATTAAAGAGCATTCAAACAAATCCACACAATATACAGGTGCTTTTCAATCCACTTCTAGCCAGCCTACATGCACCCCTTGGACACTACCGTTGGGAAGCTGAATGTCCACCTATAAGAAACAAATGTATTAATTATTTAAAACTCTATTAGGTTCTTAATCTACGAACACTTATCCTGTCATGAAAAATTTAGCTATAAATACAGAAACCTTTGAGTGGTTGTCCGCAAAGCTCGCGTGATGTTTTCAAGTTATGAAGCAAATTTGCATGATTGACTATAACAGATTCAGAATTCAACTATCAAGAACGTCAAGGCAAGATGGCCGAGCGGTCTAAGGCGCCACGTTAAGGTTAACCCTTAATCTCCTCTACGAGTTCCGTGGTCCGAAAGGGCGTGGGTTCGAATCCCACTCTTGTCAAGAGATTTTCTTTTGGATCTTTTTGCCCTTTCTCCCGGATACAACATGTTGCTTAATTCTGCTCGTTATCTCACTTACCTCTATTTGTTTTACACATTGCACTTATATTTTTACTGCGATGAACTGTTTTTACTCCTCTCTTTTTTTTTCCACCTACGAATTGTGGCAATGTTGTGTTCTGCCGTTTGGTGTTCTGACTTTGTTCATAGTCTGTGCGTCTGGGACACTTCTGCCACAAGCTGACTTGATAAATAATCATTTCACAAAACAACATCTTCAACCTCAAAAGTCTGCACCATCTCCTTCTCAAAATACGACCAAAACTTTGTACCGCGCATGAAAGTGTCGCTAGCAGCGACATACCTCTTCCCCGTCGACGCGCCAATCTGCGTCGCCCACCTCTTCACCACCGCGCCATTGACTCCCGCCGTTTTGAACTTGGACAGATCAAAGTTGAGATACTGCGCACTGCCCCAATTGACCGCGACAATGACCAGCTTCTTGGTCGCCGCATCATACGCCGCCGTCGCGTAATCGCTGCCGCCATCCAGGATGCGCATCCCCGGCTTCACATGCCTAGCAAACTGCGCCAGCACAAAGTACTTCTGCGTCGGCTGGCCGATCGTCTTCTTGTCGTTGTCGGCGTCGAGCAAACCCCAACCGCCTCCGTCAAGCGCCTGCCAGTACACCCACGCCGTCGGCCGTAGCCAGCGCAGGTCCAGGAGCAGGTTGCTGGCTAGGTCGCGGCCGGTCGCGTCGCCTTCGCCGTACTCGCTCTGCCAAAGCTTCTTGCTGTACTGCGTCGCCAGGCTACGCACCGAGTCGCGCCGCCCGGAGCCGTATTGGTAGCCGTGGACATTGACGCGAGCGATCTTTCCGAGCGCGGTCGCACCGAGGTTTTGGAGGGTCTTGGCTGCCTGGTCGTAGTAGCTTTCGTCCGATGCGGAGATCACGGTCGATGACAAGCCGCGCGAGTCGAGCTCGGTGCGCAGGTAGTTGAGGACGGTGGCCTGGGTGGACACGTCAAAGTGGCAGCCTTCCTGCGTGCCAGTCTTTCCATTCCACCAGTTCGCGCTGGGCTCGTTGAAGGGGTCGATGGACGTGAACGTGGTGGACCAGTGGTCGGCAAAGTATTTGGCCACGGTGGCCATGTAGACAGCGTGGCTTTGGTAGTTCCACGATTGTAGGTTGTCAGAGCTGCCGTCGTCGGAGCCGGACGGGTTGTGGTTGTTGCACATCCACCACATGGGCGAGTTGGAGAAGAGCTCGAGGATGTTGGCGCCGCGCGAGCGCGCTTTGGAGAGCATGGCGCGCTGAGCAGAATCGGCGGACCAGTTCCAGCTGGCTGATGAGGGGCTAGTGGAGGCCCAGTCGATCCAGAAACCTTCAATCTGGCGAGAGGGAATCATCTTGGGCGAGACCACCATGCTGGTGCCGTTGATGCTGTTCCAGCTGCTCGCGCCGGCGTTGTAACGCGCGATGTTGAAGCCGAGCCCGGGCAGGGAGACGCCGTTGAGGTTCGTGGTTTGGGTCGTGAAGAAGATGTCGGCGAGGTCGTCACGGGTTCCAAAAGCTGCTGCCCACCAGGCGAGGGATGTACCCCATCCTTCCCAGGTTCCCCAGTTGGAGGATGGGTCGATAGTGGTAGTAAGGTCTGCGAAGGCGAATGGGATGATGGCTAGAGCTGTCACCAAGATACGGCCGACTGCGTACAGAGAGGGCACCATTTTGGCGCGCCTTTACTTCCAATTGATCTTGAGAGAGTTTGCCTCGTAGGTGCAAGAGTCAGAGCTATGGTGCGATTCAGCTTTTTATCTTGCAAATCGGCGCCGCATGGATGAGGTAGGTTTTTGTTTTACAGTAGTATCGTGTACTTAACCGACGGCTTATTGCTATGGCTGCACCCATGTTCGAGTAACCGATATTCTAGGGTGCACGTTACATCGCAAGGCCATCCCCGCGGTGCAGGGTGATGTTGATGGCCCGACGGCGTAATCTTTCATGATAATGCATGAACGCGAAGTCCTGATGGCTTGTCTTGGTTCGGGAGTTGCAGCCCGGCAATGGTATCGCTCGGTACGCGGGCTGAGAAGCGAAGTCAGAGTGCTTGTGATCTTGGAGTTGCGGGGATCTCGGAGCCAGGCCTTTGTGAGTTCTAACCCTCGCATGGTCTCACAAAGAATTGCTTGAGAATTGCCCAGAGACATCCATTTGATCCATAACACGAGCCATCCTTCGCCGTTCGGCTTCGAACTGAGACTCAAGGAAACACGGACAAAGAGTTAGGTGTTTATCACCCCTTCGAGTGGCAGAAACACTCTTGGTTCACTCCAGTAAGACCACTCTAATAACAGCTTTTTACTACCCAGGGAATAAGTTTTGACAACCCGGACACATATTATATATTTCCCTGAATAACTATTTCATAAGTATTGAACTACTACGTACCATAATTGTTGTCGCTACTTTGGCACAGCTTTGAAGTCCATAACCTCCTCCGTCTTTTTTTTCAGCACTTACTAATGACAGCTATATAGTAGCTATTTTCAGGCCTTCTCTTCAACAACCAATCATTTGTTCTCCCTCGTGGCGCAATTGGCTAGCGCGTCAGACTGTTAATCTGGAGGCTGTAAGTTCGATCCTTACCGAGGGAGTTACCATGTTCCTTTTTTTCTTTTTTTTTTGGGTTGTGCCAATTGTCCAAAGTCATTAAACCACCAACCACTAACTATACGGATATTCAAGAAAAGAATTGAATGTGGTTGTTTCGTTATTCTTCTATGTTTTTTTTTTTTTCAAAGACCTCTATTACAAGAACCGCGCTGATAACGCACCGGCACTGATTTGTATCATCATCATATTCTTTCGTGACATGCATCCATTCCTCCTCACCGTCCCTGTTGGTTACAGCCTCTCTAACCCTCCACCTTCTCAATACCATCTTTGTCATGGACCAGTGATGCCTCATTGAACTCCTCATCCTCCGTCGGCACCTCCAAGTGAAACTTGGACATCAACGAAACTCCAACTTCCACATCGCCCTCGGTCTCAAACTCCAAAATGTGTCCGCCCTTCTGCCTCTCCTCATCGATAAAGTGCAAATGATCACCCGCCACATTGAGCCCCATCACGTACGCCGGACACCTAAACCCGATGATCGTGCCCTTAACTGCTTCAAACGTGTTCGTTGTCTGCCTTCCCGCAACCGCCAGCATGCCTTCCCTTGCAAAGCATTGACCGCCTGCCGTGCGCACCTTGATCCTCTTGAACGTCCCATCCATGCGGATGGCCAAGAAGTGGTTCTTGCTCTGGGGATATAGCTTCAACAGCAGGGCTGGCAGGTCCTTCTTGTTCGAGATGGTGGCCCGTGTTGATACGTTCGGGTTGAAACGGGTCACGGTCGCAAACGGTGTGATCACCTCTGAGGGAGTGTGGATATGCTCGATGGTGCCATCGGACTTCATTTGGTAGCAGACGCCGTCGAGGACAATCATTTCGCCGTTCATGGACTTGAAGGTACCCAGGCCGTGGTCGCCGTGATCCAGGATGCGTGAGATGGGGGTCCCGTGCGTGGCGACGCCGTCCATCAGGGCGGAGACGAGGGAGTACTGAAAGACTTCGTTTTTAGCCATCGTTAATGGTGTCGTTGTGAGCGTGTCAGTAAGAGATTATGGGATAGTGGATGGAAGGTGTCAGTGAGGGTTGATTGAAAGGTCGTTTGAGAAGCCAAAAGCGTTAAGGTGATGGTGAGACGAGACGGCGGGTGCAACGTGTACTTTGCCAGCGCAGAGGGTTCGGCGACTTCGGCGGGTGCGGGAAGCTGCGGGCCCGGAATACTGTTAGAGCGGTGACTTCACCCGCTTCCGCATGCGGCTTGTGGCTGCACCGACGCTGCCTCCTCACACCGAATCCCTCGGTGACGACTCCTTGGAGCCGTCTGCAACATACACCTTCCAAAGGCAGAAGACTGTGATGCTCTTAGAGCAGATGTGACAATCATAACAGCATCGTACATCCATGTAACGCATACTCAAAAGTAGAAGCAGGTGATCAAAAAGTGCATCGTAACCATAGTGCGCTATACAGCCGACCTCCTTCAACCATTGGCCCATAAACAAAGAGACAACAAAAATGTTGATGCGCATCATTATGTATTTCACGAACCAGAACGATGGATGAATGGAGAGTCAGCTCGCCATTCCCAAAAATGGCAAAAAGATGCGGTTTGTGTGGATCGAACACACGACCTTCAGATTTATGAGTGAAGTGGACTTCAGTCTGACGCTCTCCCAACTGAGCTAAACCCGCTATGGAAATGGTTAAATAGTTTGACATCTATATACCAGACAGCAGCATCCATCGCCAGCAATCCCTCGTTCTATTTGGAAAACATGACCCCCTGTCTACATAGCTTTCTGAAACGATACCCATCCCAGCAGTGGATGATCACAGCATTTTCAAGGCATCCAATGGATATAGATTAGATGCTTTTACCCTTAGACTCATCTCCTTGTCTGCTCAAGTACGTGGTTGCCTAACAATGTTGCGGTGCCTTGATCTTCCCCGTCACTTCCCTTTTACTCGGGACTCGCGGTACCAGAATAGGCAAGTTCCTACCTCTTTATGCGTCCGTCTCGTTATAACTCGAACGAAGAAGGGGCTAATGATCTTGAGGAGGCGACTCGTGCACTCGTAACATGCCTCCAGGTCGCGACGTACCGTGTTTGTTGATAAAAGGCAGTGTGATCATCTCGGACGAAACAAAACTTACACGGCATTCAATCCGCAACATTCAACAGCAAACAGCAATACTGGGAAAAAAAATATATATATAACATCAACAATCAAACGAAGAGAATCTTTTCAAAGGATATCGCCATGGACGGTGCGGCACTCCATCTAATTCACCTCAATAACTGCAAGTACGAAGGCGGTCTCGATCGACTTCGCCTCTCCATTGTTCTATCAGGTCTGTTCAGCGAACCAGTCTACCTGACCGAGAGGACGCTCCATCCCATTGGAGAGGGCACCAACGCAGAACATACAACGGCCATCAAAATTCTAACGGATCTGGCCGTGGGGGTCGCGTCCGTCCACTATTCCCAGAGGGGCACCATTGTCGTGCTATTCGTCCCGCATATGCTCCGTGACAAGAGGCCGTCAAAAATGACTAGTTCTACATTGGATGGCTCAGCTGCCATGCTTTTTCTCACAGTTCTTCCTTATATTCTGTTCTGTCACCTCCGGTCTCGGGAATTCGGCGCTTACGACTATTACCCAAGGGATTACATGTTCACGCTCAAAATCACTGGAGGCTCTTACGTGCTCTCTTCCAACGGGCCATCGATTATCTACCTACAAAAAGTCTTTCTTCCCAACCTGAGTTTGCTCGGTATACATCCGAGGTCCTTTGTCGATTTGTCAATGACGAAAGTGGAAAACCGATTTCATCCAGGTAGCCAACCAGACCTTTACATCACTATAGAGGAGCTGGAACTGGAAATGTCTGTCAATCCTCTTGTTGCGCCGCTGAAAAGACGGATTGACTTGACCAATCGGGGGGAAATATGGAAAGTAACCGCTTACGCTCACTGCCCAGACTATGTCTCTTCGAGGTTCAAGCAGCTTCTTGAAAACGAGATGTGCGCCGCTTTCCACTGCCAGCGAGGGCCTCGTGATACGGGTACCTCAAGTCATGCAGAGAACTCGGACCCGGAGAAGTCGATTGAAGTGGAGTACGTGCAGTTTGTAAATCCTGTTTTTCAACCACGTGAAGCTCACCTCTGTCACGTTCTGTTTGTTGCCGAAGCCTTGGAACCGGGATGTAGCAGAATCGACACGCGACACTCCCTAGAGCCCACCGAGTCATACATTGGACACGAGCTCACACGCGCATTGCCCATTGAAATCATCCATCAAGTCGACATCCCCAAGGTGGGAGATGTGAATACTTTTGTATCTTCAGACGAGCAGGCCGATGAGTTTATACTGAATCTCATTCGAGATGGTCTGCGTGGACTGCGGGCCGAGCTGCTTCATGGCCATGCCGTGGACAGCCAACAATCCTGGGGGTTCATGTCGCTCTACCAGCTGATGGCTCCCAGTTATGTGGACTGGAACGACGGGAGCAGGAGAGTGACAGCCAAAGCGTTCAGGGAGGACTATCCTGGTCTATGTAAGTCATGATTTGGTTCTGCCAGACTTGTTCCATATCGACTTGTGCATTTCAATCACCAAGAAAAAAGGGGCAGCTTCATTAACGATGAGTCTCCAAGACGTAACCCCACAATCAAATCCAGCGGAGGAAACAGCTGGAGCCAGTCCCGGTGCTGTCAACTGTTCGACCACAAGGGAGATCTTCCAACATTTCCGGGTTTGGAATAAAGTGAAGGAGACCGAATCCAGATCGCAAGAAACAGGTCTTGTTCGGAAAGGCCTGGGATTAGGCTGGTGAGCGGGTTGCTCCAGTCCGACAAGAGGCGCACGGTGAAGTGACGTTCGGATGGTAAGATTGACCGGTTACAGAAGAGCGTAGACTTAGCGTTGAGATGTAGAAGAAGCGGTATAGATTTTATATGATAGAACAATAAGGACTCGGACGGAAAAAGGTGTGCGTTCTGGTCGGAGAATGGTACCTTACTGCCCGGTCTTGCGAAAACCGCTTGCATACCTCTCATATTTCTTTCACCGCAGATCTGCCACTGGAACTCACTGTGGGAAAGTCAGTGTAGTCTGAAACAGCGCAGACGTAGATAGTCCATAAGTACGCATAATTTCTGGAATTACACATCGAAGTGGGCGGGAGGTGTAGGTATTGTTTTGATCGTGATGTAGATATTAAATTGACCCCCGGTGGTTTCCCCAGCAACTATCGCTGCCGCCCAGCAAGCTTTCAAGGCACCCCGCAATTCTCCTCCACAGAAACAAAGAAACCCCCCCGAGACCCCCCACACCACGGGGAAGAAGGGCGCTCCAGTCCCCCACCAAACAGGTGATTGCCCCCTTCAGGTTGCAAGCTAGACCCTGTCAAGCATGTCAATCGCAGTGTCCACAGCTGGTTCCTGCCGGGTGAATTGAGGGGAAGAAAGGCGCAAACAACCAGGAAAATAGGCTGAAATCAGAGCTCCCCGCCGTCATGTGGAACACCCCCGGCCGGCGCTCAAGGTTGATTCCTCTGTCGCCCTGGCATCGAACCCATCACAACTTCCAGTTTCCCGTGTCACAACACGAAATTATACATCCGAATGCAGCGCATTCGGTCCGTTCGGGAGGAAGTTGTGGCGGGTGAGCTTATGTACTTTCCTCTTCGGTACTGAGCCTGTGGTAGCACCATGGAATACAAATTATCGTTCTTTCCCTCGTACCCTCTGCCTTCCCATCTCGTGATTATTTCCTTCATTTTGTGAAACAGCGTCAATGACATCATCGCCTCATTCTTGAGCGACACACTCGAGACTACAAATTCCTCCAGCAACAACAAGCACCACCACCACCACCACCATCAAGCCAGCAAAGTATAGCTAGCAGCGCATTGGATATTATCGATCACATAACAGCCAACATGTCTGACGCAACCGCCTCCTTCATCCCCTTGGGAGCCATCATCCAGTCCCTCTACGTCGCCGGCACCAACATCGTTCTCGGCTTCCCCTCCCAAAAGGCCTACGAGTCGCACAATGCCTGCTTTTTCGGCGAGACCATCGGCCGCGTCGCCAACCGGGTCAAGGGCGCCAAGATCGACTCGCTCAACGGCGGGCAATCGTACACCCTGGCCGCCAACAACGGGCCCAACAACCTGCACGGCGGCGTGGTCGGCTGGGGCAAGAAGGTGTGGGACGGCCCTAAGCCCGTCGGTGTCAGGGAGATCCCCGCGTTCGAGGGCAAGAGCGACAAGATTGACGGTGGTGAGAGCGTCCAGTTCACACTGGTGAGCGAGGACGGGGACGAGGGTTTTCCCGGAAAGGTGGAGGCCAGGGTGATCTACACTGTTAGCAAGGAGAAGGGCGAGGATGGCAAGGAGAAGGTTTTGCTTGGTATTGAATATGAGGCGGAGCTGTTGGATGGTGAGGTGGAGGAGACGGTCATCAACATGACTAACCATTCGTATGTGTTTTCCGTCGTCTTCCCGGTGGACCAGTGTAAGCCGAAAGGCTGACGCTTACGATAAACAGATACTTCAACCTGACCGGCGGCCCCTCCATCGAAGGCACCATAATCACCCTCGCCACGAACCAGTACCTCCCCGTCGACCAAGGCGGCATCCCCACCAGCGGCCCCGTGCCCTTCCCTAACCCTGCTGTCAAGGCTGGTAACGTCCCATTCACCCTCGGCGCTGTTGAGCCCGACATCGATGACTGCTTCATCGTTAACGAGGACGCTTCGTCGGTTCCCATCGATACGCGCTCGCTGCCTCTCAAGAAGAACCTCAGCGCGTTCCACCCCGAGTCCAAGATCCACCTTGAGGTGTACAGCACCGAGCCCGCCTTCCAGTTTTACACTGGCAAGTATATCGATATTCCCGCGGTGGACGGCGTTCCCGCTCGCAAGCCGCGCAGCGGCTTCTGCCTTGAGCCCAGCAGGTGGGTCAACGCTTGCAATGTGCCCGAGTGGAAGGGGCAGATGTTGTTGAAGAAGGGAGAAAAGTATGGATGCAAAATTCTGTACAGAGCGTGGAAGGAGTAGGGAGATGTGGCGTGGAGGGAGGTGTGAAAAACAGGCGAGATTAGATACTAACAAGGAGGCACGAATGAAAGTAATCGTACACGCAATGATGCTCTTACAGTCCGCTCCTTTGTGCAACTATGGTGATTTGCAAGTCTGCGTCAACCGAGGCATTGCCAGAGAAGAACGTGGTAAGAATGGCGAAGAATCATCACAGTGTCTTATTCACCATCCTCATCCTCATCCTCATCCTCATTCTCCAAACCCGCTTCATCAATTTCCCTTCCACCCTCAACCGGCGGCGGCGCGGTTGCCTTCACCTCCTGTTTCCTCCACAGCCCCGCCAAAAAATCGCTCGTACTCGCCTCCTCAATTCCCTTATCCTCCCTCTTCCGCAAGAACCTCGGAAACCTCAAACTCAGCCCCTTATCCTCTCGCACCAACCCAATCGCCGCCGTGTACGTCGGACTAATCGTGATATCCGCAAACGCCACTTCCCACACCTCTTGCGGCTCAAACCACACATCCGGGTTGCCTCCCGCGTACTCGATAAATCCCGGCTTCGCCACATGTACATTCCTGGGCTCCCCATCGGAACTGAAGGAGCCGTCCTTGTCATAAACTTCGCGGTTGGCTTTGTAGAAGGAATCAGTGAAGCCCGACATGCACTTGCAAACTGCTTCTAGCGAGCCGGTTTCTTCGTTGCGCACGGCTAGCAGGATTGGTGACCACCACTTGGCTTTGCGGCCGGTGCCGTGCCAGGCGGCGATGGGTATTAGGTCCAGCGTGTCGACGCCGGCCGAGGTGCCGATGTAGTCCTTTTTGACTTTAAGCCAGGAGTCGAGACGCTTGTCGGGTTCGTAAGTTGCTAGGAGGGGTTTGCGGCGCGATTGCTTCTTTTCGTTGGAGTTGGGGTTGGGCGTATCGGAAGATGCTTTCGTTTCTGCGGGATTGCCTTTGCCCATTCCATTTAGGGACTTTTTGGATGAGACCGAGACCGAGACGGCGACGGCATCGGAGGAGGTAGCGACCTGCTCTTTGGGAATTATTGAGTCGGTATTGTCGTCAGGCCCAAGGGCTTCAAGCTCTGGTAAATTGTCGAGAATCTTGACCATGATACCTTCACACTTGCTATCAACGGCCGACTTGAAGAACTCGAGGACTGTTTCCGACTCTTGGGATGTCGCATCAATACTTTTGACCCACGTAAAATGGTGCGGTATCTCCACAAAGAGTGATCGCAACATGTCTCGTCGTTCTCGGAATGATCTGTTGAGGAGTGGTTGTCCGTTGAGATACATGAGGTCGAATGCGAACAGACACACGTCGATAGTGATGGTCCCTATTGCAACGTCTTTCCTGGCACGGTTCGTTAACGTCTGGAAATTCTTCAGCTCGCCCGTGGCCCGGTCCACGGCGACCACTTCGCCCTCCATGATGAAGCTCTGGACATCTTCACCCCTAATTTTGGGAACGAGCGCGACAAGATCGGGATATTTGTCTGTCATGAGTTCTAGATGGCGGGAAAAGATGGAGACAACTCCCCTATCGTCACAATGAATTTGGGCACGTTGGCCGTCATACTTGTACTCGCAAGCGAAATCACGCCCTTGAAGTCGCGAAAGCATTTCTGACAAGTCCCTGGTGATGCCCCCAAGCATGGGCCGCAGCGGAATGTGAAGTGTTAGACCACATCGCACCAATAACTCCTCAGACACGCCAATCTCGAGCAGTACCGGGACAAGGTCGTTGTAATCTGGATGTCGGGCGTACGAGGCCTTGACAATTTCCTCGGCCTTTGCATATACCTCGGCTAGCTCCTCTTTCTTCAGCTTTGCCAGTTGATTTGGGTCTTTCGTCGGGATGTTCGCGCCTGGAGGTTTGGACAGCAAAAAAGCTCGAGCTAGGGCGATGAGCATAGTGGTTTTGACAGCTCCGATGCGCAACTAATCCATGTTAGCCAGGTGATAAGGATCGGAAAGGCCCAACTCACATGCTGACATAATGTCCTGACGACATATCTGCTTTCTTCACCTCCGCGAGCATCTTGGAGCAGTTTATCAACAATCCGTTGCTTTACATCACCGCTGCCCTGCCCCTGAGTCTTGGAGATTTTGACTAGTGACTGGAAGACCCCCTTGATTGTTAACGGTTTTGGCTTTCGTAGAGTGAAGCTTTGTTTCTTCTTTGCCTCAAATGCAACATCGCCCGGGTCACCCAGCTTATCGTTAAGTGCTTTGAGCGACCTGTTGTCGAGGCCACACACTTGTTTGAGAGCCTTTGAGATAGCAGAACCACCCAAACCAAGTTCCATAGACACGTACGGTGGGGAAATGGCGTTCGTTGCCAGCCATACCGCGGGCAACAAGCTGGACGGATCTCCCTCAATCAATAATCGGACACAGTTGACTAGCGTATCGACAATTTTGATCCTGCTTGTGGTGCTGCTAACCAGGACAAAGCATCGTATAAGGAGGGCGTAGGACGCATTACCTCCATCAGTGGCCCACGATTCCTGGAGCTGGGGAATGTACTTGGATGGATCGAAGGTCAAGGGACTTTCGTCAAGAGGAATAGATGCCGATGCCTGGTCTTCTGTAGCGGCTGCTGAAGAGAGTGACAATGTATTCTTCCCTTTGGGCCGGTCAGCCTTGGGTGGTGCGGTTACTGTCTGTGGATTCGACTCATTGGTTGTTTCAACCGCATCTGTGCCCACAGGCTCCGGTGCTGACACTGCCACATGCTGCGAGGGAACACCACTTTCCCTCGGTGTTGATGAGGCCCTTGCTTCAGCATCCCATTCGGCCTGCAGCTTTCGCGCAAGCTCCTCATCATTCAAAGGCTCTTCTGACGACCCTTCGAATTCCTTGGGCAAAGAAGATGGTTCCTTGGAAGCCCCATTCTGCTTTTGTTTAGCGAAAAAGTACTCAAGACCTCTGCTAGGAACAGAAAAAGATTGTTTTGTGAGTTTGCGTTTCTTGGCTGGACTGGACATGTTTCGGGGTGGGAAAGTGTTTGGAGTCTGGAGTTGAGAAGGTCACGGATCAAAGAGGCTCATGATGCAAAAGGGTTCAAGGCGGCCTCTTAACATGACTCTTGTTCAGTCTTCTTTTCTTTTTCCTGAATGTTTGCATTCGCCGAGTTGATGACGTCTGGTTGATCGCGACAAGCAACAGCGCGTTTGCCAGCTGCACGAGCCTGCCACGCGGCCACCTGACCGACCAGCTGTCTCGAGCTGTCGAAGCTGTCACGTCACACCGACGCTTTCCGAAGACGTCGCAACTCGGCTCGATGTCTCTTTGCCAAGATGTTTACCCCACCAGTGAAGCTAACCCTAATCGGGCTCTAGCGTTCACACACGAAAAACCAGCCCCATGAAAGGGCAGTTGTTCACGGCAGGAACCCCACCATCCGCTCTTTGATGGATTGAGGCCGAAAACTTGCGAACGCAAAAGACAGCAAGAGAGCCCCTTCGACAAGTCGACGCTCTGCATCTGTCCCCCCATCAACTGCTGCCAACCTCGCCGAAACTCCAGCACCGACCCCCCCGCGCCCACCCATCTTCTCCTCCCTCGCCCCGAAGATAAATACCCCCCGACCCTCAACCAAACCCGTCCTACCTTTTTGCCCATCATGAACGGCGAGGATCCCCAAGAGCGCCCCGACTTCATCCGCGCCATCATCAACGGTCTCGAGCGCTACAACCCTGAAGCCGCTGGCACTCTCGAGGCCTACCTCACCCAACAATGTGAGGAGAAGTTCTGCGATTGCAACGCCAACCGCGCGCTGCTTAAGCTGTACGTCGACCCCCTTCAATCATAACTACATCTACTCTCCCCAGCAAAGAGACCTGGATGATGTGCAATCCTAGCATGTATTATCTGATCGTGGAACAATCTCCACGAATGATGTCCAAAATATTAGCTCTATCTGACGACTGGTCTTTCTTCATTCACAACTACACACCGAAACACCTTGATGAGTACAGTCTTTGCTGACCACAGCCTTGTCTGCCTACCACCCAAACAGCTACCAACTCAACCCCGACCGCATCAAGGATGAGGTCATCACCAACATCCTCGTCAAGGCCATGACCCAGTTCCCCTCGCCCCAGTTCGACCTCGCCCTCCACCTCCTCAGCCCCTCGCAGTCCAACCCGGGCCCCAACTCGTCCTCGGAGCTCACCGAGGCTGTTTCCAAGCTGCGCGCCCTCAACGCCCAGCTCGAGGGTGCCGAGTACGCCCGCTTCTGGGCCACCCTCGACAGCGACGATCTCTACGCCGACCTGACCACCGACATCGCCGGCTTCGAGGACATGATCCGCGTCCGCATCGCCCAGCTCGTCGGCCAGTCGTACCGCGAGATCCAGTTCCCCGTGCTCGAGAGTTGGCTCGGCCTCAACAACTCCGAGGCCACCACCCAGTTCATCACCGAGACGTGCGGCTGGAAGGTCGAGGGCGATCTCGTCCAGATCCCCAAGAACGCCGACAACGAGGCGCGCAAGGCCGAGATTCGCGAGGACGTCAACGTCGACATGTTTGCGAGGGTCATCAAGCGCAGCTGGGAGGAGTCTGCTTAGGCGCCGTCAACACTTGGCAGTGTCGAGAAATGCTGAAGGAACGCAACGAAACGGGGAAGGAAAGGGAGGGAGAAGGTTGAAGAACTGAAGAGACAAAAATCCCTTCTTTCGAAACATGGAGAGAGGGGGGGACAACAAGAAGAAGAGGACGAGAAACAATGGGGGGCCTGATGTCAATACCCGTATAATTACATCCTTCTGTGTGTGTGATTGGGCCCCAATTTCTTGCATCTGGTAGCAAAAAAAAGCTCTGGCGTTTTTGGGTTTTGAGACAAATGTTGAAGAACGGAACTGGACGGGCACGTTTTTATCCCGTTACTGCTGTTGCTAGCTACTTTACACTGTCCTTGGTCTCGGAACAGACAGCCGTTCGCGTAGAAAGAGGTAGAAGTGGGATTCCAGACGGCGGTGATGGGATGTCTTGCGGGTTTCTATGGTGTTTGGAAGAGCATACATGGTAGAATTTGTCAAGGGCGTCGGAATATGAAACTATGACATGACCAGTACATGACCAGTTGGTAGTCCCGTGTTTGGCAAGCTTTTCGGCGTGGTTTTGAACCTCTCTCAAAGAGCCCAATTTGTGTATGAACTTGTTGCCGTTTCAGCTTCCCAGCAATCATGTTTTCTCGCTTCGTGATATTCGGAGAAGTAGTTTGGTTCGCATAGTCTAGTTAATCCCGAAAATATCCCCTTGAATCTTTTTTTGGGCTCCCGAACGCCTTTTCACTACCAAGCATTATATGACACTAACAATCCACCACAATCCCCTTTCATAGACTCCGCTCTCATGTCCATGAATAAAATCTCGAATCCTTGACTTATCTCCATGAGCGTCCTTGAGATTTACCGCTTGACACTCAACTCCTCCCACTGGACACCCGCCCACTCCTCCACGTACCCAGCCACGCCTCTCTCGGTTCCCCTCGGGCTACAATCCTTTTCACAAACGCCCACAATAATAGTACCCCAATCCATGCCCTCCATCGAGTCCTCCTCGCATTCCAGCTCCTCAATCGCATGCGGCGTCAACTGCACCTCAAAGACCCTTCCAGCACCGCAGTTTCCACACTTGGGAATCTTTCCCTTGCCGGCAGAAGAAGTGGTAGTCACCTTCTCGTTCGCGTTCGCGGCGCCAGCGGGCACGTGAAGGAGCTTGCCCACCGCATCATTCTTGCTGTACAAAAGTGGCTGTCCCGCAAACTCGTACCGAATCACCTGCTCCGGGTTCTGCCCGACGCGATCGGCAAACCGCTGGAAGACCGCGTCCATGGTGGATTCGAAGACGTCCTTGTCTTCTTTTCCTCCTCCTGAGCCGGAGCCAGAGGTGCTTTCGGTGTCGATGTCCATCGTTTCGATCTTTTGAGGAGGAAGAGCAGGGGTGGGGTCGAGAGTCTCGTAGTCGGCGTCCCAGATCCAGCGTTCAGGGTAGGGAGGAGGGAGAGCGGAGGCGTCGGTTGGCCAGGGCTCGGAGGGGGCCGGGGCGGGAGTTTGAGTCTGCTGGGTGGTGGTGGTGGTGGTGGTGTTGTTGAGGGAGAGGGTTTGCGCAAAGGTTTTGGGGAGGTCATCCTTTTCGGCTTGTTTCTGTTCTTCTTCGTGTTGTTGCTGTTGTTGCTGTCCTGATGTCGTGTCTTCCTGCGGCTTCGGTGTCTCCTGCTGCTTTGGCGCAAATGGGTTTGCAGCAGCAGTTCCCCTAGGCGCAAAAGGGTTCACTGAGGAACCACCACCGACGGACGCAAAGGGGT
This sequence comes from Neurospora hispaniola, assembly GCF_033458365.1. Classification (NCBI taxonomy): domain Eukaryota; kingdom Fungi; phylum Ascomycota; class Sordariomycetes; order Sordariales; family Sordariaceae; genus Neurospora; species Neurospora hispaniola. The sequence continues at coordinate 1,406,299 of NW_026944415.1, read as the reverse complement.
TGGTCTTTGCTCCTCCTCCTGCGCTAGCAGCCGGCTTCGCACCGAACAAAGCCTCACCCAGTCCCAGCGTGGAAGCCTTGGGCATCTCCTTCTTCTCCTGCTCCACCGCGGCAGTAGTCTTCTTCTTGTCCTCCTTCGCCGTGGGCGCATCTACTGCCACCCTGACGCCCCTCACGGCTCTGATGCTGCCCTCCTTCCTGCGGCAGCTCTTCCTCCGGCAGGAAAATACGTAAAGACGGCGCTCGTGGCCAGGAAAGTGATCGGGGAGTTCGGCGTTGAGTTGGAGGAGGAGGACCATGTAGTCTTTGCAGACCTTGCACTTGGCGAAAGCGGCCGAGGCCGGGGATTCTTCGTCGAGCCATTCCTGCGGAGGTATTTCTTGGTTAGGAAAAGGAAAGAACCAGAACCGCGATTGGAAAAGGAAAACATCATACAGGACGACCACCGAGGCGGCTAATCTTCTCGCCATTGGAGTCGGCGTCGGCATAGCCTAGAAGGACGTTGGTCTCGGTGAACTCGAGATCCTCGCCCTCGTCTGAGGAGTCATCGTAGGGAGCCATATTTGCTGATAGACGTCCGGTTTAGGTGTCGTAAGATGGATGGACTTGAAATGGTCCGGGAATAGAGTGTTCAGAGGTGTAGGAATGGATACTATCTGGTGGATCACAAATATGTCAAGCATGGAATTTTGTAATTTTTGGCGCCTGGGCAACCGAACTCCAATGCAACAGCGGGACCATCAAATTTTGGCGGGGTAAGTTTTCAGCGGGCCCCGCTGTGATCCGTGGAGTCGGTTCCAGCCCGGTCCCGTATTATCCAGGGTTGTTGATATGGCCCTTGCTCAGACAGGACCAGCCAACCCCTGAGGTGTGGATTATCATGGAAGCCCCAGGTGAGGAAATAAGCAGGAAGGACAGCATGAAGTTGTGTTTTTGACCTCTCATCGCCATGTATTAGTTTTTCAATTGGTATCTTACATGCAGACGATTTACACAGTTGTTTAAGAATCGGGACCGTCCATGCCAGGTCCAGGACCTCCAGCCCTACCCATCTGTCTCGCCTTGAGAAGCTCGTCGCACAACAGCAGGTTAGATGCGATGCCGGCACTGGAGGCGACGCAGTTCCTCAATACTCTGAACGAATCATAAACACCCTCCAGTGTAGGGTCCATGGGCTCGCCAGTTGCAAGGTCGAGACCAACAACATTGCCCTCGGCTTGCTCGTCTTGAAGAGCCGCGACTGAAGACGAATAGTTAGCATGTGCAAAGATGTAAAAGAAGAAACATGAACTTACGAGAATCTTGAACGTCAAGACCGGCGTTGGCGGCAAGGGTCTTGGGAATAACCAAAAGGGCATCAGCGAAAGCCTCGACACCCCACTTGGCCTTGCCCTTGACCGTCTTTGTGAAGGCATCGCTCTTGAGATGGGCAGCGCAGGCAACCTGGAAAGCGCCACCACCGGGAACAACACTCTTGTCGACAATCATGTTGTAGACACTGCGAAGACCGTCACGGACGGCATCCTTAAGCTGGGTGATGGTGTGCGCATTGGGGCCCTTGATAAGGAGGGTCACGGACTTGGGGTCCTTGACCTCCTCGATGAAAGTGTACTTCTCCTCACCAAGCTGTTGCTCGTAGACAAGACCAGCCCAACCGAGAACCTCCGGTGAAAGGTCGTCGACACTGTTCTGAGCAACACCGCCGCAGACGAGCTGAAGTCTCTCCATATTCCTCCTCTTCGCTCTCCGGAGAGCGAGGATACCGTTCTTGGCCAACACATCCAGAGACAGAGGGTCGATACCCTTTTGGTTGATGATAACAAAGTTCTTGGTGGGATCGTTGCCGCAGACCTCCTTCTTGAGCTCGACGATCTTCTTCAGCTTGGCATCGACGAAGCGACGCTCACTCTCCACGAGCTTGTCCCTCTGCTCGGCACTAGAGTAGAAGAAGCCAGAGTTGATCTCGGACTTTTCGTATTCGAGGGAGACGTTGAGGGTGAGGATGTAGGCGTTCTCAACGCGCTTGGGCATATCGGGATGGCGGGCGCCGTGATCGAGGGCGAGACCGCGGATAAGCTGGGTATCAGAGGCAGTGCGGTGTTGCATGGTCATGATCTCGATCATGTGAAGGTCGGGCTTGGCCGGGGGCTGGTAGATAGCGAGGACGGCATCGACAATATCGGCGGTCAAGCTCTGGGCCAGGCTGGCGCTAAGCTTGGTGGCAAGCGAGGTACGGGCGACGGAGAGGAGGAGCTCGCGGTCGACCTCGCGAGGGAGCTTGAAGTCATCGAGGAACTGCGACAGTGTCAGGAGTGTTCGGCGGGAACAGACGAAAGCGACGAGGGATGCTGACCTTGAGCGCCTCGGTCTTGGCGATCTCGAAACCATCTGTGATTATCCTGGGGTGAAGACCCTCGGAGATGTAACGATCGGCCTGCTTAAGGAGCTCTCCCACCAACAACACCACCGACGTTGTGCCGTCACCGCAAATGTCGTCTTGGGCGGTCGCAGCACGGGCGATCATAACAGCTGTCGGGTTTTGTATTTGCATCTCACGGAGGAGGACGTTGCCATCCTTTGTCAACTTGATCTGTTGTGCATCGCAGGGCGGTCAGTATGCTGTGATGATGGCATCCATCCCCGCCTTCCACCCCCTTTATGGGATTCGTACCTGACCGGCGCCATCGACAAGCCTGCATTGCACTTGTTGTTAGCCAAAAGTAAAACTACAAGATGCCACCGGAGCTTGCGTACATCTTGATGGTGCCCGAGGGGCCCAGGTTGGACTTGAGGACATCTTGGAGGCCCTCACCCGCGGTGATGTTGACCTTGAGAGCTTCGCCCCGCCGCTGTTGACATGGTTAGCAAACAAGACATGCACCAACTCGCTCGGGCCCCGAGGGGCGCTTGACAGAAGGATCGTTCGTACCCGGGACTCGGCCTTGGGGTTGAGAAGCTGGGCAGCAGACATGGCGGATTAACAGTGGATGGGACGAGGATATCGAGATTGTTTGTATAGGAGAGATGCGATTGCGGGGTGGGATGTTCTTTGGCATGTAAAGGAGCTGTTCCCCGATCCTGCGTTAGCTTTTTTTTCCGTCGTGTTCCAGTCCAGGCGACGGTTTGGGCGGAGGCGGCAGGCAGCCCCTGTCGTAGGTCCAGTACACTACAGCTTGTGAGGTGGTCCCGCTCCCGTCAGTGCTGGCATTCTTTCTGGGCGTGTCGTGTCGTGCTGGCATGGAGGGGCGGTGGCAGGCGGTGGGGTGCCCGGCATGGAACAAGAAGGAAGCTAGGACCACCTCCCGCACAACCTAGGTACTGTAACTGAGCTGCCTGTTTCCGCCATCAGGTGGCCTGGCCTTCCATTCCATGTGGATGTTAGTGACATCTCAAGTAATCCCGAGGCAAGGCGATAGAGCGGTACCTTGTTTAAGGCGAAGACATGTAGGAGATTGGCGTACTCACATATCACTTTAACGTTCGGCTTCATGCCCCTTTCCGATAGCGTGCAACGCGGCTCACCACGACGGGACGGATAGAAGAGCTCTTTATTTGATACCAACTGAACTTCTACCGTATTGAGAATAAAGCTGCCGCTTGTGTTACACCGCGTTCCCTTGGAACGACTTGTCAGAAATTCAACCTCAATGTCAGATAACTCTTTAAATACGTGCTTCCCTCCTTCACCTATTTCTCATATCTTCAAGTTCATTAAAGTGCTTTTGCTTCAACCTATCCATGTAAACGAAAGCAACACAAACCTACCTATCGCCGGCTCCCAAACATAATATGAGACTGCCATGCGATTTACAGTCCGCCGCTGCGGCACTGCTGTTGTTTACATCGCCAGCTCTTGCCCGCAGAATTCCCGACGATGTCATCGAGGGGGACAACCTCGATGACAGAGACACACCGGTGCGACAGGTCGCCATCATCGGTGAGTTTCCAGTTCTGTCTTTATTAACATGGAATTATTTTCTTTGTCTCGATTTCTCCGTACACATCGTTTCCACTTGCAAGAAGCTAATACACCACACAGGAGCTGGGGCAGCCGGGTCTTCCGCCGCCTACCACTTGCGCAGGTATGCCGCACAATACAACGTCAATGTCAACATCACCATTTTCGAAAAGACAGATCATATTGGTGGTCGGACTCTCACCATCAACCCCTATGATGACCCCTCACTCCGACTGGAACTGGGAGCCAGCATCTTTATCGAGAAGAACTACATCCTCAACCAGTCGGTGGAGGAGTTTGGCTTACGAAAGAAGGATCCCGACGTAGGCTCCGACCCTAAAATGGGAATCTGGGACGGCGAGAACTTTGTCTTTGAGATTGACACGAGCAGCAGCTGGATCTCCCAGCTTTGGCACATCGTCTGGAAGTACGGCATCCGGACCCCTAAGCGGACAAATGACCTCGTTCAGGAGACTGTTTCCAAATTCTTGCGCATGTACGAAGAACCGTACTTTCCATTCAAGTCCCTGACACAACGCGCATATGATCTCGATTTGGCCCCTGCTACGGGGGCGACTGGCGAGGAGTTCCTAAAAGCGAATAATGTAAGTTGCGAAACGAGTCTTGGTCGACTGTTTGACTGACAGAGTCCAGATTTATGGTGCTTATGTCCACGACATTGTTCAAGCCAGCACCCGGGTCAACTACGCCACCAATATTGGACGCCTCCATGGACTCGATACCATGGTTGCGATGGCGCCCGCGGGCGCGACAGCTGTTCAGGGTGGCAACTGGCAAATATTCCAGAAGATGGTTGAGAGATCGGGGGCGACCATCATGCTCAACACCTCGGTGTCATCTATCTCTTTCGCGAAAACCGGAAGCGAAGACACCACTTCCGCCAGGTACAGGCTCCGGGCTATCCATTCGTCATCCCAGGAGGACACATCCTACCCAGTGGAGTTCGACAATGTCATCCTCGCCAATCCGTACCAATTCAGCGATATCAACATCGCGGATGGTGTGCTGGAAACCCACATTGACGAGATACCTTATGTGCGGCTTCATGTCACCATTTTCACCTCGCCCTTCCGCTACAGCTCCGGATTTTTTGGTCTGGAGAATTCCAAAGCTCTCCCCGGAACAGTGCTAACAACACTCGGCAAGACTGATAACGCTACATCGGGGGTGGCAGGCGCGGGAAGCGCTGGCTTCTTCAGCATCAGCATGTTGCGTAAGCTGGTGAATCCCAAGACTCAGAAGGAGGAGTACGCCTACAAGATCTTTTCTCCTGAAAAGGTCACTCCCGAGTTTCTCAGCCGTCTCTTTGGTGTCAAGGTCCCAGAGACGTTTATCGCCGAGCCAAACGACCAGTCAAGTGCTGAAGTCAGCCCCATTTCGTGGTACTATCCCCATGTCTTTTACTCGTATCCCAAGGCCGAGCCTCGCGTAACATTCCAGGACCCCATTGTCGGAGCCGGCTTTTACTACACATCTGGTATGGAGAGCTTCATCTCGACTATGGAGACCAACGCTTTGATGGGTAAAAACGTGGCGAGACTGATTGTGGATGACATGAGGGGAGTAGAGAGCGGAGGTGTCCAGAGTCATGATGGTAGCCTGGCGCCAGGCCAACAGCTCAAGATGACTTGTGACAGAGCAGGAAGAGGCGCTGGTAAGGGAGGAGTGCGGAAGGCGGGTGAAGTTCCCAAGACACGGCCTACGGAACTGCCCGAGATGCCGCTGGTGGACCTTTAACGCACACGACCCTTTTCTATGCAGAGAAAACCAGCCCTTTGGGGTTTTCACGGGTTTTCAGTTGTTCCTTGCTTTTCGAGCGTTTGTCCTTGGTTAGTTATGGTAGATAAGAGCGAAATGGTAGGTAGATGAGACTCGAAATCACACACTATTCTAGCTTGTGCTTATTGGAATCTCCTGGCATCGACAAGATGGCACAAGGGCCGTTCATGATAGGTGGTGCCGGATGACGATTCTTAACAGAGTCTGGTGATGATTACGCTGCAGAACATTTAGCAGGGCATGAACAGTCAAACGCCTCCCTTTGTTGCCTGTTGAAAGTGAGACAAGCATGAGCGGCGGCACGCATCGATCAATGTGACTTGGCTTTGTTCTTGGCTTTTGGCCGTGTGTGGCGTTGAAGATTAGGATATTGATTGGCTCGTGCAATACTATGCACCGCCACGTTCCGTCCTGTTATGACGCAGCTTTTTGCGTGGTACATACTTACCTACCTCTACACACTGTCTCCCCCAGAGTCGAAGCTGGCCGAGTGCTGCCCTGCACTCGAGGTTGGTTCCAGAAGGCAAGGAACGTCCCCACTGATTAGAGCGCTATCCTCTCTATCTCTTGGGGTCTGTTTACTTTTCCCCTTCGACATCATCCTCCTTCCCTTCAACTTTCACCGTCAGCGACAACGCACCGTGCACGCCGGGTGCTCGCTGAGCAAGCTCATATCATCACGTCCAATACGATTAATCAAGTATCATATTGACCGACGGCAGCAATGTTTGTCCTCAGAGGAGGTAAGTCGTGATGGGCAGATCAAGCCCGAATCCCCCTCCCCCACCGTTGGCATATGATCGCTGGCGTCCCTGGTCAGTGGTGGGAGCATCCACCAGGAAGCAACGCTGGGCTAGCCCCCGCAACGCGCCCACTCTACTACACCTCTTGCCTTCCTCACGATCGACGCAACGTTGACCCATCACATTACCCAAACTACGCGAACGTCAACTCTTCAAAGCCTCGGTACCATCATTGGCTGACTTTTACCCTATAGCGGCCAAGCTTCTGTTTGGTTCCGGTAACAACCAGGAAACGCTAGTTGAGCTTCCCCAAGGCCAGCTCTACCTCGTCAGACCACTTTCTCCCAAGGGATACTCCGAACTCCTCTTCAAGGACGCCTCGGCGCGCATTCGTCGCACTGCGCAAGACTTCCAGTACCAGCTCGTCGTACAGCGAGTATACGAAGAGGGAGAGGCCGAGTTGCTCGCCGAAGAGGAAGGTGAGGACGCCGACATCGACGCCGACATCCTCGCTGCCGAACGCGACGAAAAGACTTTCTTACTCGACGAGGCCCTTCACTTGCGCGTTGAACAGAGAGAAGGTGGTGATCACGTCCTGGCCTGGCGCGATCTGAGCGGAGACGTGGGAGACGTCTACGAGTTTGTTTGCGACACGGCCATCTCATCCTCGCTGGTCGATCAGTTTGAGCTTGCCGCCAAACAGTGCCAGTACGAGCGCAAATATCGCAAGCCAAATACCTTGGCTACGGAAGAGGACCTTCAGCAATTCGACTTTTTTGACGAGCCACCGATTCCCCAGGCTAGTCCCATCCACAGCCCGGCCCTCCTTACGCGATCAATCGACTCCATCGACGCCATGCCTCTACACTCAGCCAACACCAGCGTCAAGCGGGAGAACGCTGCTACAGGCTCCTCTACGCCCGCCAAGTCTACTCCCGTCAAGTCTACTCCTGCCAAGAAAGAAAGGAACTATAGCCCTCCCAAGGCCACGGTACCTCCCGAGGCCCGTGAGGTTATGGCCGCCGAAAAGGGAGAGCTACATTTCTACGACTTTCCCTCAGGATCATTTGTCCTTCAGGCCGATTCGGTTACAGCAACAGTCTCCGAAATTGGCAACTGGAAGTACTGGTTGCAAGTCTCGACTTCCGACCGCGAGTGGCTCGGCATTCCCATTAGCTCGGAGATCAACCCAGTCTTCAACCCCGAATATCTCTCTTTCATCTTCAACCAGTTCACAGACGATGGCTCAGCTTATTCGTGGCTACTGCGCTTCAAGGATCAGCCCACCCTCGACCGATTCCAAGAGGGTCTGACGTCTGCTCTCTGGGAACAACAGAATGAGATGAAGTGGGGCAAGATCAAGGAGACTGAACAGAACTACGTTCTCGATGCATTCAATGATCTGGTACTTGAAGACCAGCCTGTCGAGGAGGAGGAGGAAGAAGAGGAGGAGTTTGAGGATGCCGAGGATGATGGTCCCCAAAGCGAACACTACGACACCGACGAGGAGGAGGACCATGTTGAATACAAGCCCAAGGACACCGACACCAACAAGTCGATCGCTGTTGGTTACAAGCACGATCGCTCGTTTGTTGTCCGCGGCTCCAAGATTGGTGTCTTCAAGCATACGCCCAGCAACCATCTCGAGTTCAGCACAAACATCTCCAAGGTCGAGACGCCAAAGGGCGAGCTCTTCTCGCCTACCAAGGTCATGCTTCACAATGAGGATCGGAATCTTGTCCTCCAAAAAGATGGTGACCCGAACAAGCTGTATCGCATGGATCTCGAGTACGGCAAAGTCGTCGACGAGTGGAAGGTTCATGACGACATTCCTGTTGTCACCTTTGCACCTGAAAACAAGTTTGCCCAGATGACTCACGAACCTACCTTTCTGGGTATCAGCCGAAACGCTCTCTACCGTATAGATCCCCGTGTTTCTGGTACCAAGCTTGTCGACAGCCAGCTCAAGCAGTACGCGAGCAAGAACGACTTCTCCGCCCTCGCGACTACCGAGAAGGGTTACATCGCCGTGGCATCCAACAAGGGTGACATTCGTCTGTTTGACCGCCTCGGCATCAATGCCAAGACACACATTCCCGCTCTTGGTGAGCCCATTCTCGGTCTCGATGTTTCTGCCGACGGTCGCTGGGTCCTTGCCACGTGCCGCAACTACCTCCTGCTGGTCGATGCCCTGCAAAAGGGAGGCAAGAATGAGGGCAAGCTTGGATTCGAGAAATCCTTTGCTGCCGACTCGAAGCCTCAGCCACGCCGTCTCGCTCTGACTCCCGAGCATGTGGCCCAGTTCACGCATGAGACTGGCAAGCCTGTTAACTTCACGCCTGCAAAGTTCAACACTGGTACCGGAACTGAGGAAACCAGCATCATTACCGCCACTGGTCCGTACATCATTGAGTGGAACCTTAGGAAGGTACTCACCGGCAGGAAGACACCGTATCTAATCAAGCGATATACGGACGATGTCAAGGCCGACGACTTCAAGTTCGGTACAGACAAGAATGTGATCGTCGCACTTCCACACGAGGTCAACATGGTTGATCACACTCGTCTCAAGAAGCCGACAAGAGAGAGCATCGCTGGGGATTTCCTCGACGCCGCGAGGAGAGGTTCGAGTAACAGGGTCGGTGGCCCTCGGACGCCGGCTGTTCAGAGGCTGAAGAGGGAAGACATCGTCAACTCGCCGTATTAAACGGTGATTGGCTTGAAAGATTCGCCATGATTATCGATGACTTTGCTTTTTTCCAATTTTTTACGCAAGGCAGAGTAGGTGGACAGCTGCCTGTTTGACGACACGATTACGATGGAGACCTTAGTGATGCCCAGGAGTTTATGGTTTCAAGCTGGTTTGATGTCTTGTATGAGAGGTTTTCTGCAGACTTTGGTGATGGGTGATGGATTGGAATGAGCTCTATGGTTTCATTCAGTAGCTAGGTATGTAGCAAGACATATGTTTGTCTACTTATTGACCACCCGTGACTCTTAGGAAACGTGTAATGACCTCTACGTTTGTCACTTATGGCTTCTCGGAGATGTGTATCGATATCAGCACTTTGAGACCTCAAAGTAGGTCCTGGCAAAGTAAGCTCCAGGGGTAGGTACGCTTCCAAATGTTGCTAACTGCCTTGTCTACGTGACGTGGGTTGGGTCAAATGAGATCAGCAAATGCCAACAGGCTCAGCATGGTCCTTCTTTCGGCCAGATTTTGTCAAAGGAAGGCGAGAATGACTGACTGTGGACTTTGAACTGAGCGGGTACAAAACATCAATTTCTGGGATAACACATGATCATAACGGCTCATTCCAACATCGACCCAGACATTTATACCATCCTTCTTGTTTCCTTATCGGCGGTACGAACCACCACCTTGCAAGTCTATATCACCCCATACATACCTAGTATGCATAGTCTCACATCACTCATGCCTGCAATACACCATGTCCTCCTTAATCGATCGAGCAACTCGCTGCACCTGCGCCGACCAGACAAACACCCACTCAACCGCCAACATGAACCCCAACCAAACCTTTAGCGAATACGCTACCTCCGGCCCAGCGCCCACCACAGTGGGCTTCCACAAGCACGATATCCTCAACAAGCTCGATCCCCCGAGTGGATAGCAGTATGGATCCTTGGCCCATTGCCGCCATGGCCGCCGCAGAGGGTACCTTCGAACACGACCATCACCACCCAGTTCCTGTCACCACCTAGTATACACACTTGCATGGGCCCAAGCATACACGGCGCTATTGGTCCTCCCACGATTAGTATAGATCCCATCACACATACAACAACCAACAGCAACATCAGCACGAACACTAATACCCCTTGAGTGATTTTTTTTTTTTTTTTTTTTTTTTTTTTGGGGGGGGGGGGGGGGGGGGTGGGGCAGCATTGAAACTGCATTCGCTTCATTCATATTGTAGTTATGTACCTTGTGACTTGATTGTCCCGTTGTGTGAAATGATCCTCTAGTATAGGTGGAGAAAGACATTGAGCCGAACTGTCGCGACCAAGAAGACCTTCTAAGAAACCCAATAAAAAATACCTGGCTGTCCAACCCTCATAGGGTCAACCCCCAATCCAACCCCGCCCGACAAATGTGTTGTCGAATCTCTTGGCGTTGTAAATGTTGTCCAAGATTAAGATATTCGTTTTGCTGGCTATCGGTAGCATCGAGGTATCTCGACTTGAAGTTGGCGTTTGATTTTGACAACACAGGCTGGGGAGAGGTATGGGAGGTTAAGGCTTGTGCTGCGGTCTAGATGAAAGAGTGACTATGTATGTTAATGCTTGATCAGCCCGGAGGCTTTGAGAAGAGGCTGGTGGTGGTAGGCAAAGCCATGTTCGTGCGTCGTTGAGGTGATTGGAGTTCTTGGAAGAGAGGTGACGTACGGTGACCAAAGTGGCGTTTCACCATTCGTCCTTTTTCCACTTTCATTTATCTTTCGGCCATGGCAACAGAACCACAAAGCTCCTCTTTGCATGTAGCTAGGGTACCTTAGCTCGGAAAAGAAAAGAAGAAGACTCTGGGATGAATAGAGGTAAAAGAGGGGGTCGGTAACGAAGAAAAAGAAGAGAAGAGACCAAAGGAGCAAGTGTTGGGATACCGCCCGTTATAAGCTCATTGCGTTCATCTTTGAGGTGGCTCATCGGCTAAGCTAACATACCTGATGTATAATGCAAGTGTACCCCTATCGAGATGTATGTTGGGACGACGGCGAGGCAGAACGGTCGATTACTTCAAGAGGTAGACTTGGCATGCATTTTCCCTCGTACGGTCTGTCACATTACACCGGCAATGCCTCAATGCCCACTTCAGGCTGACCTGGTTGACCAATCGTTTCCTATCTGATCAACGTCGACCAAGAAGCCCCGAAGGCAAGAACGCACAGCCACCCGATCAACTACATTCGCCCCTCTTCCTCAAGCCGCTCAGCCCTATTCCCATTCTCCCCTGTAACATGTTAGCCGAACAACTCCTTTTATGTCCAGATACAGATTTTCCCTCATCAGTATCACGCGTAACTGCCAATCCAATCCCAAGCCCAACACCAACTCCGACCGATTCCAATCTCGACATCATGACCTCCATCTCGGCTGGCAACGGCGCTGTCCTCGGACCCTGGCCCCCTAACCTCCCTTGGAGGTAACCGTCGATTGCCTTTGTTTCCGAGCTCAGGGCGCAATTTGTGATGCCGTCTGCCGCTAGATTTGTTGGTTCCCTGGTAGCAATATCATTCACTCCAACTTCAAGATTGACAGGCTTGGAGATCGAGGCCGGTAAAAGCACCTGATCCCATGGCGCGATGTTTTTCGGGTGTGTGGCTGATGCTTGACGGCGGCGGTTGGTGTTGGTGGCGCTGACGCTGAGTGTACGACTTAGAGCGGAGTGATGGAGTGTTGTTGTCGTACCGTCTTTTAGACGGGTGAAGAGGCTGCCGCTGCGGCTGCGGAGGCTGCTACTGCTGCTGCTGCTGCTGGTGGTCTTGGTTGTCGTGGTTGGCGTGTTGGCAGTGTTAGAGTCTGGTTGAAGAGTACCGGAGGGAGTGAGGAAGGAATCAAATGTGTGGGAGGTAGAGGTGGTGGTGGAGTTACTCGATTCGGGGCCTTTGGATGTTGACTTTAGATCTGGCTCGGACTTGGAAGATGTGATTTTTTGAATGTTAAGCTTTGGGGCTTTGGTAATCGTTATGGTGAGTGCCGTCGAGGGTCCCAGGCGGCGAGTCAAGAGGTCAGGGTTGGATGGACTGGCCTGGTCAACTGGTGTCGGTAACGTTGTAATGATTTCGGGTGGAGGAGGACTGGGTGGGTAGTAGGCTGGTTCTGAGAGCGTGTTGGCGTTCCCCAATTCTTTATTGCTCGGATCAACCTCGGTTTTCAGTGTCTTCAAGGTAAGTTTGGCATGTGGTTGTGTCTGGGGTTGGCTTCGACTTTGACGATAGGCAGCTGGGCTAGCTGGGAGGCCTGGACTGATGACCGGACCCTTTTTGCTACTACTGCCGCTGCTGCTGCTTGTGCCGGGAACAGACTTGGCGCAAATACTGGCTGTGTTTGGTTCACTTTGGCTGTTTAGACTCCTATCCGTGCTTTGTTGTATATTTGTGGTCTGTGTCTTCGTAGGTGTTGCTGACTTGTGCCGCTTGACAGGACCGGGTTTGGGAAACCTTAGGTCGAGGTAGACCGCGGTGCTAGAAGGCCGGTGTAAGGACTTCTGACCTGCTTGGTTGAACTCAATCTCGGATTCATCGTCAGAAGCCACATAAGTTGTGTTGGACGTTGTGGGAGAAGAAGGCTCGGATAAGTCTATCGGGCTTGGGACTTCGTCTCGTTGGCGGAACTCGAACTCAATTTGTTGTATGGCGATATGGGTATGGAACGGGCAAGCCAGAACATTCCCAGAAAGTTTCTGGAGTTCTCTAACCTCGGTGGATTCGCCGATGGGACAGTAACTGTGGCCGTTCTTGATGGCTGTCTTGCATTTTAACCATTGGAGGTAGTAGTGCCGTCGTCCTTTGGGGCACCCGATGTAGGGGGTGTAACAGAAGGTGCACATTTTGGAGGTTAGAGCGAGATGAACCACTTTCGAGCGTTCTGAAGAGGTATTGGATTAACTGACTGGCTCTGTAAGACTATAGCTCGTTATATGTATTCGATACTTTCCAGACCTACCGGGGTTCGTACATAGTCAACTTGATGGGATAACAGTTAGCGCTCGGCAGTGTCCGTGTTCTCGAAAGTAGAAGTACACCATCTCAAAGCTGGTAGTTCATACCAGGTTATTGAAGAATATGCCGACTGGAGACCCAAGGAGATAGTGGTCCGGGAAGGGCCCGTAAGCGCTGGGTGTCCTTCGCCAGGGGCATGAGGTCGTCTGCGAGTAAGCGCGCCGGCCACCGTATCATAAGCGCGGTTGCTCCCGTTGTGGACCACCCTGTCCGAAAGTGAACACCATGGAGGCGTTGATGAGCATGATAGAGCCCCTGGGCGGTATCGTGACTTTCCGTTCCCAATTCGTCCGATCAGGGTCGCGAGTTAGAGTCGAGTTATTCTATCGATTATCTCTAGGCAGGTAGAGGTAGGTAATTTATGGGAGGACGAAAGTTGAACAGATGAAGAGGAAGAGGAAGGAAGCACTGCAGTCGGATGTTGGTTCCCTGTTGCTGTGTTCGCTGGCGCTATTAAGTAGCTGGCGCCATGTAACAGCGAGCGCAAATGATTGTGATTGGTCATTTTCATTGATGATGATTGCAGGGGTACCTCTACGTACCTGTCCTAGTGCAACGCCTGCGGCAGCTGGAGACAAGGGCCACTTCCCTTTGCAGTGCATCTGCCGCGGTCCAAAAAGCACCTCCAGGTCGGGGCCTATACATTAGTGAAATAGTAATTCTGAGACTTTGTATAGAATCCACCTTCATCCATCGCGGAATTACCATCATCCATGTTGTTGTTACATGACTGTAGCAGTCTCCATCGCTGTGGTTTGGCGGTGGTCATCTTCCATCATAACATCATTAGTGCCATCTTCCTATCAGATCATTTGTTCGTCAGGGAGGGAGTGTCTGTGGTGATGTTAATAGTGGCCGCGCGAGCGCGACCTGGAAGATCAAGACCAGCACACGGCAGCGGGCGGCATGTCGGGGTCGTAGAGTCAAGGTTGATGTTGAGTTGGTGCTCGCTAACTTGCTGCCTCCCGTCTCTACAGATACTGCCCGAGTGTCACTTGTCCCCAAGCACCAAGCACTCCAGTGATGCGAGAATGTTCATCGTCTCGGCTCAAAGTGCCGTGTTTAATTTAGCCAATCCTGTCCGTCTAGTGTCTGGCCAAGAAATTTGTATGTAACCTACCCGCATGGTGTGTGTATGCAGTATGACGTTAGGGCTGAGTGTGTGGATGTTGTGTTCAAGTGAACTTGTTTCCCTATCAACCTGCAGATGATGTGGCGATTCCAGCTCAAGTTAACCGGTATGAGTGAGCAAAAGCACCGTTGAGGAATTTGATAACCGAAACAAGACCCCTGACACTAGTTCATCCTTCTTCTTTCACTATTGATCACGACTGCAACACAAGCTGGTCATTCTTGTCGACGACAAACACAACATTGATCTCTCTCAACCCCATCCCAAAACTAGAACACCAAGGTCTCCGTCAAGTCACTGAACACATTCCATCAACATGCCAGAACGCCGCGGGCGAGGACGAGGCTCAGACAGAGACCGCTACCACCACGATGACGACTATTCAGACCACTCCGACTACGACCGTCCCTCCCGATCAACAACAGCACCTCCCAAGCGCCATCGCTCCATAAGCCGTCGGGCCCTGGACAGACTCAGTTCCACATTTGGTAATCTCGGCCTTAACAAAGATAAAGATGCACGACACAGGTCAACCGGCCGCCATCGTGATGGAGGACATGGGGACGACTCCGACTACGACACTGACTATAGCACCAACTACACCCACACCCACAACAACAACAACCACAACAAGAAACGATCCTCCCGATCACGACACCACTCCCCCGACCGCGATCGCGGCAGCGGTACCCGTTCCTCCCGCTACCCGCCTCGAGCCAATCTCAACCGTCAACGCTCCTACTCGTATTCCCCCGAGCGATACGAAAGTACTAGGCGCGGGAGAAGCAGCCACCGGAGCGGCACGGGATACAGCGGCCGTGACCCACGTTCCAGGAGCCGATGGGGACGGAGCATCGACGCCGCGCTCGACGCCGCTGCCATTGAGGCCATCAGGGTGCGCAAGGAGCCTGGTCCGTGGACGGGCAGGAAAGGGTCAAGGGTGTTGACGGCGGCGATGGCGGCGGCGGCGGTGGGGGCCGCGACGGATCATCGGAAGGCGAATGGGGATGGGAGGGAGGATACCAAGGGGAAGATCGGGAGTGCGTTGGGCGGGTTGGTGATTAATCGGATGCTGAATGGGCCGAAAAAGGATTTGAAGAGGGACTTGAGGTATTAGGTTGAGTGGTGGGGAAAGGGGGCCAGGGAGATGGGGCGCAATTATGTTTTGGGGAATGAATGCGGGCTGGCAGGTGTCCAGTTCATGAAGTCATGACTGATGAAAGGATATTGGGTTAGAAATCATGATAAACTAGTACGATGGTTCTTCGTGGACTCTGTAGAGAAGGGACAAAAATAGACAAGCACTAACAGCTGCGCGCAGGTGGCGCAGACGGTGGGCATGATGATGGATCAGTGCACGATTGGGCAGTTGATCAGTGTTGTTCACAATAGGACGATAGTTCATTTGAGGTTGCCTCCTTCGATACCCTTTGGTTCAAAGATTGGTGTGAAAGCGGGGGGGGGGGTTATTGAAGGGGGTGGAGTATGGAAGCCTTTTGTAGCAGACCGGTGTTTTGGTCTCTCTGTTCAACCTCCAGGACTCTAGATTGTGAAAGCAACAAAAAGGAACACCAAAAATCAAAGGAAGAGATCTAAAAAGAAAGTTCAACACTGATTCCGTAAATAGAAAAAAAGATGCTTTCTGTGATCCGACCCAGGCTCGATCTGGGGACCTTCAGTGTGTTAGACTGACGTGATAACCAACTACACCATCGGACCAATTGATATTAGCCACAATCAAATCCGTGATTTGTATACTATCTCGTGCATCACAGACGTGCCCTCAGCGATATACTTTTTCCAAGTTGAAGAACTACTTTCCAGGAGCATATTCCCCATGCTGCAACGCTTCCGGGTTATGCTCCACATGATGACCATGCTGGTCAGTGAAAAGCGCCTGGATCAATCAACAAGTCATCTCCGTTAGCATCCTATCAACCGATCCCTTCTGGGCCTAAACTAACCTTGGGCGGATGCTTCACCCCTTCCTTTGCTGCCTCCTCCTTGCTCGTGACAATCTTTTCTACTTCACCTTCATGTCTTCCACCGCGGGAGCGAGCAAATACGTGGTCACCCACATGGATGGGCTCGCCGTTTTTGTCCTTGAGGTCTGAGGGCATTATCTTATGACTTGCGCTTGCAATTTACTTGTACGGTGGGAAAAGAGTAAGCAGAGCTTGAATTAGGGTCTTTAGCCGTTACTGCGATGACTGGAATTTGGCGATGGAGATGTTTGTGTGGATATCGAACATTGAGGATTGCTTGCTGAGCTTGGGTGTGGTGATGTGATACTGCGAGGAGAAATGACGTCATCGATTACCGAAAGGATCTACTAAAGGTACCCGACGACAAAACATCAGTTCGAAGGACTGTCGATATCATGATCAGACCAAACACAACGTAAACCTTCATATGCTCAACTACACTCATATGGGAGAGATATAGTATGGGTTCCGGATTAGCGCGGAGCTAAACCGGCCCAAACCGGATAAGCAGTGTTTTCCCAGGGGTCTTGGGTCTGGATTTCCCTAATGGCGCGGGTGTAGCCGAAGAGTTGGCCGACGTCCTGGCGATCCTGACTTAGATGACACTTAGAGGCATCAGAAGTATACATTTGACTCGGATCCATCCTATGGGTAGTCCGAAAATAGGTAGACGGCGGGCAGCCGTTATTGACGTGAACATGGATCACTCACTTCGAACGGCTATCACCCACTTGACTGTTAACTTGGCACACGCAGACGGCTAAGAAATTGCGTTCCTAAATCAACGCCTGGCTTGATGCTATCTCTATTCACTTGCTCATCTTTTTTATCATTCCTAGGCATTCTCCCTTCGCCGGGCACCACAACAAGTCAATAATGACAATAAGAAGTTGCCATTCCATAAAACATAATTCCCGTTTTCCCATAATGCTGCCTATTTAACAATTGCAACCTCTTCGGTTCCCGCTAACACTGCTCAACTCGCCACGAAGAAACAAAAAGGACGAACGACCGAAATCTTCTATAAACCCAACTCTTGCTGCCAGAAGCCGCCATCCACTCACGATTCTTGATTGCCAGTAAGGTTGGTGGACTTCAGGGCATCCGTTACACCCTCAATAGCCTTATTGGCTGCGTTGGCAATACCCTCGCGGATGGGATGCTGCTCTTTTTGCGCATCGGCGTTCTTTTCAGCCTCTGCGCTTATCCTTGTCAGCTCGGCAACGAAGCTCTGGCCCCACCAGGCGCTGGTGTACTTGAAGACATAGCGTTCAAGCTTGCGATAGTTGGCCTCGCGCTGCTCGGGACTCATGGTAACGGCGTCGTGGATCGCATTCGCGAGCTCCTCCGTGTTCCAAGGGTTGACAATCAGACTTCCGTTCAAGCTTTGGGCTGCGCCAGTGAACTCGGAAAGGATCATGACACCATGACGTTCACGCTGCGTGGCAATGTACTCGTACGAGACGAGGTTCATTCCGTCACGGGTGGAGCTGACCAAGCAGACGTCGCTGACAGCATAGAGGGCTGTGAGCTCATCGAAAGAGACGGACTGGTGTAGGAAGTGGATGGGCATGAACTCGACCGTGCCGAATTTGCCGTTAATGCGACCGACAAGCTCATTAACAACGGCGCGCAGGTTCTGATATTCCTCAACGTCCTGTCGACTTGGTACGGCAACCTGCACTAGCACAATTTTGCCAATCCACTCGGGATGCTCAGTAAGGAAGACCTCGAGGGCGTGCAGCTTTTGCGGCACTCCCTTGATGTAATCGAGACGGTCGACACCAACAATCAGCTTGACGCCCTCGAACTTGCGTGTGAGCGCGGCAATACGTTGCTGGACATTCTGCTTCTTGAGGCCCTCGACAAACTTTTCGGGATCGATACCAATGGGGAAGGCACCAACAGTGACAAATTTGCCATTATAATCGACGCCGTTAGGGGTGGTCGGTGTTTGGCTGTGGAATCGTTAGTACAGGCTTAACGATCAATGCACATCGGAGTGAAGTGGCTGTTCCGACTTACAGAATTCTGGAACAGCTGCTCAAGAAGTGCCTGGCGTAGTCGTAGGTGTGGAAGCCAATCAGGTCGCAGTCGAGGATACCCAACAGAAGCGCTTCCCGGACGGGCAGGATGCGGTAGATCTCACTGCTGGGGAAGGGGGTGTGAAGGAAGAAGCCAATCTTGACGTTCTTCTTGGTGTCGCCGATCTCCTCGCGCAGCATTTGGGGAAGCAGCATCATGTGATAGTCGTGGACCCAGACCATATCTCCGTCCTGTACATCCTTGGCAACTTCCTTTGCGAACAAGCGGTTGACCTCACGGTAAGCAGCCCAGGCGGACTCGTCGAACGTGATCTCACCGGGGTGGTAGTGGAACAGCGGCCAGAGGATGGAGTCTGTGGAGGGGCACCGATGTCAGACAAAGAAGCGGATAACAGAAAGTGACGAAGCTGCTACTGCTGCACTTACTCGCAAAGCCGTTGTAATGACGATCAGCCAGCTCGTCGTCGATGAATACGGGAATGGCGTCGTATTCCTCCTTCAGGCGCTGCTTCATGCCGGCGGTTTCGGCCTCGGGAACTTCCAAGCCTGGCCATCCATACCATTGGAACTTTGTACTCTTAGCCAGGCCGCTCAAGCCAGTGACGAGACCGCCAGAGGACATGGAGAAGGTGTATTGGCCGTCATCGGCGCGCTTGATGGTGATGGGCAGACGGTTGGAGATGAGCAGCAAGCGGCCGGAGCCGGTTGGTTGGATGACACCGGGCATTGTGGCGGATGTGTTTGTGGTGGTGGTGGTGGTGGTGGTGGTTGATGATAGCGGATCGTGGCGGGGAGGACCAATGATGTATTTATTGGATGGGCGGGGATGCTTCAAAACAACGGCGTCGCCAAAAGTTGGAGAGAGCGGGACGGGTCTAGCTGTGCTGGCTGTCTCCCGTGGGTTGTATGGACGGCTTCCTTTGATCGAATGCGCAGGCTCGCGGCTAAAGAGATGTGATATACTTAGAGAGAGGTTGTATAACGGGGGTAAAGGAGAGGAAGAGGAGGAGGAGGAGGAGGAGGAAAAGAAGGATGACAGGAAAAAGACGGGACGAGGTAGCAAATGCAATCAATGTTCGAAGATCGGAAACTTGGAATGGCTGGAAAGATGGAAGCGAACAACGAATGCAGTACGTCAACCGGGCAACCCAGGCCCCGATGAAGCACTAGCGGACGCGCAGCGCTGTAAGAGCTTGGAAGCGGGAGGTGCTAGCAGGTGCAAAGGCGGGGCACTGTCAGAAGCAGCGGGAAACGCCAAGCAAGTGCAAATGCAACCGTAGGTGGGGCTGATGATTGGCGGGTGTCGAAGACGGATGGAGCATGAGCTCCAAAAATCGATGATCGGGACCGTGGACCGGAGCAACTACGGCGGCCGGGGGACGAGTAGAGGTACCTACATAGGTATGTACCAGACAGCAGAATACGGGGATGGACGGTGGTCGACAGGTACAAATAAGGACATGAGTGGCCAGAAGGAAGGCCTGGATTGAAAAGAAAAAAAGGCACTTTGTAAGTTCACAGTAGATCTCGAGACCAGATGGATGCTTTTCAAGTGGGAGGGAGGGGAATCGATAGAGCCTTGAGCTTGAGGAGACTTGAAGAGCGGCACACACTACATACACCTACACAAAGCCGGTGAGGAAGTCGTGTCACTGCCCTGCGATCTACGCCGGACGGAAGTCTAGACCTAGGTACCTACCTACCTACCTACAGGCACATATCGATCATGATGTATCTACATACAACCTCAAAGACCCGAAACACACACAGCATTGGCAAACCCTCTCCGTCTCAGCCAAGGGCCACAAATGGCGCATCTACATACAAAACGGTACCGAGTGTGTGACTGGCTGAAACCGAACGGGAGGATGAGGTTTGCACTTTACGCCGGACTGGTATCCAGATAGTCTCTCGTTCTATCACCGGAGTGTTACATGGCAAATGCCCAACATAGTGACAAGGCCGCGATGCCGTATCGCAGCATTCAACAGATGGAAGCTTCTCTCAAATTCCTCAAATCCTCTTGCTCCCAACGCCAAGAACGATCCATTCAGCTGTCGGCCATGACGACACCGAGCAGCAAAAGTCACTGCCAGGGCAGCAAGGGAGACCACAGCAAGCGCCTAACCGGGGGGTCAATCAGGCTAGGTAAGTATACTGTGTACTAGTGTATGTAGAGGTAAGCAGCCCCCCTGCAACCGTGCTGCAACAGTGCGGGTAAAGCTCTGCCTGCTGTCAGCTTTCAACTCCAAGGAAGATCCTCTCATGGAGTGAAGACAACCAATCGATTCAGCACGACTTTTTGTTGCGTAGGTAGGTAGAGATCAACCCTATTGAACCCTAACCCATCCTTCTATAGTCTAGCGTATGTAGAATAGTGTATGTAAATATACCTCTCCTCTCCTCCTCAGTCGATTTAAAATTTCTCGGTGTCAGATACACTACACGTTAAGCCCAAAGTTGAAGATCTTCAGCTTCTTCATCCAGGCGACCCTGTCCTCGGCAATCTTCAGATTTCAGTTCCAGAGCAGGCGAGCTAGGATGATAACATATGTCGGGGTACGCCAGGCTGAAGAGAACAAAAAGGCACAGATCAGCATCCCAATGCCCGGTCACTGAGCCAGCGTGCGTGGTGAAAGGTGAATGGGGTTTTAAAGTGCTTGTCGTTGTGGTGATGGCCTATTGGTCCCGCCTCAACCTCTCCCGTTTCCCAAACCTCCAGTCCCTCCTGCTGGTTTGGTTACACTCTATGCAATCATCCCGTTGCAATAAAAGCCCTACATTGGTTCCTAGGGCCCCAGCACGAGGCCCGACGATGGAAGGCGTGGCCCGTGTGCAACGGGGGATAAAAGATGCAGTCCGCTTCTGTTAGTGCTTCCACTTCGTTTGCACCTCCATTTGCATTTTCATCTAGGTATACATCCAAGAACATCCGTTCCCTTGAAATTCTTATTCCCAAATTGAACTTTTATTTATACCACAATATCCACTTCGATTCCAGGGCAAAGGTTTCTCCCTACAGTCAAGCTACGGTGCAACCCAGCAGGGATATCCAGCATTCCCCCAGGATCCAGCCTTTCATCGTCCCGGGAAAAGAAGGCATCTTTCTGCCTCCCCGTGTACGAGTCCTTTGTTTAGGAAATCTTGCACAACATCGCCAACGAGGTCAGCTTTGCTGCTATCAGGAGATTGAAATAAGTTTGCGATGGCTTCCACCATACCTTCTGCTTCGTCTCGCCCTGGTTCCCCGTCCGGAAATGGGATCGAGAACGGCGAGGGAAGAGGAAAGGATGAATGGAAGGGGCATTCGAAGCGCCTGTGCTCAGATTGGCTGGTGTCTTACGAGTCCAACTTCTCGTAAGTTTCAGAAATCATGACAATGACGGCACAGGCAGAGAAATGGTACTGGAAGGGCATCATTGCAGGAAATATTATTGCCCTCTGAAGATCATCCGAGGACCGCACTTTTACGTGTTGACCAATTCTGAACACAGATAAGCTGATTCTGGATATAGCGTCGCCAAAGACCGCGAATGGTTCACAACCTACACCCCCTTTGACTCCTATGTGCTAGACCACAAGGGTGTACTCATGGAAGTGTACGGCATCGGCCGCGTCACCCTCCCCGTCGAGTGCAGCGACCGATCCGATGACAATCCAACACAAGGTGCAGAGATGACCCTTCAGGACGTTCTCCATGTGCCCAAAGCGGTTTGCAACTTGGTCTCCAGGCATGATAGTGCTCTAGGGCGCCAGGAACTATGGACGTTGCCGAGCGAGGAGGACCCTTACAAGCGGGGCGTCTTCCAACACCAACACAGACACAGGTCGAAATCGAATGAGCCAGGACCAGGTCTCGGCGGCTGCGTGGATGTCTGCGTGTATATGCTTCCGAACAGCGGCTCACTCTGCCTACTCGATTTGGATATGGATAGACCACCGACGGGCTATGCACTGGCGCATACATCTTTCCCGCTATACACCGATAGGATTGGCAATGTATCGCCAAAGATGCTGATGGACACGTATAGCGGCGACCTGATCCCGCTCACTTGGCCTGACAACCAGAGAGAGAAATGGAAACGGAAGAAGGAAACTGGCGACGACGACTGCTCGCGTACTATAGCCACCAATACTGGACCAAGGATCCAAAACTCGGAGCTGGTGAAAAGGCTCATGGATCAAAGGGCGGGACTCATCAGTCAGCTGGGATCGCTGGATATGCTCGTTGATGACTTGCTGCAAGGTGTGACGCCAGCGGCGGCGGCGAGTGTCAACAATAACGCGGACACAACAAGACCCATGACAACGACGGGCTCCACAAGCATGGCTTCTTCTCCTTCAATTGTGACGCCAGCAGCAACGGCGAGTGCTGATAACTCTGAGACAACACCGACACCGGCCGACACCAGCACTACTCCTTCGATACCAGGGGCGGCTGTAGATCACTCGGTGGTCTGCTGCCATAAAGGGGAAGAAGACAACACTCAAGCAACTGAGGAGCTCGTTTGCACGGCGATAGAAGAAGAGGCCAAGGCAGAGGAAGACGCCCAGTGGGAGACCCAGTCAGAGGAAGAGGTTGGGACCATGGTGGCGGACGATAAGGTCATTGGAGTGTATGAGGAGGTAGAGGATGAGATCATGGTAGAGTATGATGACATAGAGGATGAGGTCATGGCAGAGTATGAGGCCGAGACTGAGGATGAAGATGATGGAGGAGTAACAGGGCAGGAGGAAATTGCGGCCAGTTCAGATTCGGCAGCAGGGAAAGCAAACTCTCCGAATTGGGTTCCACTTTCGAGCAATGGCTTGAAAGTTGCGGCCAGTTCAGATTCGGCAGCAGGGAAAGCAGATTCTCTGAATTGGGTTTCACTTTCGAGCATTGGCTTGAAAGTTGAGTGCAACTCAAGTAGTGCTAGCTACACTGGCCTCGTTATTGTCACTTTGCCCGGAGGTTATAAGACCAAAACGTGGTCATACGACAAAGTTAAGAAAAAGAAACTGTCAGAGGAAGATAAATCCTGGTTCAGAGCCATGTCGAAGTACACGCCACACTTCTTCAAATCGATTGGTTACAACGCCGATACGGATACATGGGAGCCGGAGAGGGGAGGGCCCAAGGACAAAGCACATGCACGTACGCTATTGAGATGGCTCAGATATCACGCTCGTCCTCCGCTTTCTCACGGCGGAGAGATCAGGATCGATCTCGATGCAGGCGTCCTAGACGATCACGGCTTGGGAGCGGCAAAGCACGACTTGGAAGCGGCAAAGCACGGCTTGGAAGCGGCAAAGGAGAGACTCAGGGTGCTTAGGGCAGCAGGCCGAGACCCAAGTCCTGAGGCGAGACAAGAGCTAATTTTCATTGCAGAAACGACACTACGGCTAAGGTCGGAGGGGGTCAAGATGAGCTACAAAGATGACCCTGACGCGCGTATCTGGAGCTACAACGAGATCTTCGGCAAGTATTGATGCAGTTCACAGCGACTGAATGTCAGCTTGGGCGCCGAGGACTGGCTATACAAGAGGGAAGGTCAATCATTGAGGGAAATCAAGTAAGATTGTATATGGTTAAAATTGTTGAGAAAGCCTTGAACATTATGCAATCTAGGATAACCAGCTTTTACACTTGGATCAGGTGAAGACGCACCACAGTTCACACGCACGCCTTCATGCTAGCGATGGTGTCATATTTTCACGAGCGTCTGATGTGCCCGTGATTATACTCTAATCATCCCATTGTGAAGTCTCCACACCCAAGCTCCCAGCACAAGAACCACAACGATGAAAGAAAAAACGTTTGCTCCGCCAAATATAACAGAGTAGAATGTCCAGGCTTCTTCTTTCTTGAACTTCATCACCGTGACAACTATGGCCCATGGTAATGACCAGAGCAAGTTCGACCACAATGACTGGTAGAGAAACCACCGAGGAACAGTGGCTAGAAGGATAGAGGATAGCTGATAGTTGAGTGCGTAGAAGATATAGCACCAGTCGATGTTCTTCACGCGCGTGGTCAGTACTCGGGTTCTCAAAGAGAAGAGGAGAGAAGTCTTGCGCCACGCTTACCTGCCACATCTTCTTGGTAATGTCTGCGACACGTTCAGAGTTAGAGATGTAGAAAGCAAACTCCTTCATCCCCCACAAGGAAAGGAAGATGCAGATTGGGATCTCAACTGCCAGAGAGACCAGAGCCGAGTTGACAGCCGGACGACTGATTCCTATACAGTTCAAGAAGTCAGCAAATTGTTCTGCCCACAGACAGCTTGTGACGCTCACTCACTCTTGATTTCCACCCAACTCGCAGCAGGCTTGGAGATCCCCTCCTTATTCTTCTTCCATACACCCCACTGATGTCCAACGAACGTCAAGGCCGACGTCTCCAAGGCTTGGACCGGAACCATCACCAGCCCCCACCGGATCGTATTAAACACGCCCCAAGCCGTTGCATAATCCGCTCCCAGGCCAATGATCCTATTCACCAGCCACAAGTAAATCGCATTCCTCACCGCTGATTCCGCAAACGTGTAAACTGCCTCTCTAGCCATCATCCAAAACCCCGCCGTCCACCACCAAACAACTATACCATTCTCACGCTCATCTCCCCTCTGTCTCTGGCTTCTCTCCTCCTCCCTCACCTTTCTCCTCGCCACCCAAACAAAATACCCCAACCCCACTCCAGCAGCCGCCACATCACACGCCAACCTAATTCCCGCCTGCGCCAACACCGTCGGCTTGTACCCGGTGGTCCAGCCGACATGGAACCACGAAAGAAACAACATATCCAACACGATATTCACCGCAAACCCAACCGAGCTCACCACCAGCGGTACATCCGGCCAATCCATCGCCCTCGTACAGCTTGCCACCGCCGTCTGCACGGCGCTCGTCAGCGCCACCGCCGCCGATACGCGGACATAGCTCAGACTCTTCTGCCTGACTTCGGGCGGGACAAATCCCGCCGCGAAGGACTCGGCGGCGCCGATGAAGATGACCGTCATGAGCAGGCCCATGGCGGTCTGGAAAACGATCAAAGTGTAGGAGAGCGATAAGCGGGTGGTGAGGGAGTACGCGGCCGAGTTGCCGATGATGAGCCACGCGATGCGGGGAAGGCCTTCGTTGAGCACTTCGGCGATGGTGGAGATGTAGGTGTAGATGTCGGTGAGGACGACGGAGGAGGAGTCGATCTGGGCGATCCACAGCTTGGAGAGGGTTTGGTAGAGGGCGGGGAGGAGGAAGGCGAGGAGGTTGTAGGTTAGGGAACCCCAGTACCTGATATGTATGATGTGGTGATGGTTAGGTGGTGACGCCCAGGGGAGAGAGTGGAATGGTCAACATACGTGTCTCGACTGGGGATGAGCTTGTGAAGCTTGGATTTGAACGATGGATGTGTTGGTAGTGGTTCATCGTCAGAGTAGCCATGGTCATGGGCGTGGTAAACTGATGGTTCGCCTGGCGAGATGGGCGAGATGATCTCATTTTCTGTCGGGTCCTTCGACGATAACATATTGTATCGAGTATTTCGGCCTATAGCTCGCCACATTGCGGGAATAGGGCAAGGTCGCGATGGGAACAGCCATTCTTACCCCTTTATCATGGCAATTTCTTCAAAATGGAAGGTGCGAATCACCAAAGAGAAGGTTGGGGTACATGAGGGGTACGCCGGCTTCCGGGTGACGCCTTGTAACATACTGTAGGCCTTGTGCTTAGTGGCGCGCTTCACGTGTTGTGTGATCGCGAATGGAGGTTGCATCTCGACGGGATTGTAGGATCAAAAGCCACAAGGCTAGACCAGAAAGAAAAGGACGCCAAGAGCTCTGGATCACATTCGCAAGTAAACAAACCCCTGAGGTAGAGTGGATGGAGGGGAAGGGTTAGGGTTGAAAGTGTGTTTGCTACCATCCTCCGACCACCATCATCCAGAAAGGGAAAAGATTCCCGACCTCCCCCGCTTCCGAATCTCTTCTCACTTTCTCACTTTCACTTGGCATTTTTCAGCTACATTTCAAAAAAGTTTTAAGACCACAAAGTAACGTTACCCAGTAGCCTGCACCGAGTGTTCAAACCGCACTTCCATTTAATCTTTTCACTTTTGCCCGCGGTCATCCCCCGCATCAATCATGACCCCTCCGCCGAACCGCGTCCCCCTAACAACCATCCTTTCTCTCCTCGCTCTCTTCACAACAACTACTCCCACCCTCGCCTCTCAAAAGTCCCAGCATCCCCTAACCTCTTCTAACCCCAGCTCCACCACCATATCCAAGCCCGATCTAAACTGGCACAACACCCCGGGCCTCCCCTTTATCATCAACACCTGGGGCGGGGCCTTCACCTCCGCCACCGATTCCGCCTTCCTTAACCTCACCTCCCCACCATCACTTCCAGACCCCAATCCCCGTCTAGATGCAATCAATGCCATCGTAGCTGGCTGTTCCACATGCGAACGTCTCCAATGTGACGGCACCGTCGGCTATGGCGGCTCGCCCGACGAAAACTGCGAAACCACGCTAGATGCGCTGCTCATGGACGGAGACACGCTGGACTCGGGCGCGGTGGCCAATCTACGGCGGGTGCGGGACGCGATTGCCGTTGCGAAGCGGGTGTTGCTGTATACAAGACATTCGCTTCTGACGGGCGATCAGGCAACAGAGTTTGCGATGGAGAACGGGTTTACGGAAGAGGATTTGGGGACGGAGGAGTCGAGGGGGGTTTGTGAGTACTGGAAGAGGGAAGGGTGTAAAAAGGGGTCGTACAGGAGGAATGTGGTTGTGGTTGAAGGGAAGGGTGAAAGGGAGGGAGGAGGGTGTGGGCCTTTTGTGCCGGTTCCGGAAAAGGACTTGGGGGCTGATGGGGGTCTTGGAGAGTCTAATAACCAGTTGGGAGAGAAGAGTGGTGGGCATGATACTATATCTATGATTGCGATTGGGAAGAATGGGAGGATGGCCGCTGGGTCTTCGACAAATGGTGCTTCACACAAGATCCCGGGGAGGGTTGGCGATGGACCGATTGTGGGCAGCGGTGCGTATGTTGATGGGGAGGTGGGTGGTTGCGGTGCTACGGGAGATGGGGATATAATGATGCGCTTTCTTCCTTGCTATCAAGCTGTAGAAAGCTTGAGAAGGGGCATGACCCCGACAGAGGCGGCTGAAGATGCGGTAAGAAGGATGGTGAGGAAATATCCCAGTGTGCAAAGTGGGATTGTAGTGGTGGATAAGGAGGGCAATCATGGGGCTGCGGCGTCTGGTTGGACGTTTACGTATGCCTACCGAGGAGGGCAAATGAGCGAAACGGTGGTTGTCACGGTGCCGCCGGTGGAAGGTGTTATCTCGGTTTCCGCTGATTTGTGACCGGCCAGATGTTTAGTAAAATCCCAGAGCCAACTCAACCAAGAAAGAAAACAACGAATCCATTCCGCAACGTGCTAAAGGGGGTATCTCAGAATCGAAGCAAACAAAGCCCGCCAACTATCCAACTCGTACGAAACGAAGCATCGTCAGACCCAACATAAAGCCCCGCAGCTCATAAGGGTCATGATCCAAACAATCAAAGGTGTCGCCGAGCTGCTCCCAATCAGACCTCTCGCAGCGGCATTCTCCTGGCCAGTACCTCCCACATCGCCCCACGGAGTCCCTCCCGTTTTCACCACCTCTCCCGACCCAGCGATAACCTTATTGCCCGAAGGATACTTGATATCGTAGACGGGATCATCCTTCAGCGGGTTCGGCGTGCCCAAAGCATGCTTGCACTGAGCTTGGTTCTCACTCGGCCAGTTCAGCTCGCACGGCTCGTCATATCCCCACGTGCAAATTGAGTCGAGAATGTTGTAAAGAATGTGGTTTTCGCCCACCCAGCTGCCGTCCTTGTGGTCGAGGCAGCTCGCCAAGAAGTTCATGCTGTTGGCCGCCGACAGCGGAAGCTTGTGTCCCTCTGTGTGGATCAAGTCCTTGCACTCGGAAGCGTCCAACTCCTCCGCCTGCATTTCGATGGGCCCACCGACGGCCGGCCGATCGTTGGCCCCGTGGCCCGTGACAAGATAGTTCCAGGCATCGTAGCTGATGTCATGAGCGCCCTGGGATTGGTCGACGCGCAGGAGCTTCACAGTACGGTCGCCGTAGGAGAGAGAGACGCAGAGGTTGTTGCAGTCGACCGAGCCGGGCCAATAGGCGATGCGGTCGGTATCGACTTTGCAGCCGAGAACGCCGATCGAGGAGGAGTAGCTGTCGTGAGGGGTGGCCCAGACTGTGGTCGTGGCAGCATGGGTTGCGGTTGCGCAGTAGAGAACATGGAGGGCGAGGAAGGACAAGCGAGATATCCAGAGGTTGGACCGCGTCAGCGGTTGTGTTTTGCACAATGCGAATGAACGGGATTCGGTCATGATTGGGTTGCTAACGAATCAATCAAAGGGGGGAATGAATGACCTCGGGCCGGACAGAGCCGTATAAGTGATAGAACACAACTAAACAAGAGGGGCGAACCGCCGTCGCGGCGGGTTCTGCAACACCGACTCAGATGATGCCGGCGATGGACATATGAATCCCGATTGCTGCGGAAAACGGAGAAAAGAAGGGAAAGAAAGTAAAAAGGAAAGGCCACTGACGGCCGGGATGGGGGAAGGGACCATTCAACAGGGGCACCTGTTCCTGGCATGTCTTGCTTGTTCCTGGCCCGTTCCTGACGGGAAAGCGACCCTGACAATCTGCACATTGAGCTCGAGATTAACAAGCGCCCTATGTGGTCTAGCGCTGTTTCTTCTAAATCTACTGATTGGTCCTTCCAATTTTTCCCCGGACTCGCTATCTATGTACAGGGTACTCCCTAGTCCAACGTGGAAGGGCAGGGAGAACCCCACCAAAGGTGGGAAAAAAAAAACAAATGGAGCAAGTTCTGCCGCTTGGAGTTGCATATTGATTACACCTCTACAGGCATTTAAAAGGTTAGTGCAATGAATTTGCAGGGGTGGCGACCAATAGTGGCGACCGGTTTATCCGGGTAATTAATGGTAGAATAGAAGTATTTTTTCTACTAGTTTCTATAGCAAAATACTTCCTTATTAAAATAAAGGACTTTTAATAGCCGGCTTTGAGTATAAGTATTAGGAGGCTAAGAATTTGTATATAGAGGCACTTTAGCGGCTACTACTCTCTTTCGTTAATTGAAGCGTAGGATTATCTACGACAATGTCTATATTAGGTCGGATTCGTAGGAAGGATAATCCGGTACTACGCCGAAGTGCTAAATTAATATAAGGCTCTATAATATTTATTAGTAGAGGAATAGAATTTATATAAATATAAAAGAAGTTTGATAGAATATATTTTATTATAATCGGTAATTATTAATATATTTATAAATTAACTTTTCATTTACCGTCCCCTACGTATAGCTACAATTATAATTACTTTAATCTACTTTTTACCTATATTCCTAATAAATTAATAACTCTTCCTCCGAGAATTAAATTAATATTATTAAAATATATATACGTAGCGGCTAATTTATTTCTCGTACTATTAAAGCTATTCTTTATTCCTTTTATACTATTACCCTTATAATTATTATAATTAGGACGACCCAACCCCCTTTACCTTTATTATAATAATATTAACTTATTATAGAATCCGTTAAAGAAAATAATAATAAAAATTACCCCCCTATATTACCCTGGGCTCCCTATTTATACCCCTAAACTTTAGAAGTTAATAAATTTGCGTATAAATAATAATTATTCGAATTTCAATTCGCTATAATTAAATTCCTCCTTAATTATTTCCCCTCGTATATATTTTAATAAAAATAGTTCGCGTTCGTAAGCCTTACTAAATAAAATTTCATAAAAAATTACCCCCCTATCCCTACCGGGTTTTATTATTAAAATTACCTCTTCTATAATTAAATTCGTATTTCTATTATATTTCCCTTTATTACCCTTTTATTAGTAACTGTTATTATAATTACCCCCTTACTAACCGTAATTATACTAATCCGTACTAAATACTATTCTAAATATAATATTATTAAATTTATTAGCGAAAATTTCTTATAATTATAAAACTATTTCTATAATATTAATATATATTTTTAAAAATACCCCTATATTTCCCTTTCGTTCGCTATTAATTATATTCAAGGTAATTCTAAGAATATATAGATTAAATATATATTAATTTTCTATAATGAATCCGGGTATAATATTATTTATAATATATTTATATAGAGCGACCTCTGTACTTTTTTAGAGACTAAATATAATAGTAATACTTAGGCTATTAAACGATTTATTCTCGATAAATTCGAACGTATATAGTAAGGTACTTCGGAAATTATTTATACTTTTTATAACCGCTATTATATTAAAGAATTTAATTTATTATATAATTAACTAAAATATATTTAGGTTATTACTTAAATTAACCGATTATACCCCCTCTTTAAATAAAGTATCTTTTTAATAGTTAGTATTAATATAATAAATAAAGTAGTAATATATATAGAATAGTTAAAAGGTTTAGAAAATATTGAATTGTTTATATTATATTATTAATATTAAGTATTTTTAAAATATAATCTATTATTTTTTTTATTTTCGTACCCTCCTACCTCCTCTTTGAAAATCCCTTCTTAATTATCCTATAGTAATAACCCTTCCGATTTTCCCCGTCGCCCCCCTACTATTTTTCTAATAAATCCTAATTTTATTTATTCTTTTTATTATTAAAAAGGTTATACGTATAGCCGGTATACTTAATTAAAATTACTAAATACCTACTACAAATATAATATAATAGGTTATTTTATAATAATATATTTAAACCGAATTTATTATAATTATAATTAGGTCGGCTATTTAATATAGAATTACCCTATCCCCGCAAATACCCCTTTATATAAAGCGAATATTAAACCGATTGTAGCTAAAACGGTAATTGCAACCATTTAAAATAATATAAGTAAATTATAAATATATTTAGAAATAAAATTATTAATAAAGATTTATAGAGACTAATAGAATATATAAGGGTTAATAGATTTAGGCGTAGAATTAAATCTAATTAATAAGTATTTACTCCTATCGAATATAAAAATTAATTTAATACCCTATTATTTTATTAATTTCTCCCTCCAACCTATTCCTATATATAGTACGACTACTTATCTTATTAAAATATATAATTCTTATAGTATTAAATGGACGAAACGAATTATTTTTATTATAATTAAATCCCTAGTTGTAAAAATTATTTTTAATTACCCTTAATTTTATAAATAGAATTCCGATATTAATTAATAATAATAATTATTCCGATTTCGTATTAAAATTAATAATTTTATATTAAATATAGTATTAGCGAAAGAAATATATAATACTATAATTATTTTAGTAAAACTATAATAAAATTTAATTCTATTATTAGACCCTTAGGAAATAATAAGGGTAGAAGAAGATTTTTACCCTCCTATATATATAAATATCTTATTCGAAATCCCCTCTTCTTTAATATTAGAGCTTATAACCTTACTTATTATAGTAGAATCGGCCGAATTGCTTCTAATCCCTACCCCTTTAATAAAAAGTTTTTAAATAATATTTAATAGTATTTATCCTACCCTAATACCCCCTACAAAATTAATACTACTATAACCTTTAGAATTATTAAAGGAAATAAAAAATAAATCTACTATTTCCGAACCGATTATTTTATTAGAATATAAAGAATTTTAATCGGTATTCGAAGTTTCGGCTATACCCCTACCCTAATACAACCGGCTAAAATATTATATTAATTTAATTAAAGGGGAATTAATACTTTAAAGACTAATTTATATATTAAATATTAAGGAATTAGAAGTATTACGCAAATAATTAACGGAAATACTTTAAAAAGGATAAATTTATCCTTCCATTAATTTAGCGGGCATTCTTATTATTTTTATTCTAAAGAAGGGTAAAAGATTAAAATTCTATATTAATTTTAAAGCGTTAAATAAAATTATAAAAAAGAATTAGATAGTATTACCCTTTATTTAAAAAATTCTAAATCAATTATCATTAATTAAAGTCTTTATAAAATTAAATTTAAAGAATATATATTATAAAATTCGGATTCGAAAGGGAAATAAAGAGAAGACAATATTTTATATAAAGTATAGGTACTATAAATTTTTAATTATATTAATAGGATTAACGAACGCGCCGGCGATATTTTAAATGCATATTAGCGATATATTAATAGGACTAATAAATATAATATATATTATTTATTTTAATAATATTCTAATTTATAGTAAAAACGAAGAAGATTATATTAATTATATTAAGGAAGTCTTTTAACGGCTATAAAATTGTAACTTCTATATAAATTTAGGTAAATACGAGTTTTATATAAAATAGGTATTGTTCCTAGGATATATTATTTCCCTGGAAGGTATAGCGATAGATTTAAAGAGGATTATAATAATTATAGAATAGGAGGCTCCGGTAAGTATTTATAATATTTAAATTTTTTTAAAGTTTATAAAATTCTATTAATATTTTATAATATTATATTCTAAAGTATCTACGCCCCTAATAGAATTATTGAAGGGGAATAAATAAAGGTTATTCGAATTTATAAAAGAAGTAGAAAAAATATTCGCGGAATTTAAAAAATTATTTTAAAAAGTTCCTATATTATATTATTTTAATTTAATATTATAAATCCAAATAGAAATAGATATATCGGACTTTGCAATTGGGGTGGTTCTTATATAGTTATATAATAATAGATAGTACTTAATAATTTTTTTTTTTAAGAAGAAATCGCCGGAGGAAATTAAATATAGGATTAGAGATAGAAAGTTATTAATAATTGTAGGAGTATTAAAGGCGTAAAAATAATATTTATTATATATAAATAAATTATTCTTAATAATTATAAATTACTTAAATTTATAATATTTTAAAAAGAAGAAGCGGGCTAATATAAAGTAGAATTAATAGGTATTAAAATTAGTAATGTATAACTTTGGGATTGAATATTATTCGGGAAAATTAAATTTAGTGGATAGACTATTAAAGAAATTATAATTGCGAAGAGAAGAATAGAAGGTAGGGGGCGACTATTTATTAATAAAAATTATTAAAGGGGGTAAGGAGAAGGGTTAAACGATAAAGGAAAATCGAATAGTAAGAATATTAATAAAATAGATAATTTTAATTAGAAAGGAAATTTAAAGGATAATAATAGAAGAAAAGGAATAGCAATAGAATATAAGTAAAATAAAAGAAGGTTGGATATTAGAAAATAAAAAGGTCGAATTATAAAAGGAAAAATAGAATTCGTAGGGGGAGGGTAAATTAAATAGAAAAAAGAAGAAATGAAAGG
Organism: Neurospora hispaniola; assembly: GCF_033458365.1. Lineage (NCBI taxonomy): Eukaryota > Fungi > Ascomycota > Sordariomycetes > Sordariales > Sordariaceae > Neurospora > Neurospora hispaniola. The sequence goes on along the minus strand of NW_026944415.1, from coordinate 1,372,532 downwards.
AAATTGAAAGTAATAATAAAAAGGATAGAGTAATAAAGAAGAGGATAAAATTCGTAAGCGAAATTACTATTAAATTAGGGAAGGAGAACGAAGGTATTATTATAAGAAATATAAATAAATATATAATAGTAGCAAGGGTATAGAAAAACGAAGAATAATTACTATTATTAAAATAATAATTATTAGAAGTATAAAAGGAAGACCTATTTATTATTAAAAAAATTTAAAAGAATAGCGAAGGGAGGAAACGAATAAAGAATTAAAAAATAGAAAAAAATAGAATTCTATAGTATTAATACTAAATTTATATTTTAGAACGGATATAGGCCGAATTACTCTATATTTACTATAATATAGTAATAATTAAATACCCGGGCTAAAGGAAAATATTAAAATATATTAATTAATTCTATTATTAGCCTACTATTGTAATTAATATTAAATTATATATTTATAAATATTTAATATACTAGAAGGTCAAACTTTATAATTATTAATTATATAAATTATTAGGGTTATTATTTATCCCTACTATTCCCTAATAAAATATTTTATATAATTTTATTACCGGAGTATTAAAATTATTCGACCCCGTATTTAATTAGACCTATAATATAATCCTTATTATTATTAACTATTTTACTAAATATACTTTATATATCCCTATATAGAAGATAATTAATACTTAATAATTTATATTCCTCTTCTAGCGAAACATCTTCTAATAATTTAATTTCCCGAATTTAATTATATTAAATAAAGGTAGCCTTTTTACAAACTAATTTTAAAAAACTTATTATAAATTCCTAAATATTCGTAAATACTTTAATACAGCCTAATACCCCTAAATAAACGGATAAATAAAGAAGTAAAACTAAAATTTGGAATTATACCTTCGAATCTTCTATAATATAAAATAGGTTAATTAGGTTGAAAAAATTATATTAGTATAATAAATATATAATAATTATTTTTATACTGCTATCGGAAAGTCCCTTTTAGGATTACTCTTTAAATATTATCTTTAGGGATTAATAAACCCGGAGTAAAGGCGAAGGATAATCCTTCTAATAATAATTACTAAATAAATTAATAAATTACTTTATAAATAATTAAAAATCGTAGTAACTTTAAAAGTTATTAATTAAGGGTATGTGAAATAATATAATAAAGTTTGGAAATTAAAGGAATTTAATATTAAAAATTAGGTTTTACTTAATACGAAATATATTAAATAATATTACTTAAATGCTAAATTAATAGATAAATTTTTAAAACCCTTTTAAATTACTAAAATCATTAGGGAAAAAAAGATAATATATTAATTCGCATTCTCTATATATTATTAAATTTATTTAATATTCCCTATTATTCTATTAGAGCCGTACTATAGGGATCCCGTTGTAGTAACGCTATAAAGGGAAATTATAAATATTAAGGAGGATAATATTTAATATAAAATTAGAGTAATTATAAAATATTATAAATCTAGCCGCTAATATTAATTCTAAATTAAATAAAAAGGGTATCCGGACAACGAAAATTCGTAAGTTTTATAAAAGGATATAAATTACCTAAACCTTTTTAAAAAATATAAAATTAAAGAAATATAATAGTAGTATACTAGCGGCGGACTAACTATTAAATCAATAAAAGTTAATTAAATAGTACGAGGAGAATAGTAATTATTTGGAAATATAGAGTAGAAATATAAAATGTAAATATAAGCTGCAAAATAAAAATATAAAATATAAATGTAAAATGTAAAACGTAAATGTAAAATATAAATATAAAATGTAAAATGTAAATATAAGACGTAAATGTAAAATATAAAACGTAAACGCAAGACGTAAATGTAAAACGTAAGACGTAGATGTAAAATATAAATGTAAAATATAAGATGCAAATGCAAAATGTAAATGTAAGACGTAAAATATAAATATAAAATATAAATATAAAACGTAAATATAAAATGTAAATATAAAATATAAAGTAGAAATATAAAATGTAAATATAAACTGTAAAGTAGAGATGCAAATGGAAATATAAGATATAAATATAAAATGTAGATGTAAAGTATAAAGTAGGGATGTGAAAGTAAAAATATAAAATAGAAATATAAAGTAGAAATATTAGATAGAATAAAAAATAGGAAGGGAAAGTAGCTTAATTTAATATAGGATACTAATAAAGTACTAAATAGAATATAGCCCGTATTTTCTATTATTGCCCTAAATAAAAAAATCCTTAATAGTATCCGTTATTATTAATATAGAATTAGAACTTATAACTTTAAGAGGAATATTCCTATATACTACCGTGCTTATTAATAATATTCGTAAATACTATTTTATACTATTTACTTATAATCCTCCCTCGCAAATTCTAATAATTTATTTAATTTCCTATTTATAAATATTAGCCTCCTATTAACTATTTAATATTAGGGACCCTAATTATAATTAAAGGAAGGGGTAATATAAATAAAAAAATTTAATATAAAAATATTTATAGGAGAGCCACTATTACTAGTAATAAGACTATTAATAAGGGCTATTAGATTAATATTAATATTAATATTACCAATACTATAATAACCAAATCTCGAATAGCCCTTACAATTAAAATTCCTAATTTGGAATATACTAGGTAATATTATAAGGAGACTATTATTAATAAAATATACTTATATTATAATTTAAAATACTATTATAAACTAATATAACCGTTATAAGAGGGGGGTAGGTAAGGGGCTATTAGTATTAGTAAAACGTACAATCTTAACTACTATATTTTATATATTATTCTAGAAATTATAAATACTATAAAGGACTTCGAGTATATAACGGCGTAGCGATAGCGAATATTGCGATTTTTCGTTGAACTCTGGAAGGAGAAAACGTTAGTAAAAAAAAAAAAAAAAAAAAAAAAAAAAAAAAAAAAAAAAAATAAATTGGAGAGATAATAAACGGAAAATAACGTACCTTTAATCTAGTAAGTATATATATTAATTAAATAAAGTATTTTACATAGGTTTAGGGTTAGAGTATCAATAAATATTTAAATTAAAGTAATATTATATTTTAAATAAATAAAGGGGTGGATATTATTAAAGGATAGGAAAAGAGTAATTGATTAAAAGTTAATTACAAGCGTAAAGTGAGAGGAAAGAGAGGATAGAGCGAAAAGGAAGAAAATAGGGAGGAAAAGTAAATATATTAATTAGGTTTATAAAGGAGATAGGGATTAGTATATAAGTATATAGTAAAAATATATATATTTGTAGTAAGGGCTAGTTTAAATGAAAGGATAAGTAAGATAATTGTAGAATTAGGGGAGGAAGTAACGGATATAATTATAAAAGTAAGGATAGGAGAAAAAAGAGAGGAGAAGCGAAGAGGGTAGGTAGAAGGAATATTATATAAATAAGGGAGGAAGTTCTTATACGAATATAAATTAAAGTAAGTAAATATAATTTAAAGTAAGTAAATATAAAATAATGTAGGGTAAATGGAATATTAAATAATTATATAATGATGTGGGGTGGTTCATTTGTTTTTTTATTTTTCTCTACGCTTTCTTCTTTTCTTTACTTTAGACTCTTACTTTCAAATAATAAGTGGAGGTATCTAGGCCTTAGCTTATTATTCATTGAGGAGTAGATTTGTTGTATTGGTCGGACAGGACCTTAGGAATATAATAAGTAGAAAAGGGATATAAGGAGGAGATTCCGATTGAGAAGAGGGAGGAAGGACAGACACTCCAGACTAGATTAGATAATACCTATCCTCGAGAATAGACCAAAGAATCCCGCTCCTACACTATAAAATTACCATCGAACGCCCTCGTAATAATAAATCTAATAACCCTTTTATAAAAGAATTAACTTTTAGACCTATCTAATTAATTTAAAATTAATAAAAAGAATCTTATCCTTCTCATTAATCTTTAATAATAATTAATAAATTATAATTTTATTATTCTATTTTAATTCCTAAGGACGAAAGTTATATTCAATTCTAAATCTATTCTTTACTACATTTAAATATAGTAAAATACTTTTCGTATTAGTATAGTTTTTACTCTATTTTAAATAGTAATAAAGACGAAATTAAATTTCAAACTCTTAATTAAATTAGCTAATACGAATTTAAAAAGCTCCTAGAAAGGAATTCCTAAAAACGTAGAAATTAACCTCGAAAACCTCAAAATACCAACTCGAACACTAAGAATTAAATAGTAAAGAATTAATTAATTCTTCTAATAAAAAAACCTCTTACTCAACTCAATAGAGACCTTAATTCCGGACGTATCCGGATTTCCGCCTTATTAATTAATTTATAATTTATTAATAATAGATTATAAATACTTTAAATTATTATATTTATAAAATTAGAATAAAAACCCCTTACTTTATAATTTTAAAACCGATTATAATAAAGAAAGAAAATAAAATTAAATTAGAAAGACCCCGAGTAGTACTTAGGAAAAAAAATTAAATAAAGAATAATAATTAAAAAGAAGGTTAGTATAGATCTACCCCTTATTAAATAATATTTAGTATTTAAATACTTATATACTATATATAGAATTAGCGCTTCGAATTACCAAAATTACTATAGGATTAATAATTATATTATTCCATTCCCTATTTAATATTTTTAGAATAATACAAATAATATTTTATAAGGTTAGTAAGGTAAATAAGGAGGTAGTATCAACAATCTTAACTCGCTAATTATACTGTTTATTTAACCCTTAAATATTAATATTTATATAAAACCCCGAAAATTAATTATTATAGTTACTAAAATACTTATATAAAGAAGAAAGAATTAAAAAGGAATATTAAATTAGTTCCTTACTAAAGAAGGGAGAAAAAAACATCGCTTTTCAATACTAATATTACAAACTATAAATTCCTTACTAAAATCCCTATAGATTTAAATTAATTACTATATTTAATATTAGTAGTACCCCTACTAATAAAACTCCTTCGATTAATATTTTTACTCGTCCGGGTAAAATATCCTTTAACGCTATTACCGCCCTCTTTACGAATAATATTACTTCTATTCGAAAAATTCTCTTAAAGAAAAAATTCGATAGAAAAAGAGTCTTTAAATATATTAAATTATTCGAGGAAGAAATTAGTATTTATAATTTTAGAAATAATGAATTTAAAATTAATACCTAGCTTTAATAGTTTAAAAAGGAGCTTAAGGACGTTAATAAAGGTCTCCTTCGTAATTTTAAAGTTAAAAATACTATTATTTAAGAGGAATTTACTAAAAAATTTAAAACTATTTATAAAGTAAAGGATTCCGAATAAACGGATAGTATATTTATTACCCTAAAGAAATTCTATACTAAATACGTCTTTTATTAAATAAATAAAATTATTAATACTATTCTTACCTATTCGGTACTATTTATTCGTTAAAAGGCATAGAATCGGTATAGTACTAACCGTAATACTATTAAGAACTTTTATAGGAAATTGTATATTAATATAAGATATATAATTACCACCTTTTTATAGAAATTAAAGGAGGAACTCTATACTATAGAATAGACTAAATTTTCTCAATCCCTAAATAAACTCGTAATAAAATAATTCAATAATATTAATTCTAATACTTCGTTAGATATTAGTAGTAATAATAAAGAGGAGATATTTATTAAGAAGTATAAATATAAAACTAAGTATATAATTAGCCTAAATAGCTCTTCCGAATCTTCTAAGGAAAATACTAATTCTAAGGTCCTTATTAAAAAGATTATTATAAAAGTATAAATCCCTACTAAAACTACCCCAATTCTTAATAAAAAAATTATAAATAATCTAATTAATTATATAAAATAATTAATAATTACCCGAAGCACTACCTTTACCCCCCAAATCTAATAATAAACCCCTCTCCCTTAGTAGCCCGCCCTTCGCTAACCTATTTAATTTATAAATCTTTAAATTAATATTATTCAAATTAATATTTTATATAGAAGAATTAGGAATAGATAGAGTGCGAAGAGAGACGATAGAGGAAGGTATTAATAGTAGTATTATTAATATAATCTATTCGGTTACTATATTTAGGAATATAAATAAAAGGAAGTTAATTATAATTATAATATTATTAATTAGAAGTCTACCAACCGAAAAAGAAGTACGAATACCGTAGTATTTATAGGCTCTAAAATAGACTATAATAATAAGATCCCTAGGGATATATATTTTTGAATATTTAATTTAGGCCGATTAAGGGATATAATCCGCTCCCTTATAATTCTAGCTATTAATTACTCTAACTATTAGAAATTTAAGAAATAGAAATTCGAGGTTTAATAATAGTATAACCCACAAAATATACTATTTATCCCAATTTTTAATTTACTTTAGGATCTTAAATAGGCTAGATAATATTAGGATTAAATTTAAATTAAAAATAGTTCCCCTACTATTACTATTAATTATATTTTAATAAAAGTATTTAAAGAATTATATAAAATGTCCTCTTTTACTTAGGAATAGGTAATTTAAATTTATACGATTGTTACTAATCCTAATAAAATTACTAAATTAAGAGGGTCCTTTAAAATGAATATAAATTAAAAAAAGATCTATACTATTTCCTAGAACGTTATAATAGCAGCCAACGAATTAAAGAAGCCTAGGACTAATAATATAATACTAAATTCTATAACTACCCCTCCTTTTACCCTAATCCTTTATTTATCTACTATAGAAATATTTAAGTTAGCCCTTAAATAACTTAGGACTATTTTAAATAATAAAATTTAAATATAATTATTTACCTCTATTAATAAAGTATTAGAATTATAACCTAAGAAGGTTTTATTTATATAAAAAGAGGAAGGGTTAAATTAGGTACGTATAAAGAATATCCGGGCTCGAAATAATATTTTAAATATAAAGGAAATATACTTTATAATTATTAAGTTTATAAATATTAAAATTACTATTACTATTAAAAATATTATTTAAAATAACCCTATTAATACTTTAACTATTTACAATTAAATTAAGTAATTTTCTAGGGTCCCTTATAATAAGGATAGGATTTTTACTATATAATTTAAATACTATACTAATATAACCCTTAATAATAATTCGGAAGCTAATAAATTTATTCCTATTAGGCCTAATAAAGCGTAAATTCACTTCGTATTTATAGAAAAATAGGAGTTTAAAACGGATATATTTATAAATTTAATTAAAATTACTTTAAAGAATAATAGCCCTATATTTACCCGACCGTCCTTAGAAAATAATATTTTCTTTTTATTTAAATAGCGTAATATTAGGGATTAAAGAAAGAATAAATTTATATTAATACGTATTATCTCCCCTTAAAATATATTAACTTTTACTATAAATTAAATAAAATTTATTAATAAATTACCCCTCGCGGAAGGAAATACTATACGCCTTACCCCTTTATTTATACTTTATATATTAATTAAATTCTAGGGAGGAAAGAAAGTCGCCGCTTTATTAAATATAAGTATTAAGTATAATACTATTTATAAAGTATTAATAAATTCGCTAGGATTCTAAAATATTATTATAAAAATCTCTAATATTAATAATAATAAAAAAAGGAAAAAATTTCTTAATAAAATTTATAAGAAAATTTAATTATTCGATAAAGGATAGGAAATCTATTTCTTTATTATAAAGTAGGCCCTACCGAACTATAATATTATTTTAAAGTTACTATTCTTTTAAAACGCTAAAATCTATATAAAATATAAAGAAGGCGGAAGAAACTATATAATTATAACATTCAATAGGGTAATAATCCGTACCGCTTTAATTACTAATTTAGAAACTTTCGGGGGAAGTAAAACAATAAATAAAAGGTTTAACTCCCTTACTATTATAATAGCCTTGTATATTAAAGGGTAAGGAGGTAGGCCTAGCGAGGGCTATATAAAGGAGACTACTTTATTAATAAATTAAGAATAACCGTTAAAAAGCATCCTAAAAGAAAATAATAAATAAATTACCTCCTTTAATAATAAAATAATAAAGGATTTAATAATCTTCTTAAAAAAAGAATAGGGTTTCCTAATTAGCCTATAAAATCTGAATATCTTTTAATAAATTTATTACTATTAAAAAAAACTCTTTCTAAAATTATTAAAGAATATAAACCCGGACGACCTACTAATAGGGTATTTATTATTACCGGATAGTTATAGGGAAAAAAAGAAGGAGTTAGAGGGCGTTAAAGGAAAATTAGAGTATATAATTATATAAACTAATATAATATATAAGCGAGCGGTATAAAAAATAAACCTAATTAATAATATTGTATTAAATAAGTTAAAATTTAGAGGAAACCCTAATTAGAAGGAGAAGAAATTAATAATAGTAAAGGATCGAATTACTTCTATATTTAAAAATTATAATTCAAAATAGGACTACTATATAATATCAAAATTTATAGAATTAACCTAAAGATTATACCTAACGGAAGAATAATTTTAAACTTTATTAAAAATAGTTTAGGATACCCTAAACGAAGGAGAAATCGAACTATTTACCTATATCCTCTTTAATAGGGAATAAACTCTAGCCTAGGATTTTATTAAATATAGAAAGCTAAATCCTAATATTATTCTACTTTAGGAGATCTATACTATCCCTTATTCCACTTAGTAGATAAAAGCTATTCTAATCCTGAAAGCCCTCTATAATAAAGTATATAACCTATTGAAAAATCGAATTAAGAAGGGGATTTTAAAAGAAAATTATACAATATATAGGAATAATTAATTCCTAATTATAAAGAAGGATAGCGGTTTATATCTTATTAATAACGCCTAATAAATTAATAAGGTAATTCTCTAAAATACTAACCTATTCCTAAGTTATAAAGAGTTTAACGAAGTATTTAGAAATTGTAAAATAATATCCTTATTAGACCTCTTTTTAGGGTATAATTAAATCCCCCTTAATAAAGTAAATTGTAACCTTACTACTTTTTTAACCTCTATCGGTCACTTTCGGATAACTATTCTACTATAAGGAAGTACGAATTTTATTATATAATTTATAAAGGTAATAATAAAAATACTATATAATTTAATTCCTAATATCTACTAACCTTATTTTAATAATATTTATATTAAAGGACCCCGAAGTAATTATAGTAAAAAGTAAATTAATACTAAGGGAATTAGGAAATATATATTGAAATATTTTATAAATATTAATAAGGTACTTATTAATATAGAACTAGTAGGAGGGATAATCGCGGCTGTAAAATCCCAATAATACTAAAGGGAAATAGTATTAGTAGGGTACTTATATATATTCAATAGGAGAGCGCTAACTATAAATAAAGTTATAAAAATTAATAAGTAAATTTATTGCAAATATTAAACCGATAAGAAAGGAAAGGAGCTAGAGTAAATCCGCGCTTTCCTAAATATTATAGGGTATTATAAAATTTAAATTAGAGGATTTAATATTATTATAATCCCCCTCTATAACCTAATAAAGAAGGATATTAAATTCTAATAAATAGAGAACGAATAATTCGTAATAGAATATTCATAATATATAATTATTATTATACTAATTCTTACTACCCTAATATATAATAACGACCGTTACAAGATAATTTTCCTTATAATTAATATATTATTAGAAAGTTAGGGAACTATTTTAAAATAGATTAGCCCGGACGGAAAGTAATATTTATACCAATTCGAAAGTAGAATTTAGTTCGGTATTAAAAAGAGGTATAATATTATAAAGAGGGAATTTTAGGGCCTCCTCTATACTTTGAAATATTTAAGAAAGTACTTATTCAATATTTATTTTATAATTAAAATTAATATTATAATCCTAATTTATTAATTAAATAGAACTATAAACGATATACCCAGTACGCTACTAATATAGTAGATTATTTAAATAAAAATCTTTAACTTTAATATTAAATATATATTAGGGAATAAAAATATAGTAATTAATAATTTATTTTATAAACCCTTTAAATTTTCTAACTTTTATAAATAAATATATAAAAAGAATATTAATAATTTTATAAATATATAAATCTACTCTATCTTTATCACACACGTAAACAACCCTTAATTAATATTCTAAAGGGAATAGTCTAAAAAATTAAAAGAAATCGCTAAGTACCTATTAACCTACAAAGTCCTTTCAAAATTGAAAGGAACTACTATAAAACGCCAATTCCGGACTAATACTATTAAATTTATAATATATAATAGAATCCTTTAATTATACCCTACAATTTCGACTTAGAATTTAAAATAATTAATTAATAATTTAAAAGAATATTAATAGATTATATCCCATTACTATAACGAAGTAGGATATAGAGGCCGAGAAGGGACGTACTACTGCATTACAAAGTACTACTATTAGAAAAGAATATATACTTAAATAAAGGAATTAATCCGCTTATACCTTAACTACCAAATATTCAACCCTAAACAATTTAAAAATAACTACTAATAAACTTACCTAAACTCTCACCCCTTTAGAAAATAAATATTAAACATCTAGTACCTCCTAGGTATAAATAATAAGAAAATCCTTTTATTAAAAGTTAAAAATAATTTAATAAATTATATAGAAGCTACCCTATTCCCTACAACCTTATCAAATAAAGTAAAGGACTTTCTTAAACTTCTATTCTTAAAATAGGAATACCCTCTAGTAATTCTAATTAATAATAATATAGAATTCTAAAAGGTTATTACTAAATATTTACTTTAATTAAAGATTCTTAGAAAATTTATTATACTTTATAATTTACGAGCTAATAGTACAAATAAATAAAAATATACTATAATTACTTCCTTACTTATAAAAATAATTAGAGGGAGTAACGCTAATTAAAAAAAACATTTACCTTATATCCTTTTTATAAATTAAATTACTATTAAAAGAAACTATAAGTATACTCCCTTCTAACTAATATACAATTATAATCTAATATTACTAATTAAATTTAACCTACCCTCCTAGTAAATTACTAATTAGAAGAATAATAATAGGGTAATAATTAGGGAGGAATTAATTAATACAGTTACTCAAATATAAAAAGACTTTAAATACAAATTCGTATAAGCCGTAGAAAAAATCGTAGCAACAAGGGAAGCAGTAGTTAATTACCGTAATAAATAAAATTAGTAAAAAATACAATTTAAAAACGCTTAAATTAAGGTCGGCAATTTAATTTTAAAATATAATAATATTAGAAGGATTAATATAAATTTAATAAGGAAGTTCTCGTACTAATAGCAAAGCCCCTATAGAATACACCGGATCTCTAGCTTAGGGAGTATATATTATATTAATATTTTAAATAGGATATAATTTAATAAATTAATAAATATTAAAAAGATTAAGAAATTTATAGTTAGGGATAGAATAATATTAGACGTTAAAAACCTAAATATAATACTTAGTAGGGAATAGATTTTACCTAACGATAAAAGAGGTTAAAAAGACTCTAAACCGACTAATAATAGATTATTTATAAAAAAAATTCTAGGACGGGCATTACAATACAAACTTAGAGAAAGTATAACCGTAGAGAAAAGGAAAACGAAGTAGAATATTTTTAAAAATAAAATATAGAAAAATCTAATTCGAATTAAGATTGAAATTATAATCCCTAAGGGGAAACCCCTAGGAATATAAATAAATCCTAAGAATTAATTTAATACCCCGCTCGCATACTTAAGGATAAGTAAATCCGGATCTAATAATTAATATATAATAATAAAACCGAAATAATAATATAGCCCCCTTTCTCAACCTTTTTCTTTATAATATTTCCTTTAATATTTATTTTCCTTTATAAATTTATAATTTATATATTTATAATTATATTTTTACTTTTAAAATACTTTAATATTTTTACCTTTCTATTTTCTAATAAAGGGAAGTCCCTACTAATTCCTATAATATAAAGAAAATTAAATTAAACCGGCCTTAATATACTAGTACTACGTAGTAATATTATAGAAATGGGTATAGTAAATTTATACTATATAATTAAGGGACTAGTAGTTTAGAAAACATATAATTATTATATTTTATTATTATTCTATTTAATTTTTTCAATAAAAATAGTAAATTAAATTCTTACTACTTTCGAAGGGAAGACCAAATACTACAAATATACTAAGGAATAAAAGAAAATTTCAATATAATATAATAAAATATTCGCCCCCCCCCCCCCCTCTATTCTTTTTTATCCTTTTAGAAACCTATCCTCTCTATTTTACAAAAATTTAATTAATTAATAGAAAGATCTTTAAAAACGTCCTAACTATCTAACTCTATTGGATCCTACCCCAAGCCCATAGGATTATTAATAATAATAGGAGTAATATTAATATTTCCCTTAATATTAAAAAATTCCGAAATATTAGGAAAATTATTAAATTTACTACCACTTTCCTTAAATAAAGAAATTACTATAAAATCCCCCTTTCCTCCAAAATTATAAGTATTAACTATAGGAACCTCGCAATAGAACAGAATCTTTAATATATTATTAGTACTAATAAGCTTCGAATCAACACTACCCTTCTCGCTACTATCCTATCTATAAACTTTAATAATAATAACTATAGGAGAAGGAGCCTCTTTATTTATATAAATAAAGAAATTTATACCTAAAGGAGTAATTGGAGAAAGGTACTCTAGAATTTTAAGAAGCGGAGTCTTAAAATTTATATTACTACTTTCAATTATAATATTAATCTCTATCTTATCCCTAACTTTAAATTCTCTAATATTATATAAATCTATACCTTTATCCTTACTATCGACTTCTATATTATTACTAAACAAATTCTTATTATTAAGAATTTTATTAACCTCCGAAGAATTAAAATCAACCTCTAAATCCTCAACCTTCTCCTAAAAATCATTATTATTATCGAAAGAATATTATTAAACTAAATAACTTCCTCTAATAATATTACTCTAACCTTTAATTCAAAACTAAAAGTACTTAAATTCTATATACTCTTCCTAAAACTCCTTATTAAAAATAATTTACTTATTAATACGAATTTAAATACTCTAAATAATTTTACTAATTACTAAAAAATCCCCGCCTATACCTCTATTCTTATTTAAATACTTAATAAAATCCTTATAAGAAGGAGACAATTTATATTCAACAATAATCTAAAAACCCTCGAGACTAGTAATTAAGTAAATATATTTATTAATTCGCCTAATATCTTAAATATAATTACTATAAATCCCTCCTTTAATATTATTAAATATAGAAATATATTTAATAAAAAGTAATTAAATATTAATTATTTTCTATTAATTTTTTATAGAAAAGATAAAAGTAAAAGTCTTCTGAATTTTAACTAAATAATAAGAATAAAGGAAGCGATTCCTAAAGAAAAAAGTTAATAAGGAAGAATAAGAAGGCAAAATAAGGAAGGAATTTATATAGAATACTAAACACTTAAATAAAAAGGCCCAAAATCCTCTCCTTCTTAACCTATAAATAAGTACTATAGTAGCCCTAAAACTAAACCCCTTTTTTCTTAATAAATAAGTACTAAGGAGGTTAATTATCGAAGTTTCGGGTTATAAAATAAACTACTAGGACTATACAATATTAATTAGTAGAACGAAAAATATTAAAAAATTTAATAAAACTAGTAAGGAATTAAAATAAAACCTATTCTATATATAACTTCCTAACGAAAATAGGCTCAGAGATAGTATAAACCCGAACCAAATTAGTAAAGGCCTTATTAAATTCATTTAAAATTATACCTTAAAGAGAATTTAGAATAATAGGCTTAGAAAATAAATAAATATATATTTTAGAAAGTAATTACTATTTATTATTAGGGCGCTTATTAATATAACGAAGATTATTTTTCATTACTAATAGGTAAAATAGAATCGGCCCTTTACTAAAAATTATATTATAACCCCTTTTAATAATAGTAATTAATAAAGGGATATTAAAAGCTAATTAGAAATTTATATTTTAATACTTAAATAGAAGATTAAATTATTATATAAATTTTTAAATAGGATTATTAAGAGAAATATACGAATTCAATATAATAAAGGTAATAAAACTAAATATTAATATTTAAGGATAAGAAGGCGCTAGAAAAAAGAAGAAGAAATAAACAAATTTACTATAAAGGGAAGAAGGTAGTATATTTACTAGCGAGGAGTAGAAGTAAATAACGAAATACGTATTACTTAAATAATAATAATAGAAAAGTTTTAAATAGGGGCGGGAAGTAAATAAATATACCGTAATATACCCCCCTAGCGAATTAGTACTAAAATAATACCTAGAAAATTAAAGAAAGTTATAAAATTATACTAAATTACTATTATAATACTTATAGAATAAACACGTCCGGAGATTTCCAACCCCCTACTATTTTTAAAAATAAATTAATAAAGAAAAACCTTTTACCTTCTAAGGATAGTAACGTAATAAATAGATTATCTCCCTTTTATTTTTAAATAATATTCTTTTACTTTAATACTTTTAATTACCTTAAAGAATACCCTTCTTTAATAATATTAAACACTCTAGAAATCGCCCTAAAGGTACTCTCCTTTGAAAAACCTTTTAAAAAATCTAAGAAGAAAGAAATTATAATAACCTTAACCTTAAAGAGCGTAATTACTTAAAAAATAAAAATAAATTATTTTAAAAGGTATTTAACGAAACTAACTACTAAGACCCTAAAAAGCAATAATAAGGAGTGGATTACTATCTAATAATTATTTATTTCTCTTAAACTAAAGAAGAAAAAATAACTAAAAGTAAATATTACTATTAAATTTATTATAATTTCTAATAATTTAAATACGCTTGAAGAAATAATAAGGTTCTAGAAGGGTAAAGATAAGGGTATAAAAATTAAATCTTACCGGATCTCCGTAATTTAATTTACTATTAAGAATAATAAAAATAAGAAAAATTCTAAAGGTTTTAAAAGGAGTAAAAAGACCCTAAAGAAGAATAAAAAATTATTAAAGAATATATTACTATTTAAAGTAGATCTACTTAAAATTCTATAGAAAAAAAATATACCCTTAATAAACTAAGAAAATAATAATAAAAAAGTATTAAAAAATATATTATTATTCGTAACCTACCTAATTAATACAAATCCGACCCCTAAGAAAAAAAAAATTTTACTAATTTAAATTCCTATTAAAGGTACCCGTAAAGCCGATTTTATTAAAAATCCTATTATAAACGAATAGTATTTTATTCTAGAAGGAAAAGGTAATAATAAAGAACCTATATTACCGGCCTAAATCCTTACTTTATTATTAATTACTTTATCCTACCCTACCTCGCCCTCTATTACTTCCAAATTATCCTATTCTATAGCAATAATATTAAAAGAAGAATAGGGAAAAATTACTAAAAACTATAAAATTTAATAAATAAGAAAGGTAATTAATTAGTAAAATATTATTTTAGGACTTAGAAAGGTCTACCCCCCTTAAGGAGAAGTATTAAAGGATTTTAACCTAGAATTTAATTAGAGACTACTTAAGTATTTAAATAATAATCTAATAAATAAAAATCGAATAACGCTATTCGAATTAATATTTAATATTTTAAATATCGATTTATACAATACAATACTTAAAGTAAATCTCCTTCCCCCAAAGAATTAGCTAATAATAATCTAATTAAACCGAATAACTTAATATAAATATATAATAAAAATAATAAACCTATAATATATTATTTATATTAAGGGCTGGATAAATAGAGTAATTGTAAGTATAAACCTAATTTAGTTACTTAGAATATACGGAAATCGGATCTACGTCCCCTCCTCCGCTCAAACCGTAATTAAAAACGAATTAGGGAATCCGTACTTAATAAGTATTAGACTAATAAAAGAAGCCTTCTTATTATTAATAAAGTAGTAGTATATTCCGATTTATAAGGATTAATATTTTTCTTTAACTATCTTTAATTAATTAGAATATATATAATATTATTTTTATATAATAAAATACAAACTTAGGATACAGGAAATATTAAAGGCTTATAGTATATTTATACTAGCGAATTATAGATACTTTATTAATAAAGGAAAACGAATTTATATTAAAATATACTTTAACAATTGCGAATTCCCTTAATAAATAACTATATAACTATACGGCTTCTAAATATTAGAAGTAGCTAGGACTTTCTTTCTAAATACGAAGAGAGTAGATCAGCACCCTAATAGACGGATAATCCCTTATATTAAATTATATATCTAAGAATAGTCTAACTATTAGAAACCTTAAATATAATTATTAAACTTCAAATAACTAAAAGAAACTATAATTTACTAATAGATAAAAATAGCCTATAACTATTTAAAAACACTATAAATTAAATTATTAGTAACTCTTATAAATTAAGAATAGAGAATAGATCTATAATATAAAATAAGGTATAGGATAATATAGTACTAAAGGATCGAAGTGAAAAGAGATTTTTAAGAACCCGAATTTATAAAAGACAATAATATTATATAAAAGTACTTAAAAAACCCGCTTGCCCTCTATAATTTACTAATTTATATTTAAGGTATTTAATAGTTAAAGAAATTCTTAGTATTCGAAGGACTAAGGGTAAAAAATATTAGAAATATATTAATTAATAATTATAAAGATAATAAAAATAAGAGTAAAGAGGATGAATATATAAATAGACCTACTATACTATAATATTAAATCTCTTTCCCTTTAGAGAATAAAGTACTTCTAAAGCCCCTACGGAAATTAAAAGTAATTAAATAAGTAAAAGGCTATAAAATTAATAAATAAATAGAATTATTCAACCTATACAATAGATTTATTATTAACTATTTCATTTTACTTAAAAAAAGGAAGGCGGATTTATACCTATTAAGAAGAAAGGCTAAGGGAGAAGAGAAGGGGAGGTTAATTATAGAATACTAATACGTACTAATATTAGGCAAACAAATAGTATAGAATATTCCTACTATTAATGATATTAGTATAAAGGAAGCGTAAAGGGTATTAAGAATTTACAAAATATTAATCCGGAACGTTAAGAAGGAGGTAGAGGAAAAAAAAAAGACTAAAGCAAAGGAAGAAAGAACGAGAATTCGGAAGGCTATATAGAATAAAAAGAAATAATATTAATAAAT
This sequence comes from Neurospora hispaniola, assembly GCF_033458365.1. NCBI lineage: Eukaryota > Fungi > Ascomycota > Sordariomycetes > Sordariales > Sordariaceae > Neurospora > Neurospora hispaniola. The sequence continues at coordinate 1,355,306 of NW_026944415.1, read as the reverse complement.
TTACTTTATTTATATTATTACATCTACTTTTATTAATAGTAGGGTTATTAATATATAAATATTCTTATAAAGGATTATAAAAGAACATTCAAAGGGAAGTATAATATAGGGTAGTTTATTTATTTTCTTATTTTTCTCTATACTTTCTTCTTTTCTTTACTCTAGACTCTTACTTTTAAATAATAAGTAAAGGTATTTAAACTTTAACTTATTATTTATCAAGGAGCAAATCTATTATATTAATTAAATAAGACCCTAGGAATATAATAAATAGAAAAGGAATATAAGGAGGAGATCCCGATTAAAAGGAGGGAGGAAGGATAGGCACTCTAAATTAAATTAAATAATACCTATCCTTAAAAATAAATTAAAGAATCCCGCTCCTATACTATAGAATTACTATTGAACGCCCTCGTAATAGTAAACCTAGTAACCCTTCTATAAAAGAACTAACTTCTAGATTTATCTAACCAACCTAAAATTAATAAAGAGAATCTTATCCTTCTCGTTAGTCTTTGGTAGTAGTTAATAAATTATAACTTTACTACTCTATTTTAATTCCTAAGGACGAAAGCCATATTCAACTCCAGATCTACTCCTCACTACATTTAGGTGTAGTAGGGTGCTTTTCGTATTGGTATAGTTTTTGCTCCATTTTAATAAATAATAGGAGGGGGTAAATAGAAGAATAAAACGAAAGTAATAATTAAAAGGGGAAGGATAAAATAAATAGATAATAGTAGCGGTTGTAAGAAAGTAAGAGAAAAAGGTAAAAAATAGAAAAGTATATAATTCGGATTATAATAAGGAAAGCGGAGGAAGCGGTTAAAAATCGTACTATTAAAATAAAGGGAATAATATAATAAATAAAGCGAGGGTAATAAAAAAGCAATTAGAAAAGAATAATATAAATAAAGGAGGTTTATAGAAGAAATAGTATATAAAGTTATAGGAAATAGAGGAAAGAAATAAAAGTCCCGAGGATGGAACCTATAAGGAGGGGGATTGTATTTAAATATTATAATAGTGTCACGATGCCGACCAGGAAGGACTTGGAGAAGACGTAATATTGTACGAAGAGGAGAAGATTAGAAGAGAGTAGCGAAAACTCTACTCCCAGATTATATATATAAACTAAGTAGAAATTCGACAGAGTTAATTAAAGGACGGTTGGGTTGCGGTAGCGGAACGCCGAGAGGGACGGAACTATATTATATAATACTATAATAATACCCCCGGCCTCAAAACATAATTAACCTTAATTGCAAATAAAATAAAAATATTATAAACTCCCCGCTCCCCTACCGTAGTAATATCGCTATACGTTTATACTCGCTAAAACGTATTGCCGGCCGTACGCTACCTGCCGAAAGGCTATTGCCCTCGGTAATAGAAATAACGCTACGCTAATTCCAATTCGGCCTTAGTAATACGAGTGCCGTACGTCGCGTGTTTCCCTTACTTCTTTTCTCACTTTTTCCTCCTACTCTTATTCCTTCCTTTTTTTTTTAATAATAATATATTATTACTTCCCTCTATAATAATATATTACTAATAAAATATTTATACTCTATTTTTATTTTACTATTACTTTCCCGCTATTACTATAGGTAAAGAAAATTTTAAAAGGAAGTATATATTATACTATTAAAATAGCTAAGGGACGTACTACCGTTTGCGAAGCTGCAATATCAACCCTCGTACTTAAATTCGGTTATATACCTTACCTTCATTATTATAATTTAAATATTAAAATTAATAGTATTACCCTACTAAAAATCCCCTGCCTTTTTCCTATAGGGAAGAAGAAGAAATATTATTATTACTATACATTTAAAGATAATTACGATCTTATAAATATTTTTAAAAATCCCAAATTTAAAGCTTTATTAACGAAATAAGACCGTTCTATTAATAATTAGAAATACTTTTAATACTATTACCCTAACCATTTAGGCCGCTTTTTTTTAAAAGAAGGAGGATAATAAATTTATTTAGGACGAGGCTATTTATATAAATATTATTATTAAGACATAGAAGCTTCTTAAGAATTTTATAATAATTAAGAAGGACGTTTATAGTAATTAGGGATTTATTAATACTAAAAAGGCTACTAAGAAAATTATAAGTAATATTATACTAGTAGGGTACTAATAGGGGTATTTAAATAAATTACTAATATTATATTAATACGCTAACGTTTATACTACTATTAATTTATATTATAATATATTCGTAATTACCGGCGGTTTTTACCCCGCCTTTAATATATTTACGGTCGAACGTTATATTTAGGCCGAAAATATTAAGTCCTATTTTATAGAAGGAGATATTAACTATATATAATAAATTTTAGCGAAGTTCTAGTTCTATTCCAATATCGAAGTTGAAGTATTTTACATAATTGCCGGCGCTAAGGATACGATTCTTAAGAGTATTAAGGAGTTTATGAACTAAATTATATTTAATTATCCGAACTAGATTGAAATATAAAATAGCTACCTTACTTATAGCATACTAACATCCCCGTATCGAAGGTACTATATTACCGAAATTAGAAATCAAGTTCTTTTATTAGTATTTTAAGGGTATAATCGGCTAGGGTAATTATAGTAGAATATTTAAATAACGTAATTAGAAAGGCGGCATAATTATAACAATTTATTATTAAATATATTGAATAAAGTAGTCCTATATTCTTAAAATTATAAAAATTATAAAACTATTATAGAATAACCGTAAAAAAAAAATTGTAGAGACTTTACCGGATATTTAGAGTTAGGTATAATTATTCCAACTACTTAGCTCGGTTAGGAGCGGGAAGGGGTAATTTATAATAGTAATTATTCTAGTAGTATACTAACTATTAATTTAATACTCCTATAATAAATAAGCGTTTTAGTACCGTCCTTATACAATTAGGGGCTGGGCTTCCCTAAATTCTTAATATAAAAATCCTTAATATTATTAATATTCGCCTAAAAGTCTTTAATAAGTTGCTAATTAGGGTAGTAGGACTTTAATTATTTAATTTAATATTCGAAATTACTATTTTCGTCCTATCACAAATTTAAAATATATTTAAAGTATTATTTTTCTTCCTTAAAGTTAATTAATAAAATAATAACGCTATAGGCCTATTAATTTAAAGTTTCGTTAAATACGGTCTAACTTAGGAGGCCTCCTTAATACGGGCGGACAAAGGAAGTATAAAAAACCGGAAAAACTTTATATAAAGGATTTATAGTAATAGTAATAGCCCGGCGGTATACTTTCTTAATAATAAAAGGGCCTACCTATTTATTAGAGAGTTTAAGGGCTAGGCGGCCCTAATTCTAATACTATATACTCACCCAAACCTTATTATTTATAATATAGCGGGGGGCGTCGGACCGGTACAAATCAGTATAATAATAGTAGTATTCCTAGGCCTCTTCTATAAATAACCGAACTCTAAAAGTAATCCTATCAACCCGCTCCTTAATACTATATATATTAAAGAATTCCTAATATTACACTACTAATATAGGGCTAGTCCGGTAATTAAAAGGCTCGGTACCTATCCTCGGGTATTATTTATAATTAGCGAAGAATAGTAAAAGGCCAGTAGTTTCGGAAATATAATTATTAATTACAAATTTAATAAAAGGGAATTACTATAATTAATTGTCCTAATAGTAAGAATAGAAGGTACGGAGGTACTATTTAATATAAGCATTAATAATTTCCGTTTAACCATTTATTTCGGAATAAATAGAGGAGGATAACCTTTATTTAACGCTAAATAAATAATAAAACTCCTATTAGAAGGTAGTAATAAACTAGGTACTATAGTTAGAGATAATAGAATCCAACGTACTATAGAAGTAGTAAATTTCGTAAAAGAAAGCGGCTATAGTCTCCCTAATTAATAGGCTATAAATAGTAATATAGTAACGTATTTTTATTAATTTATTAATAATAATTATAATATAAATATAAATACGGCCGTCCGATTTTATTTTTAGGAAGGGGCCGATAAAATCGACGGAAATATTAGACTAATTATAAAAAAAGACTAATAATAATTCGAAGAGGCTAAATAATATAAAGTAAAAATTCTTAACCCTAGTATAAAAGTAATAACCCTAAACAAAAATAGCTATATTATAAGAAAGGTTCGGCCAAATATAAATCCACCAAACAAAATTATAAATTTTAAACCGTCCGGAGTAGCCGCCCGGGGCTAAACTATAAATATATTATAAAACTTAGAGCTTAATCTTAAAATAAGGGGGAATAAAAATTCTATTATTAATTAAAATCCTACTATTAATTATTATATAATCAATTATAGCCGCGCTAATAATTTTTTGCAACCATTTTGGGAAAATTTTACAATTAGGGTTTTAAAACGCCGTAAGGGCCGCTAGGGCCTCCGGAGAGGCGAGATAAGCCGTATTAATATAATTATTAATAGGAGATTTAGTATTAAGGACGAACAGCCTCGTTAATATTATTTTAACTTTATTAAAATCTAATTCTTTAATTTAATTCTCTTTAAATAAAAGTATATATATATAGTTAGCAATTCGGTTATCGCTAATATTCCATTTATTAATCGAAATATTACTAGGGAAGTAGAATAGTATATCCGGAACTATAATGTAGGTACCTAGATGGTAAATAATTTAAAAGCGGAAATTGCTAAAGAATTTGGACTACCATATTTACTACTAATTAAAGAGTTTTATAAAAGTAAAGTATTATAAATTCTTATAATTTATAATAATTTCAATTAATTCCTTTATATTTTAAAATTCGGGGCGCCATTCCTCGAAAGCCTTAATAATAACGAACAACTCCTTATTATAGATTTTATAATTATATTTTACTAGGGAGTACTTTAATAAGAAAAAGGCGATAGGGTAATATTTCCCTTCCTTATTAACCTACGATAAAATACTTCTAAAGGTTTAATTTAATATATCTACTTTAATAATAATTTTTTAATTAGGATTATAGTAAATAAGGACCAATATTGAAGTAAAGGCGATTTTTAATTATTCGAATATAATTACAATAATTAGGGGTATAGGCAAAGTTTATTTATCTTTAAATATTAATATAATTAAGGGTTAGGTAATTTTTAAGAAACTTTTAATAAAGCGGCGGTAGAAATTTATAAAACTAATAAAATATTAAAAGTCTTTTAATATTTCGGGGGCGCCCTAATTTAATATAATATTAATTTTTTCCAAATTTATATAGAGGCCGTCCTAAGAAATAATTAGGCTTAAATACTTAATCTTGTACCTATAGAACTCGCACTTCTAAATATCGATTATAAGGCCCGCCTTATAAAACCGCGAAATAATATCTTTAAAGTAATACCTATATTCCGCCTTAATTTCGCTATAAATAAATATATTATTAAAGTAGACTATAATATACTTATTAAAAACGTTAAATAAAATATAATTAATATAGTACTAGAAGGAAGTAAGTACACTTATTATATTGAAATTTACTATAAAGTATTCGAAGAGGCCGAATCTAATAATAAATATAATTTTCTATTTATCCTTTAGAATAATTTATAGCCGGTTAAAAGCTATTATAATATTAAATTTATTAAATTATTTTATTTTCTAAAGGATATTAATAATCTCCCTAATAAGGGGGATAAAATACTTATTCTTAATAGTAATATTATTTAAACCCTTATAATTAATATAAATACAGACGCCCCTATTAAGTTTTTTAATAAGTAGGATTAGGGTAGCCGTTAATAAAAAGTTCGGACGGATAAAACTAGTAGTAAAGTAATTATTTAAATATTTATAAATAGCGCGGAATTCTTTTTAGGATATAGGCTATAAGTAATAATAAGGGGGGTTCTAACCGGGAATTAAATTAATTTTATAATTAAAAGGGCGGTAGAGTAATATTATTTTAATAGTATTAAAATCGAAGGCCTTTTACTTTAGCCGAAGATAGTCTAAGAAAGTATTAAAAATCTCCTATTAAATCGGCGGTAATTTACTATTAATATATTTTTAAATATCCTCTATTAAAACGGCCCTAAATTACGGCCTCTCTATTACTTAATCCCTATAGTTAATAATCGGTTGGGAGAGGGGCTACTTAATAAATTAGCCCTAGAAGATTACTTAAAGCGTAATATTATTAAAGCTATAAAAAAACTAGTTAAGGTCGGCTAAGTTATTAAATATTTAAATATTATCTATAATACCGGGGGGTCCCAACGCCGAAAGTTCAATAAAGTAGTAGAATTAATCCGGCGTATATTTATAAATTTTAATGCTAGGCTCCTTATATATAAAAATAAAATTAGAGGTAGATAACATCCGGATAGAAGCGTCCTAGGGTTAAGTACGGCTATTTAAATGTGTATTCGCTAATAGCTATAATTTCCCTATTATTATAGAATGGTAGTAAGATATTTTAAATTTTACGGTAGGTTTAAACCTATCTTAAGGGGCGGGTTTAATAATTAATATAGTAATTAGGGGGTCGGTTCCGGCCGGGTTAGGATTTAGAGGAACATTTTTAAATACTTATTAATTAGGCCTAATAGGTATTAGAACTTTAACAATAGTAAAACCCAGAAACTTTATAGAATTACTAAATTAATTAATCTTCGGATTATACTTTTATAATTAAAGGAGGCCGAAGATTATATCCGGGCTGCCGAATAACTATACGAATAGGGCTAAGTAATCTGTAAATGAATTTAAAAAGTAGGATAGAATATAAATATATAAAATTTTACTACCCTCCTAACTATTAATTAAATAAAGGGTATATAGCTAAAGGAGTAGTATAGTAGGAATATTATAATAATATATAAATAAAGAATTAATAAAACCTATTAGAAAATAATTAGAGTTAATTATAATAAAATAAAGGACTAATAAATTAGCGTTGAAATAAAAGGAATTTAAAAAAAAGAAACTAGTATTAAGTCCTATAGAATATAAATATAAATCTTCTAATTTCTTCGAATTTCGCCTCCAATAATAATTTATACTAGAAATTAAACTTTTCCTACGTTTTAAAGAAATATTAAAACGGCGGCGAGGCTAGCGGGTTTCAATTTAACCTTTATTATATAAATTATTATATAGTAATTAAGAACGCTATAATATATATATAAATTAAACTTCTAGCGGCGGTCCTTCTCAATTTAGGAGATTAATCCCTTTTAAGGGGTATTAACTTTATTAAAGACTATAGAATTGCTAATATTACTAATTAGGGGCGGCGGATAGAATAGGGCCGAAGAGCTATTACTCCGGTAATAGTAATTATTAATATTATTAATTAAAACCTAGAGGAATTTAACTTATATATTAAAATTATTGGCTATTAATTATATAATAATGCTAATTAAAGTATTTTAGAAGGCGCTATTAATTTTAAATTTAAAGGCGTTGATATAGTACTATCCGTTGAATTTATATTAATTGGCCAATTTAATAAAAATAGTAATAAAATTAATAAAGGGGGTACTACCCTATTTAAAATAGTTTATTTTCTATATTATTTTAATATAAATATTCAAAGTAATATAATAAGAATTAAAATAAATAAGGATATTTTAAAAGTTAGAGAACCTAGTTGGCTAAATTAAAGTATTATAAAAATTAAGGGTAATAATATCGACTTTAGCCTAAATATACGTATAAATATCGTTGGAAAAGTATTAAGAAATATAAAGGATATAATTGGTTGGGGTTAAATATATAACGAAATCGAATATTAATTTAATAATTAATTAAGATTATTAATTAATATACTCTTCCTAACGTTTAAATAGGAATATTTTAGTGCTATTAAATATAAGAGATTTAGCGCCGTATAGGCGGGCAGCGCCGGTAATTAGGGTAATTATAGTTAATATTATTATTATATTAGCGTTTTATTACTGGGCCCGGTCTTTAACTATAATAAATTACTATTACGCCTATTAAATTTACGTAATTATAGTAGTAATTTTAATTATAACCCTAACGAAGTCCTACTACGCCTAGGAAGTTATAATAAAGTTCTAAATAACGGCCTACTAGGCCTAATTAGCCGTTTATTAAATATTTAAAGTTTCCTATTAAATAATACGAAGTTTACTATAAGCCCGGCCGAAATAATCTTTGATAATAGTAAGGTAGAACTAAAGTTAAATAAGGATGTTAAGGTTTGCTTCTAAAATAGAAGTAAAATTAGAGAAGTCCTCCTATAGGCTTTTAATTACTTTATAAATAAAAGAAAGGGTATCCGGACGGAAGAGAGTCCAAATGGTAGTTTTATAGGTAAGTATAACGCTAGAACCGGGGGTGGGCGTGTTTAATAAATTCGTAAAGTTATTTATAATTTAGCGTAGGGATTTTAGTAACGGAACGTTAATAGTATATTATATAAAAAAAAGGAAGTAAAGTATCGTAGGTAATTAGGGTACGTAGCGTAATAGTAATAGAACGTAGTAATAAAAGTAAGGTTGTCGGTTTGGGGCGTTTTCTAAGGGGGAATTTTAGCGAAATATAATTGGGTTGTATATATAGTATAATAGGGCTAGGACTAGGGGATTGGGAGAGGTCGGTACCGATTTTAAAGTAAATTGAGGCAAAATAATAAAGAGGTTGTTAGGCCGTTAATTTAATAGAAAAGGTACAATATATTATTATAATACCGATTAGGAAGGATTTGGAGAAGACGTAATATTATATAAAGAGGAGAAGATTAGAAGAGAGTAGTAAAAATTCTATTCCTAAACTATATATATAAACTAAGTAGAAACTTAATAGAACTAACTAAAGAACGGTTGGGTTACAGTAGCGGAACGCCGAGAGGGACGGGACCATGTTATATAGTGCCGTGACAAATAGGTTGTAGTAGGCGCGAATAATAGAAAATAACTTATAAAAAGAATTTCGGGTTTTAATTATATAGGTATTATATAGTAGGTATAAATAACGAAGGGTACTTTACGAGAATATTAAACTATATTATAAATACGAATAATAAAGAATATTTAATATAAAGAATTATAGGGCGTATTTATATTAATATTCCAAGATATTTATTGATACTTTTAAATTTAGCGTAGTACTCTTTATTAAATAAAACGAAACTTACTATTTTATATACTTATAAAATAACGGTCTTAATAATAGTCGGGAACCTAATTAATTTTTTAAATTTAATAATAAATTCGTATCTATATTTAGAATTTATAAGAATAGATATTATAATATTAATATTCTAACGGGTAGAATACTAGCGCTTTATATTTAATACTAGTTTTGTATCCGTATTAGAATTTATGAAAATAAATATTATAATACTAATATTTTAGTAGGTGGAATGTTAAATATTTAAACCTAATACCTATTTTATATCCGTATTTAGAATTTATAAAAATAAATATTATAATGCTAATATTCTAACGGGTGGCATACTAGCGCTTTAAATTTAATACCGGATTTGTACCTATATTTAGAATTTATAAAAATGGATATTATAATACTAATATTCTAGCGGGCGGTACGCTAATACTTTAAATCTAATACTAAGTTTATACCTGTATTTAGAATTTATAAAAATAAATAATATAATACTAATATTCTAGTAGGCGGTTTATTAGTAGTAAAGCGGCTATAATTTGGAATATAATGTTAATAATTATAACGAATAACGCCCGATAATATTATAATACCCGGCGTTTATTATAGAGGATTCTAAAAACGGAACTTATAAGGGGGGGGGGGTTATATTAAAAGGCTAAAAATTCGTATATAGAAGTACCTTAGCGGTTACTACTCCCCTTCGTTAATTAAAGTATAAGATTATTTATAATAACGCTTATATTGGGTCGGATTTGTAGGAAGAATAATCTAGTACCGCGCTGAAATATTAAATTAATATAAGGTTCTATAATACTTATTAATAGAAGAATAGAATTTATATAAGTATAAAAGAGGTTTAACGGAGCGTATTTTATTATAATTAGTAATTATTAATATATTTTTAAATTAACCCCTAATTTATTATTCCCTATATATAGCTACAATTATAATTACTTTAATTTACTTTTCGCCTATATTCTTAATAATAAATAACTATATCCTTTATTCCCTTCTTTCTTTATAATAATAGAAATTATAATAATAATAGAATTAGAACTTCCTTCTATTCTTAAAAAGAAAAATGTCCAATTAACGAAGGATAACCGGGTTTCTATTCGCTCCCTCCAAACTTATACTAATTTATCTTATTTTAAAATTTTTATAAAAATTAGCTTCATTTTCTATTAAATTTAAAAAACCTATATTAGACCTCTTACCCCTTAAAAAAAAAAACTAAGAAAAAGCCTTTTCTAAACCCCTCAAAAGAATACCCTAAGAAAATAATTGAAATTAAATCGGAATTACTATTTTATTTCCTAGAGTAATTTCCCTTTTATCTTCCCCCCTTTATTTTCTATTAGAAATAAAGCGTTAAAAAAAGTATTTCATTTATTTAATTTTAAAAGAAAAGTAAGAAGAAGAAGAATAAGGAGGATTAATACTAATAAAAAAGAAAGAGTTAATTAATATTAAGAAATGAAGCGATGGTGGCTATTATTATAAAATTAGGAAAGTATTTTTATTTTTAATAAGATTTGGGTAATTAATAATCCGATATCGAAATAATAAATTACTTTAAATAATAAGGATAATCCGAACGACTTCTCTTCAATTAAAAGAAAACCTTACGGATACATATTTTAGGAATCCTTTACTAGAGGAAAAAAAGGGCCTTATTTCCTTTGGGAAAAAGAATTTAGAAATATTACTACTTAGAAATATATTTTTTTCATCCTTTTTATAATTACTACCTTTACCCGGGAGTACCTAAAAACCGGTATCGTCTTTTAATAAAATAATACTCCTTCTTATAAAGCTAAAATTATTTAGAGAGTTATTTAAAGGATAGGGATTAATTTTTTAAATAAAAAAAAGTTCTTTATTTATTCTCCGGATTTAGTATTAATTGAAAATATTTAACTATAGATTAAATTATTTATAGAATTAAAATGCGATATTCAATTATTAATACTAAAAAAGCTTAGGGAGGCTATAATGTAGGCTTGGAATGATGTGCCGGAAGAATTTCTTTTAAAGTTAGTTTATTCAATACTAAAAAGATTGAGAAAGGTTATTAAGGCTAATAGTAATTCTATTAATTATTAGACTATACAAAATATAAAGTATTTACTATAATAAGAATCCTAGTTTATTGTCTGGGTTTAGCGTCTTGGCTATAGTACGCTAACCTTTTAAATGCCTGCAGAGGTGTATAATGGGAGTGCAAAATATAAGAAGCACTCAAAAAACTCGATCCACCCAGGGGTCGAACCTGGAACCTCCTGATTCGTAGTCAGACGCTCTGCCATTGAGCCAGCGGACCTTGGTTGACGAGATGGTTTGATTCATGTCCATAAGAAAGGCTTTGCCGCCCGCTATCCGTCGCGATACATTCCCTCTTTGTACATGATCATATGATAGACACTTCGTCGTAGTCGTATGATACTGGCTTCTGGATGCTTGTTGAAGTCTTCATCTGAGTACTAACATACCCTGATTTCTCTGCTCTACAGTTTGCTGGGGTTGAATCAAAAACACCAATCTCTGTGTGTGAAATTGAATGTTAGATACTTTGGCGGCCGTTACAATGATGCAACCGGCGAGGGAGTTCCTGAATCATCACCAGCAAGGCAGCAACTTGCATTGGCAGTCCTTCATGCCTATTTCCTCTTTGGTAACCTTGACCACTAGAATGTCGTCTTCCTCCATGACAGAAGACCCCGTCGTCTCCATGGGCGCTACTATTTCTCGACATCTTCCATCGTTTGCAAAGGCTACAATCTCCTGATCCTCCTTTGAATACACGCGGCTTCCAATGACATTATAGATCCCCGCTGGCTTTTTTACTGCTTGCATAGAGGTAATCTACGTGCCGTGAGAAGCATGTCTAGGGGTAATGACCCATCTTCCCATCATCTCAAGCCCGGCGATGACCCGCTCAGCCTTCGCCCTGATGGCGTCCCGCATCTCTTTACATGTGACACTCCCGTTTCCGCAACGGGGTCCTGCTCTTCCCAAAGTGACTTGAGTTCGCTGCGCATTCGTCTCTACGTCTTTTGCGAATATGTTTGTTGGTCCTGGTATGACTGATCGGGCTGCTGGAAACAGCACTGCCGGACGGGATCGTCCGGACGTCAAAAGGTCTCGTTCGCAAGAGTCATGAATTACTCCATCGGCGCCGTCTTCGGCTAGGCCAATGGACTTTGCCGGTTGAAGATAGCTGCATGTAATCATTCTGCTAACGGCGGTGAATGTGAGGGGGCGGCAATGCATTCGACCGCCGAGCCAAACCTGGCCTTTAAGTAAAAGGAAGGATGATGTTTGCTTGCCAACGAACATCGGAATGCATTACTCTATAGGCTAGGACAACCATGTCACAGCCAAGGTTTTACCCTGTGACAGTGAGGGAGGAGACCTGATGAGTTCTGGACATTGGAGCGGCCGTACACCCGAGTCCCAAGTCCCATGTACTCCCCACAAACTCGAGAGTGTTGGCTAAATACCGCCGAGGTGATAGGGAAACCCCGATGAGCGAAAGCGAGAGGGTGGGCAAGGACGAGTGAATTGACGGCGATATTGCGGAGAGACCCCGAAGGCTAAGGTATACACCCAAGGCGATAAGCCAAAAGCTCAGCGAAAAGCACCTTCGATGTGGAATAAGTCGAGCGCAGGACGAACAATTATGTCATATCTTGTCTCCGAACAGGCACGGAGATGTAGGAGTAGTTAGACATAGAGGCATTCCGGACCTCGATGTTGACTTTGTGCAGTGTGTTACAGTTGATTTCGAAGAACTTGGTCGCAACCACATCCATAAATGGGTAAATGGAAACATGTCCCTCGTTCTGCTGTCATCGATTATGTGAGATGCGAAAAACTCAAACACACTTTGTTGTCAGCAAAGTTCGATAGAGACAGTAATCACTATGGGTGACTAGAGAGGTCCTAATAGTAAACGATCGGCTTTGGGACGGTCAAGCTTTTGGTGATTATCATAGCTTTTGATCCTATCGACATAACAACTGTAATCCAACATAGCAAAGGGATCCGATGACGATAGCTAAAGAGCAAAGCCATAGGTAATCGAAGTCATGACACGAATGTTGCAGGTGAGGGAAACCGAAACACGCGGGACAGCCGCCAAATTCACGAGACAACGACGAGCCTAGTGTATCGTATCTATTAATTTGGCAGCTCATTGCACAAGACATGGACGAAAACTGCTTAAACAAGGCGCTAGCATGTCCCATCGCTTTTAGCCCGTTCCCTCATCACCAACCCCAACTACCATGCTATTATAGTAACACCATACTCATCCAATCATGACGTCTTCCATCAGAACAACCCAAGCAGATCCTCGCTACCTCCACCACTCTTGGGAGGAGTCTGACTAGTCGGATGCCCCAGCTGCTGACCAGGCGGCGGCGGCGCACTCGTCCCGCTGAGATCCATGCCCGCAAACGAGCTCATCATGTCACCCATCCCGCCTGCAGCAGCCGGCGAAGTTGCAGCAGACGCCGATGGCATGGGCGGTGGTGCATCGAAAAGCCCCATGATATCCGCCATGCCGCCACTGGGTTGCGGTGGCGTACCGGGAAGACCACCGACGTTGGCTGGGCTGCCAAACCGATCTGGTGTGCCGACACCGCCCCCGTGCTCTGCGCTGGCAGGAGCGCCGCCGTCAAAATCGATGTCGAGAAGGTTCTCAACGTTGTTCTGCTGGCCACCTTTGGCAGCAGCAGCGACTGACGCGGCAATGGGGTTCTCGGCGGCGTTTTGGCGCTGTTCTTGGATGGCGGCGCGCTGGATCTCGTCGGCGCCGAAACGGCCCTTGCCGACGAACGACTCGGGAGGCTTGTGGTAGACGGAGGCGAGAGTGGAAAGCTCGGAAAGAAGTTGCTCGAGGAGGACGGGAGGGAGGGATGTTACTGTTGTCGTAATGGCGGGCTTTTGAGAGAGAATAATGCTCTATGAACGTAGGTCAGTCAATGTTTACATATTCAGGGGGTAGAGATTGTGGCAAACCTTGGCAACATCGAGATCGCCAGAGAGGAGACGCCAGTAGATATAAGCACGATCCCTGATATCGGGGTTGTCGTTGTCTGCCGTGGCTTGCTGAAGGACCTTCTGTACTAGGCCTTGGGTGTTGCTGGGTTTCTTCAGGAACAGCTTGACCACAGCGGTAAGAATCTGCAGTTGGGTCTGCGTGAACTCTTCCAAGAAACCCTCGACGAACCCTTCCAGAATTTCATCGGCGTTGTTGATTTTCTCGGCATACTCTCCAACAATCCAGATCAAGGCACCCCTGGCGTTGGGCTCATCTAACTCGTCGATGTACTTGCAGAGAGTCGGAATGACACCTTCGTATCCGGGATACTTGCGGAGGATGTCCTTGATGACGACAATAACCTCTTGCACAACATAGTTGACCTTGGTGGAGATTAGATCAAGCAACGCGTTGACGCACTTTTCGCTAGCGGCCTCAATCTTGATGGCGACCTGACCGATGGCCTTGACAGCTCTCCGGACGAAATCCATGTCGACTTCAAGGGCATACTCCTTGAGCTCGGAAAGTAGTTGATCGAAGTTCTTGTCGTTTGCTATCCTGACCATGATTTCAAGCTTCTGGAGCTTGACGTACGGGGGGTCGTTGTATTTGCAGAAGAATACCCTCAGCTCCTTGCTGAGAATATCGGGATTGGCTTGCAGCAGAAGGTCAATGTTACGCAGAGCGACATACTGAACCTCAGGGGCAGAAGCGATGAGCGTTACCAGAGGGGGAGCCATCTTTTTCAGGTAAGCGCCCACTGTCTTGGGGTTGAGAGCCTTCATGTGGGTGAAGACGACCTTGACGGCAGCCAAAACCACGCTGGGGTTGACGTGTTGGAACTGGGGCGCTACTCTTTCGCAAATGTGTTCCGATTCCTTGACGTCATGGGCAGTATACTCGGCTAGTGTTGTCAGAATGGTGACCCTCCCCCATTCCGTGCACTCGTTCAACGCCATAAGCAGCTTCTTTAGGGTCGCGGGTGTGAGGACAAGCGCCCTGGTCTCGGGGGCAGTTTCGTGGATTTCGGACAGGGCCTGGACGGAGTTGGCCACAACCATGGGATTGGGATCGCCAATCATGTCTTGCAGCGTCTCCAGGAAACCGTTCTCGATGCACATTGTGGGGTTGAGATCGAACAGTTTGGCGACACAGATGGCGGCGGTCTTGCGTACGTAGGGGGACTCGTCTCGTAGCGTCTTTCGTAGCGGCTCCTCCATGTAATCGATCATTTTGTCGACACGAATGCAGCCCATTGTTCGAATCGCCAGCGCTCGAATGAGGGGGTTCGGATCTTCCGAGTCTTGTACGAATGTGTTGACGGCCAAAATGCAGAGATCGGGATGTGATTTGGCGTAGTTCCTGGACTCAGGGGTTAGCGCTCGTTCGCGAAGGGGCCAGAGACGAGGGCAGCTGATGCTCACATCAAGTAGAGATACACCAGCTTCTTCTGGTCAAGGTCGGAGGTCGCAATGTTTTTGAGGACGTCCGGGAAGAGCGCCGACACATCCTTGCCCAGGGTCATGGCCATGATGGTCTTCTGGATGGCTTCCTTTCGCTCGTAGGCATATTGGGACACAAGGCCGGCTCGCAGCTCGAAGGTTTCACCCTTGCGCGGCGGCGCAAACGCACCCCTAATGCGGTTGATAGCTGACATTGCGAAGGCGTTGATGTTCGGCGCGCTCGGGGAGAAAAAGCAGTGGTGGAGGTGCTGACAAGGTCGAGATCGGGCGGTGAAACCTCGAGCTTGGACAAAGGAGATGGCACCTCAACGGACGGTCGTGGAATGGCGCATACACGGATGCTTTGGTATGCTGATCGCGGAGGTACCGGTAGTCGTGACACAAAAGTGCAACCTGGCCGGCTGTAAGGCTGCGTACTGTTGTCCTCCAGCTTTGGATCAGGTCGCCGGGTCGTCGCTGGTGTCGGGATGGATCACGACGATGATGTGGACGGGCAGGCAGATGTCGGTCCAGTGATACGCGCTGAATGTGGAACTGTGGTGTCCTCCAAGTCACTGAATGCAGCGACAGGCCAGAGCGTCTTGGCGTGAGCCTTCGTTGTGTTGCCCCACTCACAGGGTCCTTCATTGCTAGGTAGGTGCCCCGCCGGAAAGGAGAGCTTCAGCCACAGTGCCGTCCTTTGGAAGCTGTGGCTTGCCCGGCACTTGGCGACGAGGACGATGATGATGGTTGTGCTTAGCCGTGACGACGAGGGACCATCCACTCCCAGTACACTGGACTATTCGGCGACATTGCAGCTTAGACACATCCTCCCCTTATACCAATATTTTAATCATCTTCTCACATCTTCAAAAGTACAGCCTATCACCAGCATCAACGTCTCAAGTGTCAACTGGCAGAGGCGAGACAATGGTAATTGTCCACAAGACTGACCCTTGTTGCTGAAATCCCCTAAACATGTTTCTACGACTGAGAACCTTGAACTACAACAGGCCAACTTTCCCAACTTGCGTCGCCTCTTCATCGAGGCCAGGACGGACAGTGAAGAAAGAGACGTGTCCAGAAAAGCAGTACGTCATATTCCGGAGCTACATACTGTTCAACCCTAAGACCACCTAACATGAAATTACTAGTTCTACAACGCCGTCCTGTTCCTAAGCTCCGTCGCAGTCTTCAGCTTGATAGCTCAAAGAATGAACGCCACAAAGTAATTCTGAAACTGAGAACCTGCCTCCAATGTGCCATATTCTCCGCCCATTGCGTACCTTGATAAGTAGTCATACAAAACCAAAAGGGTATAAAACATCTCGTTGAATCGTACACGCCCATAACATAACCATGAACAAGTAGTGGTGGTCCAAGACACTCGGTCTTGCTCCATATCAATCACCGTGACTTAATCAGACTCGCTCTCAGAGCCCAGGAAAGCGAAATCCGCCCTGTGCTTGGCTGGGCCTCTCACCCTTGCCTTTGGCTCCGCATCCTCTGAGTCGTCCTCGTCCTCGTCCTCGTCATCTTCTTCGTCGTCCTCCTCAATTTCATCATCATCATCATCGTCTCCATCTTCATCACCGCTACCCTCCTTCTCGGCCTTCTTCTTCTTCTTCTTTTCTTTCTTTTCCTTCTTGTCCGCTCCATCCCCACTCTCGTCCTCTTCCTCTTGATCCTCAGAGTCACTTTCAAGCTTCAGACTCTTCACCTTGGCCGCCGCCCTCCTCCTGGGTCTCCCGCCATCACCTAGTCCCCAGCTCTTCTCTCCATCCTTCACGGCATCCAGCTCCGCCTCCAACTCCCTGCGCATCTTGATTTCCTTGGCCTTGGACTCGGAGAACCGCCCGGTCATGCCGATATCGGTGAGCATGTTCTTAAGATGCCTGATCTTCGCCTTGGTGTCGTCACCGTACTTCTTGAGCTCGATTGGCCAGATCTTGCGAATGCCGCACTTGAGTAATTGGCTCTGGAGCTGCTTGATCAGGGCTTCGTCAGGAGAGAGGTCGGCGGATACGGACTTGGCTTTGCGGCCTTTGCTGGTGCTGCTGGCGGCCTCCTTGGATTTGCCGCGCCCCTTGCCGCCACGCTTCGGGGGCTCGTCGAAGACTTCAGACATGGAACTTTCGCCGTCGTCCTTGTCCGCGGGCGGGGCGTTGGTGGGCTTGGTGTCGGAAGAGTCTTTAGATGCGCCCTTTTTGGGTTTAGCTTTCCGTTTGGGAGGTTCGTCGATGACTTCGGAAAGCTCGCTCTCGTCGTCTGAGGCTGGTTTCGTCTCCTTCTCCACCTTTGTCACCTCGTCTTTTGTGTCCTTCTCCTTGGGGGTTTCGACATCCATGGCGTCCGATAGCTCACTTGAGTCGTCCTTATCCTCCAGTCCAGCCTCGTCGATTTCGCTAAGCAGGGACTCCGCGTCGGATGCTTCGACCTTTTTCTTCGCAGCGGCAGTCTTCTTGGTTGGTTTGTCCTTGGTAGCCTTGGCGGCGGCTTTCGCTCTCTTCTTAGGTCTTTCGGACTCGCTCTCCTCGGCTTCCTCTTCGTCATCATTGTCGTCTGATGACCCCTTCCTCTTCTTGCCCGTTACCTTTGTCGCTTTGCGCTTCTTGGCCGGCTCCCCTTCGGATTCGTCGTCGTCGAATTCCTCCTCTTCGCTATCCTCGGGATCGCTCAACTCGGACTCGGACTCTTCGGAAGGTGTCGCCTCCTTCTTTGCGCGCTTCTTCGCAGGTGCTTTGGCTTTGGCATTGTTTTTCGGCTTCTTGGCGTTTGGTTGCGCTGGAGCGGCCTGGTCTGGTTCTGCCTCGTCGGATTCTATCTTGGCCTACGATGAGTATACCTCTGTCAGTAATTGATTGTGGTCTCTCGGTGCTGTTCAATTGGGCCATCAAAATGACTACTTACGAGAGTGTCCATGACAAGCTGCTTGCTCTTTGCTTTCCAGTCGCCATCTTTGAGAAACCCTTCGCCAAGTTTGAGCTTCTTTTCGACAGCTTCGCGCACAGCGTTGACGGTTAGCTCTTGCGGACCGTGGTAGATGCGGCGCACGGCATCTGCGATCTCTGTCTTGATTGTCGCATCGGCGACCATTTTGCGGGGAGGCATGGTGATGCGAGAAGATGCAGGTCAAGTTCAGGTTGTGTTTTCGGTGTCGCAGTCAAAATAACTTTCGGCTTTCGGTGTTAAGAATAGTTGGAGACGGAATACAGAGATTCGCAAAACCCTTCAGCAGCTTGACAGATAGAATGCGATGAATGACGTTGGTGATCGCGTCCTGGTGAACGTGTCTGCGATCGAACAGACGCGAACAGATGGGGCCGGTGGGTTAGATGTGGATCCAGACGATGGCATCAGACAAGGGTCTTTGATGTTGGACAAAAGCGGTTGGCCCAAGCGTTTTCGAAGAGCTCTCCTAGACCGGTAGACCTGAGGTCCGTGTGCAATCGCTGCTATACTGTGCTCGACGACATCGATGCACTCGCTACAAGTTGAAGTCATCAACGTTCCCCTTTTCGGGCTTAAGCATGCCCAAGTTGTGCTACCAGTTGGATGATATTAAACCTTACACTTGGCTAGTTCTTTCATTGCCTGTAGTTACTTACTTACTTCCGTTACGCCGCCTTTGTCCCACTCACGAATCGAACTTTGTCGATAATCCATGTGCATGCTGGCGTGTCTCTATGGACCTCTTGGTATTTGCTGGTTACAGCTTATTGCGCTCCTGCGCTATTATGCTCCTTCAAGTTCTCCAAATTCCTGTTAACTTTCTACCTTTGGGGTTACCATCGAGGGCAGAGGCATCGAACGCAGCCACCGAGGGATTTGGGATCAGAGGATCGTTCCGACGAGAGGGTTTGGAGGACTGTGGAAGGCTCCCAAGAGCTGAGTGAGCTACATAGACATACTTCGATAGCTGAAACCCCAAGAGGGTACGCCGCCTTGAAAGATGGTAGGGCACAGCTGGGCGCGAACGCATCAGCACAGAGTGTCACCGTCCATTCGAATGCATATGAGTCTCGTCATTTCCCCGTTTACAGCAATTACCGCCGACACTTCAACATCTCAGCCTCAGCAACCAAACAGTCACGGTGGGGAAATTCCCGACTTTGGACTTGTCCCTCTTGACCGCTTTCGGAGCCCACGCATGGCCCAACCCATTTCATTTCTCAAAAAGCAACACTAAGTTCGGAATCGGCACACCCAAAGAATGCCCTCCCTTCAACAAGGGTACCTCCGCCATAGACTACTTCCTGCTCTATCCCGCAGATGACGACTGGGATGCCCATTCCTGCCAAGTCGTCTTCGGGTCAGTATCTCCCAGTCCCATGACCTCCCCAAGCCCCTGCCCAGGTGCCATACTCCCATACTTCCCATGCCTTCCAGATTCCTCTGGAACAGTTCCGTCGCCATCTACAATCCCTACCTCTCCCAGATTGCCCAAATCCTCACCTTCCACGGCGTCTCCTTCACAGGATGAGTAACTGAGATTGTTAGCCACTGAAGTCCTCCGACTTGGTTCAATTGAACAGGATTGGCAATGTGGTAGGTGAAAGATGAACGTGTTCTCGCTACAGAACCGCTCAAACACTAGCTCTCGGAAGACTCGATCGATATTTGCGAGGGACACGTGCGCGGAGCATTGCACAACTAGATGCACTGCGCTGAAAGGGCCTAGCGATGACCCGGCCTCCGACCAGACAGGAACTATGGATGGAACAAGGGGGGGGAGGTGATAGTCTGAAGGGGGTTAGGGCGGATTGTGGTTGATAGAAGCGTACGCACGACCGTTGCCGTCCGTGAGGTTCGTTCTGCATGAGGGATCCAGAAGTTGTCGTTGGTCGGAGCTGGCGGATGTGGCGGTCGGATGGCCCCGTCCGAGATCGGATCGGGATAAGCATCATCTTTGGGAATGGGAACGAGGTCCATCGGTTCGGACAATGGTGATAGACGTTGAAACTTGGTTCTGTGAAGAACGAGGAAGAGCTTGGACGGGAAATTATAGGAACGAGCTTGGGTTGTGAAGAAGCAAAGAGTGACAGTTCAAGCTTGAGGCTTGTATCCCGAGAGGAAACGGAACGACCTAAGCCATATGTTCTATCACTGCGTACATTTTGTCGGCGATGGTGTTGACATTGTATCCATGTTAGATGTAATCGTTGGTGCCTGGAGGCTGTATGCTCTATTCGGAGGTCCTGAACCAGGGGTCCTTGGAGTTAGATGCTGTTAACATCTGTGTCCATGTTTCAGTGTATCCCGCGCCTTATTCTGGAGGGTATTTCCAACGATGGAGTGATTTACCGACCATAGCTCGTTCAATGCCGGTAATTTCGCCCGTGTCGGACACATCTGTTTATTTGCTGATTTATCGCCAACGTGCTGACGATCCCTTCAAGAATCCGGATCGGGTCGCCCACCCTGCTAGTTTTCAGAAATCTTGTATCTTTTCGGTCTGTCCAGATTGTCCATCGTGGAAGCACCAAATGGGCTGTCATGTTGACACAGTCTGCTCCAAATACTCAAAGTACTTCTCGTTCCATTGCGCCAAGAACACGTCGTCGAACAAGCCCGGCGCCATGTCGGGCGACACCTCACCATGAGAGCAGAAGCTCGGCGGCATGCATTTCTTGTCGTTGACGGCTCGCTCAAATATCTTGATCAGGCATTTGCCACAAATCTTGTGGTCGCATCCCGGCCTTGAGAGTAGATTCGCGGCTTCCGGTTTGTCTTGACAAATGTAACATTTTGGCCTGTGTGAGGGCGAGATATAGAAGTCAGTAGAACTCTGAGAATGTCTCCATCCCGCACAGTCCTCCGTGATGGATGGCATGCGGATTTGGATGCAGTGAAACCTTACGTGGGTGGGAAGACCTTGATCCAGAAATTGTCAATCCGGCTGGCCCTGAATTCCGACGAGTTTGGGTCTGCGGGGATGTGCGCCAGAGTGTCGAATGATTGGCGATAAGACGGCGCTGGCTCTCGTTCGTGCTGTGTTGTATTCATGTTCGACATGTCTTCTGTTTCCTTGCTGCTACTGGCGTAGTGCAGTGTTGTGAAGGACTGATCAGAGTCCTTGGCGTGATTTGGTTTCTCGGGTCCGGTTTTGTAGTGCGATGTGAGCTTGACACATCCGACGACCGGGGCAGTGGTACAGCGATATCGCCGTCATCATCGCTGGCGTTCCTCGAGCCGAGCCGAGGTGCACCTTGAGTATCATCGGCGGTCGCTTATTCGTGGACGGCACCTTTCCCCGCACACCACATCTACGGCGCCTTCCAGGGCTTGGAATTGGCTCTTCGCATCCCCTCGTGCACTGTAATAACGAGCATTACTGCAAGGAAGTCAGAGAGAAATTCGAGCTATTCTTCCACATCCGGATGTGCACATCCCAACTCTTATTGACATTTCTTCATCTCCTCGAAGGACTATGACTGCCGTCAATTGATGGTTAATAAGTAGTGCATCTCAACATGGGAGCATAAAAAAACTCGCACTCGCCCGGCTAGCTCAATTGGTAGAGCGTGAGACTCTTAATCTCAAGGTTGTGGGTTCGACCCCCACGTCGGGCTCAATTCCCGGCGGCGAAATGCGATTCATCTTTTTTTGGACTTTTGCCCAAGTGTGTCGAACATGCCAATTGTTGTTTTGTTGTCTTGATTTTCCTCTGTTTTGTCCATTGTCACTGACTTGTCAGCCCTCCATTCAGTGTTCTCAAATACACCCGATATTTCTCGATTTCTACGTACCGCCCTACCGCTCCACTCCGACAGTTTGACTCTGTCAATCGGGCCATCCGATTACAATATTGAGTACGCGTGCAGGTATGCATCGAGCAACCCAAATATTCCACAAAATTTCGACCAAGGCCAACTTCCTGATATCTGAACCTTTCCAATTTTCAAATTCTATCGACTGTTACTCACAGTTAATACCGACATACTATATACCTACTCGACGTCGCTTTTCCACCGAACCCTGGCCAGTCTCGACAAAACCGGACAGTCACAGACATTCACAACATCACAACCTTGCTAACCGAACCCAACCAGTCGCACCAAACGTCGGACTGAACCTCAATCTACCTACGTTCCACATCGATGACCGTAAACAGATACCCCTTTATTGGAGGTTGCGGATTACAAATACAACAAGATGTCAAGACATGGTTTGATGTGCTATGGTTATGCTATACCGCTATAGGGAAGCTCCCGCACGAGGTTTCGGAGGCAATATACCTGCGGCGATCCCTGTCAACACACAGCCCTATGAGTATTGCGGGCTTGATCGGGTCACCTGCCCGTGGCCCCGTGATGACAACATTTATTATCCATCTCAAGATTACAGCACCCACCCTTCGAACATCAGGCTAACGGGAAAAGGGGACAAAATGACAGAACCAACGAGACATGCCTAGCTGCTATATGCATCCAGTTCCGTCCGGTCCGGTCCGCCCCGACATTTGATGGATTGAACTAACCCGGGTTTTGGGGCCAGTGCTACCTACATCCATACGTACCTATGCACGACCGTCGAGAACGTCCTCCAACTCCCGTTAACAACAGATACCGACGACCCAACGTCCGAATCCATACCCGCACCGTTTGAACATCGAAGCGCAACTTTAACAACTACCCACCTCGTCACCCATTTGCCATCGTCACGGTTACGTCTTCATTCCAGACTACCTACAATATCCTCACCATAGGCTCCCGCGATCGGTATCCGCACCACACACACAGGACTCGGTGTGCAAAAGTATTAGGAGGAGGAGGACGACGAGGAGGAGTTCACTGATGCACAGGGCAACAGTTTTAGTCTGCGGCATCACCGGAGTAAGTAGAAGTAGGTTCTGTGGAAGCAATAGAGTACCAGATCCACAGTGCCAGGCGAGGTACACAGCAGCTCTTTGAGGCCATGTGGAATGCATTGTCGGGACCTCCCGAACTGGCTGCATGCATGTACAACACCTCATGTATGGTATCTACTGTATCACACGCGATTGGTCAGCTGTTGTTGGCTCAAAATGGCCCATTTTGGTATCAGATAATTCACGAATGCAGACACATTCCGACTCCTTGTTGTTGTTGATGTTGCTGAAAGTTTGTTGATCAATAGCAAGCAGGTGATTCAAGTAGGCCATGTTTTCCCTTTCTTTTATTCTTCGCACAAGTCAAAGGCACATCAGAAGCAAAGAACAGTAACCATGATCAGCACAAAAGTATCATTAACTATCTAGACCTGAAATTGCGCCTTACTGCCCATTCGGGACCCCTGAGGGTGATGTTGGGAAACCAAGCGAAACCAACAACCAGAAGCCAGCAGGCAGAGGCTTGGATGAGACGCTCCGCTGGTGCCAAGTCAGGCCAAACTAATTACAACAAACTTGAACTCCTCTATCCCCAAAATACCCAAAGCAAAACCCAAACCCAAGAGCAGAAACCAAAAGCAGAAAGCAGCCATTCCTCCTCTATAGTCAAACGCCTGAAAATCCAAAAGCAAAGACCCAAAAGCCGAAACCAAAAACAAAAATCAAAAGCAGAAAGCAGAGATTCCTCTTCTATAGTCAAACGCCAGAAAATCCCAAAGAAAACAACCCAAAAGCAGAAACCAAAAAACAGAAAGCAGAACATTCCTCCTCTATGGTCGAACGCCAGAAAATCCAAAAGCAAAAACCCCAAAACAAAGACCCAAAAGCAGAAATCAAAAGCAGAAATCAAAAGCAGAAAGCAGACATTCCTCCTCTATGGTCAAACGCCAGAAAATCCAAAAGCAAACAACCCAAAGCAGAAACCAAAGGCAGAAGCAAAACCGAAAACAAAGCAAGAACAGAGCAAGACACGAAGCAAAACTTGAAGCAAAACAAGAACAAAACACGAAGCAAAACTCGAAGCAGACCAAGAGCAAAACAAGACAAAAAAAACACACACCTGAATGATAAGAAGATGGTACCTAAAAGTCAAGTCAGCAAACAGAGAGAGAAGAGTGTGAACTTACCGACGATCTAGAGACCCAGGTCGAGTGGCCCGGAATGTGACCGAGCGCACCCTTCCCAGATCCCCAGACTTCCGAGGCCTCCCACCGGCTTTCTCCAGCTCAGCTCGCCTGTTCGCCTCAGAGAGACGGAACGCTTGAAACCGGGCATGGAGGGTGCGACCGGAGTTCAGCAGGCGGCGAGACTGATCGAGAGCTTCCGACATTGCTGCCTTCGGCTCAGCAACCCGACTCACCACCTCCGGACGCTTGTCCGGCATCGGGGGCTTGGTCCCCTCAGCGAAGCGCACCTGCTTGCGCTTCGGGGTTTTGTCTCCCTTTGGGCGCTGCCCCTTCAGAATCGGCTTAGGCTCCGGTCCCATCTAGGTCCCTTCGCCGTCCACCTCCTCGTCCGAGACAGGCACACCAAAGTTCGACGCTGCTGTTAGTATGTGGGCAAGATCAGCAGCAATTGCTCGGCAAAGCTTGTCAATCTCCGCCGCGATGGCCCAGATCGCGACGTCGATGTGGACAATTGCTGCGATCAAACCTAGAGAGAGAAGGAAGGTTAGTCGAATCAGGAACATCGAAAAACCAGAGAGGGGCGGAAGGGGAGACTTAGCAGCGGAAGAGGAAGTCATGTTGGTTGTTGTTGTTGTTGAGTGCAGTTGTGTAGCAAAAAAAAGTCGTGGTTGTCAGCAAGTGCAAAAGACAATTGTTGTTGTAAGAGGAAAGAGAAGAGAAGAGAGAGAAGTGCGAGGGGACGCGACCTAGTATTTAAGGGACCCACGCTGCCTGAGTACGTAATCAAGTTTCACATGTCATGGCCTGATTTCTGAGCAAACGTGTCTACTCAGCTCCCTCTGACCCACAGGAAGTTGTGGGCTTACCAGAAGGAGCTGTAATCCTGTCAGAAGGTCTACCAGAGAAGCCCGGGGAGTAGGACTTTGGAGGTGTTGAGAGCAGTATTGTGCCAGAACCAAAGTCAGGTTATAGTGAGCAAGGTCCCTAAAGGGCCGGCGCTAATATGACTATGGGGCTTCACATTAGAGTGTACCTGAGTACCTGTAACTACCAGCTACTGGAGAGGCAGTCAAGAGTTACAGTGAGACTTTCTAGCTAACTATCAAGTGTAAAATGAGGAGTGTCGGGCGCCCGACGGGTCGGGCTACAGCAGTTCTTTTCCCTATAAATTGTGCAGTAAAACACCCAACAAGTAGCATTTCAGGAGGCCCTAACAGCAGCGCAGGCCTTGCAGCTAGTGGATGGCGAGTGCTTGAATGGGAGTTGAGGTATCTGTGTCGAGCAACAACAATGGCAAACATCACCACTTTTTCGATGTCAAGTAGTGAAAGACGTTCAGAAACGGCCTGTTGTCAAATTAAGCTTGCATATTGTATAACATCCCATTGGTCAGCCTTATATGTGGAGTGGCTGCACCCCTGTCCCGAGACTTCTTGGCTTGTCATCCGGACCCCGGACGCATGCCTCGCGGCGACCACCGGCGGCTGCGATGCACTAGCTAGCGCCGGGAAGGGCTGCATAACACATGTGCATTCGTCTGAACATCGATAGGGACGAAGTATTGATATGCGACATAAGGGAGGACCTGTGAAAAGAGGACGTCAGCGGTGGTGTGTATCTAGGTGAACCAGTTGTTGAAGCTGTACGTACCAGGCAGAGGACAAGGTGCAAATGAGACATTGCCGACACCTGCAAAGACCAAGACACCGTAGGACAAGGCAAGGACAGATAGATACAGCTCAAGACCACGTCTTGCTGGGTGCGAGCATGGGTATAGGGAGATGCCGTGGTGCAAGGTGGTCTCTCCTACTTCCAGTTCCTCTTTTCTTTCCCCTTTTCATCATGAACAGACACAGTTGTTTGCAGCCACGCTTTCCAGTTTTCATCTGTCGAAGCCGTCACCAATTCTTGACATTCTTATGGCACCAGTGGATACGATCAACATATGGCTACCCTGTATATAAGTCGGACTTGGTCCTCTTTCTTCCTTTTTTCTCTTCTCCTCTTCAATCAATCAAGACTTTCACCACCACCATGTCGTTCACCGTGGTCACTATCTTCCGTATGGTTCAACACCATCAACAGAAACCACATTCTGATCGACTTTTCATCATCAAACCTCTCTACATTGCACTTGACAACTTCTACAACCATCAAAATGCTCTCCACTCTTGTTCTCGTCGGCGACTTCGCCATCGTCTACACCATCGGCATGATGCGCCTTCTCTTCGAGCTATTTTTGTACCTTGTCACAGGCAAGACAACCCTACTTCAAAGGTAAGCATCAACATCTCCTTCCATCATCATTATCATCGGCCCGCGCTAACTTTCATTCGCAACAGGGACAGCAGCAGCGGCTTTGAAAGCAGCAGCAACAATGGCAGCAACAACAGCAGCCTCAGCAGCAACAACAACGGCAGTGCCCTCATCCGCACCATCAAGATCAGCCGTGGCGGTTGACCTGCTGCCTGCCATTCATGTTGCCTTCAGAGACGCAGACTTCACTCCGGTTTCAATGTATAAGCTCAAGCATGATACGGTTTTCAACCCTACAGGAGTCAGTTGCGGCTGGTAGGTCCAGCACGCTGATGGCCAGAGGATTCAGGCTTTCACCGGCCCTCAGACGGTAATGCACGAATGAAATATCGACATCGCACAGACCGACCCAGCGGCAAACTCTCGGCAACCCATCCCGTACAACCCTCTCAAGTATCTACGTGAGAGCATGAAGATGCTAAGGTGTTTTTGAAAAGGCCACTTGAAAACAGGCGCAAGAAAGGGTACGTGAGGTTTGCAGTAAACGAGGAAAAGGGATTTGCATTAGACAAGGGAAAGGAGTTTACATCAGACTGAAGGAAAAGTTTTGCATTACTCTCGGGGTTGGTTAAATGAATACAATGTTGCGTTTCTCTTCTTCATTTGCATGGTCTTGTTGTGCTTTTTGTCTTTGGTCACACAGGGTCTAGGATGCCTTCCACTGATTCCGTCATTAACGGCTGTATTGTAGGGAGGTTTTGCGCGGTTGACATAAGATAACAGCTAGACTCAATTGTTCACTGAGCGCAACGCTTGCGAGCTGACAACGGTTAATGGGATTATGGACATGGACCAGGCACGCGATCGAACCGTCGAAGAATAGGCGGATTATCCGTTAATGGTCCCAACGCGCGCCTTTGCCACAGCTAAAGTCTTGATTGCCACGATAATTGTCATCATGGTAAGCCTCTACAATCTACAATCTAGCCCTGGTTTGTTTGCTAGGTAATCTGGTACAAAACAGCTAAAACTTTACTGACTATCTGTAGAACAGATTTTGGCTTTCTATCGACTATCTCAGTCTTAAAGGCCTATCTGCCAGTCTGGAGGGCCTTAAAGGAGATCAAGAGAGGCACTGGAGGATGTCCATCAGAGGTTTCTGTAGCGTCACAAACCCTTGCTTACCATTGTCCCATATCGATCTACACGGAGGAGATTATCTCTTTTGAAAGACCAATGAATAAGAGCTCCAGAAATTCCCTGTTCAACCTCTCATCGAAATGCTAAACTACCTCCACCTAACAGACAAACGGGCAACTCACGATGTTAGCCACCCAGCTCGTTGTCTTCCAATCACTCGGTTCGATTGCGGCGAGCGTCCACTACGATATCGCGATCCGGGCTATCGAGACATCGATTGTCAATAGCAGCCATAAGGGCAGCAACAAGAGGAAGGGAATGTGGGGCAGAGAAGGATACAGGCGGAGCAAGAAAGGAAGATCAGAAGGCAGGAGAGAAGAGATTTATTGTTGAGCGGGCGCATAGTTTGGGGAACGAGCTAAAGGGGGGGAGAGTCTTGCATGAACAGTGGACGAGAACTAAAATGGAATGCGGGAAACGGGCAACGTTGAGAAAGCACTGGAGTTCAGGCAGTCATGCTGGGACAGAGGTGATTACAGATTCATCGTTGGCTAGGGCCTTTTGGATGTGATGTGAGGGTGAAAAGAAACGACGGAAAAGCATTGAGGCCACAGCCCAGCGTGTTGAGAATGGAACAACAAGAAGAGTTGCGACCACAGTCAGAGAGTAGTTGCTGAGAGGCTGTGGCAAGAGATGAAAGACCCGGATGGTATCATCAAGAGGAGTAATCAGGACAATTCTTAGGCATCGTTTCGCTTCAGACATGGATCAGTCTTGTATATAATCAGGGTCCCACATTCTCTTCATGTTCCGTGTTCTGTCTTCCTCCAGATCAACACGTCCATCACCATCTCGGTGCCTTGTTCAGTATCAGCTTGTGTCTATTCTTCTGTTTACTATGTTTACTTCGACGCGGTGGTGGTGATGGCATCGGTGTTTAGATCATCGAGATACGGGACGAGGTTATTGGCAATAATCGGACGCAAAGCAGAATCAGGCGGTGTCGGTTCAAGTTGAGGTTTGTTTGTTTCGCTGGTTTCCTTGTATCGGCGCGTGCATGGAGAGGAATGAATAGCGGTTGTAGGTCCTTAAGGCTATACCTAGATTCTTGGTATCGGCTAGAGCATTGCGTCTGTCAGTACGCGTGAAATAGCGAACGGAAGGAGACCAAACTCCCTCTGCTCCAAACCTTGAGTTTCGGTAGGCAATGTTTAACTTGAATCATGAAAGATGGGGATGATGATGCGTGTCGGTCTTAATGGAGAGATCCAGCTAACTCAAGCTAGAGGGAATTGCCACTGTAGGTATAGCTGGCAATACCAAGCATAAAGGTCTGCGATTTGCGAAGGAGTAGATTCGAGAAGTGCCAGAACCCTCTATCAAAGACAGGGGTGCAGGGCAAAGAGCCCTTGCTGCACTAGTAGACTAGCGGTCTGATAAACAAACGCCCAGAAACTTCTCGTACAATGTGACTGACCAGTGTGTATTAGCTCTTGGCCTTATCAGCCTCTCTTCACGTTCGTCTGCCCTAAGGGATTCCTAAAGTTGAGAGCCGACCATAGCCATTTGGGTGCAAGTTGCTTGATTCGGACCGGATCCTTTGAAATGTGTCAAAGGCTCAGCATCACAGTCTTTGGTCTACCAAAATACCGGCCCTCCAGGGTGCTCGAGACCATGACTTGTCGTGTCTGGGTATCCGACAGCTTTGTTGTGTTTGCCTTTCGTTTCGTGGGTTGGGATTGATTGGTTTGGTTCGCCTCGGGTCTGGCGGTTACGAGGAGACCACTGCGGATATGAAAAGGCTAAGCGCTCTCGCTAATCTTTTTGGTGACCGAGGGCAATCCCACTGGCGACGATCGTAGTGCGCGAAGAGGCGCGCTGCGAGATGCCCTCGATGGGCTCGGACGTCTTACCCTCCGGGCTCGTGCATTTCGGACGTATTGTCACTCTCGGTGTACAGATCCTCGATATTCTGGCGCGCAACGACTACATCAGGGAGCTTCGCGGGCGTCACGGCGCACTCCGCGGAGCCTCGATTGACGTACAAGCCCGATGTCTTGCGCAGGGTGACGGATGTATGCACTTGATAGCGACGTTCGTACTTGGATTCTTGAGCTGGGGAGCTTGGAAGCGGGTCGGTCGCTGGAGAGAGTCCTTGCCGTGAAACAAGCAGAAAGACGTGCTCAAAGCTCTTTGATAGTTCACAATCAATGAGTAGAAATTCGATAAAAGAGAGCAATACAGATTTGGTTGGTTATATTGACATCCCCACCAACTGGTCCTCGGGTAGTCTCTAGTAGCAGTTGGAGAGCGAATACGTCGGCATGTGGTGCCAGTTTCATTGTCTGCGGTTGGCGATCGGAGTCAAACAACTGGAGACCATAAGCCCATTTCTTGTAACCCCTGTTGCCTTGTGCGGTAATAATGTTCTTGGGCGTCAATACAGATGGCAGCCCCCTTGATCAGTGCCAGTGGAGCCGGGACACCACACCTGAACAGTTTCTGCTGCGATTGACAGTTCCCAGTACCTTCCAATCCTTCATTTGATTATATGATTCGTAGCATTTCTTGGTTTCCACATATGACCCCTTACTAAATCACACTTAGAGAGTGGCTGTGTACGTACCCTCGAGATCTTAACCTTGTTATACCCTCTAGGCTAAGCTTGCCGTACAAAGCAAACAATATTCACCTTGTTACACGATCTCTTCCTTGGCATGTAGAGCGGTGAGATATGTCAACATGGGGAATTTCGAATTGATCTTACAATTGAGAGCGTTCAACGTACATACACACAACATGTGTTTATCGATTCGCACCTCCTCCCTCCTCTAATAGATAAATAGGTACTGAATACATATACCTGATACAGACATTGATGAGTATGACGACCAGAATTCGAACAACTGCCCTTTCTACATTTCTTCCCCGGGCACATGATCCGGAACGCAACAGTAAATACCATATCAGTCTACTTGTTCAAGACCAAGGAAAAGTAGACAGTGAACACATCAATGACACACTGACATGTTTTTGTGATTGTTTCAGCCAGCTGACAAGTCAGAATGCGAGAGCTGACCAAAGATATCGCTCTTGTCAGTCGTCGAGCGATCCCTCAGACTGATCATCCTCCTCCTGGTTTGACTCAGCATCAGTGTCATCGTCCAAATTGTCGTCTTCATCGCTTGTTTCGCCAAAATGGATTCCTCCATTAACAAGACGCCAGTTCAGCCAAGCATCACTACCTTCGTTGTCATCGCCACCCTCAACGCCATCACCACCCGCGGGGGAACCCCCTGTTCTGGCCGGGTATTCGTGTACACCGTTCTCGCATTCTGCGACACATGTAGTCCGAAGCTCGATAGTATCACGGGGCGGCTGGTGTCTCAAAGCAAGGCCAGAGTCCTCCAAAAGAACCGATCTTCCATGCGGCAGACTTCTCACCGGTCGACGAGGCCTAACTTTGCGAGCCTTCGCGGATCGAAGAGACTGACGCACTCTCTCGTACATCAGGTCAGGATCGGTGTCACCCGGAACCGGCCTATTCCAGATATGACACCAGTACCCAGAAAAGGGAAGATCTTGAAGCGCTTGATCTGCATCTGGACCAGTAAGCTCCTCCCAGACTAGTTCCCATCCAATTGTGCAGTCTTCGTCAGTGATGAACTCCCCACATAAATAGCTGTATTGGGCCCAGAGTGGCCACAGACGACTGCCGGAAAATAACCGCGAGCCAAAGTCAAGTCTGTCCTCCCAATCAATAGTATCATCAAGGACATCTTCTTCATAGTCGTAGAGAATAGTGACAATAGTCTGCGTGGTGCCGAGACAGTTGTTGAAGAGTTTGTCCAGAGCACACCACGTGCATATTGCTGCGGGTGCATTCTTGAGAATATTGAAGCATTCCTTATCCTTGTCAACCATGAAGAAGTCGAGATCTCGAACAAATGCATGTTTGACGAAGCTCATATCCTCTGCGAGGGTAAAAGCAGTTGGGTTTCCATATTCCTCCGTGAAGTCTTGAAGACGGAATTTGAACATTGCGCGACATGTGATCGAATCGATGTAAAAGTAGTCCATTGACGGTCGCACGATGATGTTCATGTCGAGGTCCCAGGCGCGGATACTGACATAGCGCTGATTGCGGAGGGCCGCAATACGTGCCTCCTTGCTGACTCTCAGAAGGGGGTTCGAGTTGTACTCTACCAGACGGTCGTTTTGGCAGTGTCCCTGGATGAAGATGTACGGACGCAAGCG
Source organism: Neurospora hispaniola (assembly GCF_033458365.1). Classification (NCBI taxonomy): domain Eukaryota; kingdom Fungi; phylum Ascomycota; class Sordariomycetes; order Sordariales; family Sordariaceae; genus Neurospora; species Neurospora hispaniola. The sequence goes on along the minus strand of NW_026944415.1, from coordinate 1,323,042 downwards.
AATGTTTGTGGGATCAGAATGGTCGTCCGGGTCGTCCATGCCCCAGATCAGTGTCCAAGCAACGGATGGATTGTCTTCGTAATCATTCAGGAATTCTTCCCAAATCATGAGGCGTATCTCGTACGGAAAGTTGGAGAACTGGTGAAACTTCTTCCGCAAGCGCTGATTGAGTCGTTGGGATCTTGCTTTGCGGGAACTGGGCTGCGGCTCTTGGGCGGTGCTCAGTGACCGCGTGGTCATCTTGTGGGTGCGCATCTCGACGGCGCTGTCCATTTCAGGGGATTGAAGCCCCAGAACGGGCAAAGGGGTTGAACAGTAGACAGGTCCGGGTTGAAAGGAATGAAGTATGGGAAGAGTTGATTCGAAGTACGAGGGTTAAGGAGCTCGACTTCAATCCCGTGCGACGGAATCGACTAGAAGACGAGGAGTGGGAGGAAAATTTTCGATCGAAGGGCGGAAAATTAGGCATCCATGACAGACGTGCTCTTTGAAATAGTCAGAGGGAAGGAGCAAAGGGTCATTCAAGTGACTCTTGCTTGTCAAAAGCGGTCAACAGATGAGTGTCCCAGTTGCAGTGGTTGAAAACCGGGAAGGCAGGCACGCCTCAAGAGTAGTCAAACACCCCACCCTTCGAGGTCCAGCCCCCAGGCCTACACGTAGTGACCGTGGCCCACTGACGAGTGTACCGTAGAATTCAAGTTCTGGGGGATAGCTTTCCAGGGAAATCAGGCATGGTCTGTAAGCATACTGCAAAATGCCTCATGCCCACCAACATTTCTATGGAAGACGATGACTCTGAATGTCTCTACCCTCCAGTGCCTTGGAAAGATAGGTAGAAAAGGTGAGGTAGGGTACAAGATGGATCGAAATTACAGCTGAGTGCTCCGGGGTGGCAACACCTCTCCCTGATTCTATCTTGCGGGCATAAAATGTACATATTCGGGCAGGATGCTTCCAGATCCTGCCTGGTTTTCCCAGAAGTTCAAAAGCTATCCCCCGTAATTCTACGGTAGGCAGGAATCTTTGATGCAGTTGGAAATGTTTGCAGATGATGTAAACGCAAGGCTGTGGGTTGGTGACAGCCTGCCTAACCTTCCTTGCCCTGCATCACCTTGTGTAGAGGTACCAAAGCCTCGGGCTATTATTTTGTATCGACCATGTCCACTTGCGCCTTGGTAGATACATCTCCAAACTCGGATGTCTCTCGGCTACTCATCGGGGCCGTCCCAAACCAACACCAACCCAGTGCTGCGAGGGGCTAGGGCCTATTTTCTTTCCAGCGCGTGTGTTTGCTTTGATCCTTGACGAACCGACACTGCTATAAGGAAATCTGACCTCTTCAGAAGCGTGATTAATACTATTTTGGTCGCCCGCTCGAAAGTGACCACGATCCTAACCATGATGCCGAACACCGACCGTACCTATAAAAGCACCACCTGCCACCACAAGACCGACCGCAAGCATGGACAGAAGCGCGACCGTAACCGCAGCCACGGCCACACCCCCCTATCTTCCTCACGTCGCTACTCGATACCGCCCACTCCCTGATTCGATGATCGTGAAAGCTACCGATAGCGAGCTGAAGCTCAGGCCCTGTTGGTGTAAATGGCGAACTGAGAACCAAGCCAGTGGTAGGCAGACCATACGGGCACGCCGCACGTATATAGCGAAGTGTCGTGCGATATTCAGTTCAAAAGAAGGCAACAAAGGTACTCGGATGGGCTTAAAACGTCGTTTTAGACCCCAGGCTTAGCGACTTTTGAATCAAACCACCAGATACTATTGGCCCAGGTAGAGCCTGGGATATTGAAAGGGCGTCGCTTCTAGCCCCAATGACCGGGGAAGTGAATAGATGGACAGATATGCCAGAGAGGATGAGAACTGAGAAGCATCTGAGGAGCTTTTATAGCCATTCTGCAGGACGAAACTTCAATAGCAAGCGACAGAAGCGGTCAAAGGCCCTTCGAGCGGTCAAGAGCATATTCGTGATCTCATCCTGAATCGCTTCCTCGCTCTCGATCTCGCCTCCAGTACAAGAACTGAGAACGTCCATGCCTGTCATAGCAATGTCCTCCCTGTCGAGGTCCACTACCCGAAGCTTAGGACATGATGCTCCCCATCTAGTTTCTCGGGTTGGACATCTGGGCGGCTCAGTAACTCCACGTTCTGGGTTTCTCTGCCCCTGATACCTCCAGCACTTGCCAGCCCCCTTCCGCAGGCCAGCAACTTTCATGCACCCGTTGGGCAAAGCTCGTCTTAGATGGCCCCCAGTCCCGAGTTGCTGTCAGTGCAAGGCCACGCAAAGAAACAACAAATCATTGATCACCTGCTTCGTGGTAGCATGTGTTCTCCCGTTGATGTCTCTACTGTGGTATCACAGTACCTAGGTGGTCTACAAGTCTAGGATCTCGGATCTTTGGTTGGGACAATTTCTAATGGTTGGTGTGAATGATGATGGCTTTGTTGTGTCCTCCCCGTGGTTCAGGCCGCTGTGGACTTCAGGCTCTTACAGCTCTCTGCTGCGGCGCTCGCTCCTTGATTTGTGGAGGACCCAGTCTCAGCCAGGCCGGCCCTGGCCTAGATCGTTTGTTGAAAGTATCTCCTCCAATAAGACAAGGCGATCCAGACCAGATGATGGGTGATTTTTGTGTCGGATAATTCAAGCTTGGGAAAGGGCTCGGGGGGACGAGGCAGAGTACGCCCACATTCTGGGGTTTGGAGGTGGTTTGGAGGGGTTGGTCACGACTGCCCACCCGACAGCGGCCGGCACCAAAGCGGCGATTGTACATAGGTACCTTATCGGCTAATCAGGCTTATAAGTACCTCCTAAGGTAGACGGGCTAGTAGAAAACATCCATGGTCAGGGGCATGGGGTTCTACACCAGTATCAGTTGTAAGGAACATCTTTTCGTGATGTCTCGTTTGCGAAGATCGACTAAATCTTCAGCATGGACTGGAGCGGTACACCCATTCGAATAATTACCGGTTACAGCATCATGCTGTTGCTGCTTCCATGAGACCGTGGCCTTCCATCAAGCATCACCAGGATACCTGGTATGAATCGATATGAGCTTGTCATGTGGCTTCAACCCTAAAACCCCATCCTCTCTAGCATCATGTCCAAATAACCATCCGATTCCCAAACTCAGTGCATCAAAGAATTCGTCAGTTTGCATTTACCCACGCTGGTCTCACATCTGTCGAGTTCTGATACCGAAGCCAGGTCGCTCCTTCTTCTCTCCATTCGCGATTACTCTCGACTTATTCCCCATCGATAATTCCACATTTGCCATGGCTACCTCTAGGTACAATGGCAGACAGGACAGGACCGGTTGAAGCCTGCCTCCGCTCACCAAAACAATGGAGAGCAGTACAAAGCGGGAGCAAAGTCAGAAGGACATCTGGAATGACGACATGACCACATAGTGTAGATCCCATCTTGTTCCTGCCAGGCAACGAATGGGGAGATCTCTGGACGCGTACGCTCGGGACGGATGCAATGCAGATCATGGTGTGTGCTGTTTACTAACTCGTTCCCCGCACCGGCACCACCAGGCACAACAGGCAGCTTCCCAGCATCCTTTGCAGTCCGAGTCCAAGAAACACAACGCAACACTTTTGACCGACCGTCTTGAAGGCACCACCCAGCAACCATCTGCACTTCCGCCACATCGGGTCGGACTTCATCTCGGGTGACACACAGAATCTGGATGACGTCGCCGTTACGGATGTCTACCAGCTGACTTGTCTGCATCTCCGCATTGTCCTCCTTTCCGTGCAGCAACAGCAGTGCCATCATGCTGCCCATGGGAAGGAATAAAGTGTGTGCCCTCTTCTGTTGAGCGATCCGGGCGATTCTCTCGCTGTTCTCCCTTTCATCAACATATCACCAACCGGCTTCTTGGGTAGTTGAACTCGGTACTTTCAAAGCAACATGATCCATCCAGAGCAAGTCGCCGACATGCTTCGGCCCACCACATCCACCACATCTAGCCATGTGCCGGGACCAGTCCCGACCGTGGTCCGTACGTCTCCCGTCCCCGTCTTCTTGGTTCTCTCCTGCTAGACTGAATTCCGAGACTAACATTACGTGAACCAGCTACTCCAACAGAGTATCAAACCCTTGGCGAAACAGGCCACCGCACTCTATGGGTGACCTTCGCCCTCATGGTTCTCTCGTCGGGCATCTTTGCCCTCCTGTCGTGGAACGTGCCGACCTCGAAGCGTCTGTTCCACGTCATCACAACGCTCATCACCGTCGTTGCCTCGCTCTCGTACTTCGCCATGGCCACGGGCCACGCCACCACCTTCAACTGCAGCACCGCCTGGGACCACCATAAGCACGTGCCCGACACCTCACACCAGGTGTGTCGCCAGGTGTTCTGGGGCCGCTACGTCGACTGGGCCTTGACCACACCGCTGTTGCTGCTGGAGCTGTGCCTGCTGGCCGGCGTTGATGGCGCTCACACGCTGATGGCAATTGTGGCGAACGTGATTATGGTGCTGTGCGGCCTGTTCGCGGCGCTGGGAGAGGGAGGAAACACGGCGCAGAAGTGGGGATGGTACACCATTGGATGTTTCTCGTACCTCTTCGTCATCTGGCATGTGGCACTTCATGGCAGCAGGACTGTTACAGCCAAGGGACGTGGTGTCTCAAGGCTATTTACCGGTTTGGCTGTGTTTGCGCTGTTGCTGTGGACTGCGTATCCCATGTAAGTGCTTCATTCGTAATCGTGTGCTTCCTGGTTGTTGCTAACAGGACCACCTTTCACAGTATTTGGGGAATCGCCGGTGGTGCTCGCAGAACGAATGTCGATACCGAGATCTTGATTTACACCGTTCTCGACTTGCTGGCAAAGCCCGTGTTTGGCTTCTGGTTGTTGCTGAGCCACCGGGCCATGCCCGAGACCAATATTGACCTCGCCGGCTACTGGTCTCATGGCCTTGCTACTGAGGGTAGAATCCGCATCGGCGAGGAGGACTAAGCGGCGATCATTGAAGATGAAGGTTGAGTACGTGGTAGACAATGGTGTAGGGTGTCGGAGACGCCTTGGGTCAATGCATGCTGGACTTATTGTGGGTATTGGAGCGTTTAGGTTGAGGAACAACTTGAGTCGGCTTTCTAGGCTGGAGACGGACGCTGTGGTCATTTTTACGGCAATGAACGAATAGGGGAGGTTTTTGACAGTCATTTTTACTGCGGCTAAAAGTGTGTATAATCATAACAGCTTATTTTCGAGTAAACCTACGGAAGACACAAATGAAAGAAATTGCATTGGACCACAAATGGTTCTTGTCTTGCAACTGTTTTGATCACCGTGGGCGTTCAACTACTGTTAGAGTTGCCTTTTCCCTCCCTCTACCGAGGGGCAGCTTGCCAGGTCGATATCAACTTGAGCGAGGCATTAGGACCATCAGCCATCTCTTCATCAAATCATCCAACACGACATTACAGCCGCATCACAGATCGCATAATCCCATGCTCCATGATACCCTACACAACTGCAGATTTAATGACGATCAAAGGCATGTGAACGAATCAATCACCTTCTCTCTGCAGTACAGCCTGTGTTTTTTCCGCAAGTGCTCAGGCGAGAATCAAAGCTATCATGAATTACATGACAATGATGAGCACTTGCTTTTTCCCCAAGTCCTGATCAAACCCAGAATCAGCATGCGTGAATGTGCAGATATCCCTGTTTGTACATATGATCGCTCAACTAACTTCTAGTTGGCCCCGTCACAGCCAGGGACGGGTGAGTTGACGTTGCATCCCGCTATAAAGGTCGCAGTTAGTTATGCGGGCTTTTGTTCCTATTTTCCGCTGTATTTTCGAAACCGTTATCTCGACAGGGCAGCGGGCACTTTAGGGGAGGGAGCTTCAACTTCCATTCTTTTGAAGGTAGGTACCTTGGTGTCCATCAACGGGCTTCACAAATTCTTCCAAAACGATGGAGTCACTTGTGGCATGAATGGTCACTCTGTAAATGCTTTGCTTGTGTGTTTTCCCTGCCGTTCCCGCTCCCGCTCCCGTTACCGTGGCCCTTTTGTTGCCTTGCGTACTACCTTACTTCATATGTATATTTCCCTCGTCATTGAAGAGTATGAAACCGTTGTCGGTCGGTTAGACGCCTCATCAGATCGTACATACCGTTTCTATTGACTGCATGGGTAGACGGGACGGAGAAGTTTACTTTGAATCGAACATGACTTCTTCTTGACCAACAAAAAGAATCCTGTGCCACAACATATGATAAGGTCAATGACGGCTCCCCCTTTGGTGAAGGAGTCGCGGAAATATATGAACAGAATCAGTAGCTCTAGTGGCGGTGACAACTCTTTCTCGTTGCCGGCTTAAGCCTTGAGGCGGATATCGTAGCGAAAAGGGGGATCTCAACATTACCACCATCTACGGTACGTACACGATACAACAGCAGCGAAGGTGGTTCCCCTCGGAAATAACAAACGTTACATTCCACTTTCTTTCTTCATGAGTGCCCAGTCTGATGCAGGTTAGCGACGGGAGGTTAGGTATGGTTGGTTGCAGTTGCTAAGGTAATTTGACAGGGCGAGACGGGCACTGACACGTACATTCGGGAGGGTTGCATCATGGGAGGTTCAAGGTTGTATCCGTCGAGTCTTTTCTATTTCGGTTTCTTCTTCTGTTTTTCGGTGAAAGTTTGCTATAAATTGCATTTCATAGAGGGATACGGTGTTTCATCATCTTTTTCACCTGCCGCGAACGATGTGGTTGATACAGAGTCCTGCGTAGAAAAAATGACAAACAACTCGGAACTGAAACACGCGACACGGGAGAAACCACGTTTGAACGGGATCTAATAGAAGGGATTGACGTGTTCCCGTCGGGTCCGGGTGTTGCTATTTGTTTCTTTGACGGAAACGACGACGTGTGGAAAAAAAAAATGCTCTTGAGACACCAGAACTCTTTCCAAGGAATGTCTTGACATATGAAGAATGGAATGTGAATATTTCCATCAACAGGATGGAAATGACGAAGGCACTGGAAAGCCCTGCCTGCGTATGTAACATTGTAACGGATGCGCTGTAACTGCGTATCGACTTTAGCCTGAATACAATTGTTACGCTGAATGCTGATAAATACCGGGGTATGGGGTAGAGCTAAGTCCGGATAGGGCAGTGATGAGCACTTTGTATGTACGTGTAAGAGTTTGTTACCGGTAGCAGCTTATCACCGTCTATGCGCAGCGCTCGCTGTCTTCAGAATTTCGGTTACCTCGACGATATCAAATCGTGATGATGGAAGCAGTCCTGGTGTAGTGGATTCTTGAGCACAGAAAGCACAGTGTGATGGAACGGAGAGGCATGAAGCATACGTAAAGCGTGCATGGACTTGTGGTGGCCAGCACAGCGCAACTGTCCGATGCCTCAAATAGCACAGCTCTCGGTTTGCACAACGTCGAGGGCGATGTATGACACAGCGGAACGCGGGAAGCGGCTACTCAGAGCCCCGACCGTTCGCGGCGAAGCTTCAGGGCGCTACGGGCCACGAGCAAGTGTCAAGCGGACCGGACGGTCAGTTTAAGGCACTCGCCCTGTTCGTTTTCTCGCTTCGAGTTCCCGAAACCGTTGGTGAGCCGGGAGGATGGGACTTTGTAATCACTTACCCTTTTTCTCGCACTCAATTTTCTTGCCACCTTTGTTCTTGTTGTTTTTTTCGCGTCGGCCGATACGGCCACCGCCGCCGTAGCCATCAATTGGGGTTTTCGATGCTCGATCACCAGCCATCAGGAATATCGACAGTCTGGTCAACCTTCAATAAAGGCCAACTTCTCCAACTCGATCTGTCCCCTCACCTGATGCTTACCGCCACTGTCCCCATTCGCCTAACAAGCTCTGCCAACGCCACCCGAAACTTGTGGCGTCTGGGGTTAGCAAAGGTTTGCTTCTTATTGGAGTCATCAAGCGGGGTAGACGGTATGCGGAAACTGGCAAATTCTGCGTAGAATCAACAGGTCGAGAATCGGAATGGCATTTCCTGTCTTTCTCGAACGAGGCGCCTCGGCGCTTCACCTGACAGCGCCAAGGTCGATCTTTTTTTTTTTTTTTTTTTTTTTTTTTTTTTTTTTTTTTTTTTTTTTTTTTTTTTTCAAGCGTGCCAGATACCGAAAGCGACTCGAAATCTGATGATGGACAACGTCGATAATAGTCCAGCCTGGGATGTCGACGTTCCAGAGTACACTAGATCTCGTTGTACGTTGGGTCGAGTTTTGGATAGCTAAGCCGTCACCACGATGGAAGACTGGCTAACTGGCTCAACTGGAGCAAGGAGCAATCTTGATGGTCATGATATCTGTTTCGTCGCCATTTCTAGACACAATTAGTGTTTGCACGCTCCTCAGGCACATAATCTGACAGCACTCACACGACCATGAAGTTGTAAGGAGGCAAAGGGGTTGACGAAAGCAGAAACTCACCGTCACAAGATGACAAGACCAAAAGCGTTGCCATGGCTTGACAGAGGGTGCCCTTCGCTGGCACTATCCAAAGCTGATATCTGCTTCTTCAACCTTTCGGCTCGTAAACGAATCATCCTTCGCAATTTCCAAATTCGCTCCCGGATCGCGAATGACAACGCCTTCTTGCTAAAGCGGCACGGTACGGCAGAGTAGCCGATCCTGTTGGTCAGAACACCCCCCAGAACGGCCCGAAAAGAAGACAGAATAGGGAAAACATCCGGCCATCGACCTCCAGTCCTCTGCACCGCGTACCCAATAGTGCCACACACGACCACGACATGGGGAAATAAAAAGGATGCAAAAGGGGAAAGGGGGGGGGGGGGGGGGCAGAGGCCACCAAGCGGGTGGTGGGGCCGGAAGAAGCACGTCGACAGAAAGGGATTGGCTACCTTTACCTCGGTCACTGCCACGCCGTAGTAACACAGGAACGGATACCACTCTAATTTTCTATGTGTCCATCCCAGTCCACCCGTCCACAGCGCCAAACGTCTCAGCAGTCCGTTTTTCTCTCACAGGTAGCCGGACAAGCTTGAATTCCTCGTGGATGGACAAGGCTGACATGAGTAACCTCGTGTAGAACGTATCCGGTCCTGAAGACTGATTTGGAGATCCGGCAAACTACGAGTTGCGATCCAAAACAAAGAGCGCTGGTACCACTCGGAGACCCAGGTCAAACCAGGCGTGGAATCGCAGAAATTTTACAACTGTGGTCGAGTGTACCCAGGCAGCAGACTTGTAACTGGTAAACAGTCAGGGCTGCCTCAGCCTGTCAGGCTACCAAACGATGGGAAGTTTCTTTCACACATCATCGCACATCCTGAGAGAGTCAGGCGACAGATGCAACAAAGGGCGCTTCCAGCCCGCAAAGTGGGGTGCCAAAAAAATCAACAAAGAAAGAAACATTTGTCACATGAGACCACACATTTGCTATCCAGGGGCACATGATGCGGGATACCGTCCAGGCTGGCTGGCGGCCGGATACGTCGAACTGTTCCAACTGTCGGAGCAGTCCTCGATCTGTCGCGTACACCGTAGGTAAGAAATCGAATGATGACGGGGCATCATGTTGCGGTGTGAGAAATACCCAGCCCCCCTCCTCTGGGATCCAAAGAGCGAGGGCATTCGTGCACTGGAAGTGTAATTAGGGCATGTTTACCAACAGGTTTTGCCATCGTGGTCAGTGATAGGAAATCCCAGCGCCAAAAACCTCAAGGCAGCATGAGCATTTCCATACCTCTATCCACCCAGCAATCCCGGATAAAAAGAGCTTTTTCCAGAAGGGCTCGGCGAGCTAGGTAGGTACGGGATCGAACTCTGAGCCAAGGGGGCAACAGAATGGTACACTACTGAATGGTAGTCGAGAACTGACGGTGGTGGCTCAATGGCTTTACTACCTAGGGAGTGAGGGAGTATGCCCGTAGAGGTAATCTCCTAGAGTACCTACTGGACTGTGGTAACGGCGGACAGCCACTCATGTCATGAACACAACTTTTTAGCTCCTTGGCCTGGGCAGGCAAAGCCCGATGCCAAGCGCTGGCGAAGGAAGTTGTTGTGCTGAAGGAAGGAACAAGGGTGAATGGGATACCCCACTGTCGCCGCTTCGGTCCCCTTCCCGCCGGTCTTGCAACTTTTGTCGAGACTTTCAAACTTGTAGTGTACGCTGGAATTAAAGTCACATGCCATTCCCCAAAAAAAAAAAAATGTTATCAAGACGACGACCCAAACCCAGACGATATCATATGGTGGTATTGGGCGGAGATTTCCCCAGATTTGTTGCTCGTTCGTTATTCTCCTCAATCGCACGCGTCAATCCACCCGTCCCATGGGGAAGAGAAAAAAAACCACACAATCATGGGGTTAATCTGGGGAAAACAAGATCGCAAGGTCGGGGCAAAGTGAGGGGATTGGGGGAATGGACTGGAGAGACTGGAGAACAATGGAGAATATTGGAACTTTGGAGTCAATCTAGATGCGAAAGACTCCACAAAAGGACCGTTTACAAGCGGCCCTGCCCTGCACTTGGAGTGGTTTGGGCCCCTGTCGCCCCGGACCACGTTGCCATGCTTGTCCTAGTGGAGGTTGCGCGCGCCGCCCGGTGCCTGACTCCACAGAAATGTTGGGGTCAGCAAGCGTTCTGGATTTCTTTGGGACGAACAGATGGAGGGTGTCTGGCTAAGTGGTGTTGTAACATTCGACGTCGTGTAAGGGACAGAATGTTACGACGATTGTTACCATTGCTGAGTGACGTTGCTCATATAACACAGTCTTATAGAGCAGCGGCTCGGCGCGACTTGGTCGTGGTGCACTGTGATCTGTTTTGGTTCAAGGGAAGGCTTGTTGGGAGCGAATGGCGACAACTGATAAGTGATAATAGCGTCGCCGTCGTGTCGCTGTCGCCAAAGCGTCGGGACAGATGGAGAGCGGAGACCCGGCCCTACGCACCAAGCGACGGCAAGTAACGGTGCCGATGATGCCCAAAACAAACCTGACGCTCCCATCCAGAGAGGCACCGGGTCAAGTAGCCCCGAGTATGGGTACGTGACATGGCGTATGTATGGTATGCGGTATACGAGTCAGTGTTGGTGATACCCCGAACCCAATCATTCAATAACGCTTTACCCGGATTAGTCCGAGTACAGTAGCTGATGATGATGTATGTAGTGCGCCCACAAAAGCGCCGGTACTAATGTGCAAATACTGCCGAAGGATGGTCATTCGTATCTTCTTACCAAGCAGGCGGGATGTTGACAACTTGAACCTTTGGGACACGTCCTTGTCTGGATTCTTGGGGGCTCCTTGTGGGAGGATAACATCGAGCTTGGCCTCACTTGTAACTGGTAAGCAGTGAGAGATGGCTGACTCGTTTGGGCTCCTTGGCGACCACGATGTCAGTTCTGGGCATCGTTCGATACGTACTCTGATGCTCGTGTAGGGAGAAGCCCTGCGAGCATGGTAGGCATAGCTAGAAATGAAAAGGGTATTGTGCTGCGTGCCACCATGATCACATACATAACTTCAGCCTCAAAGTGATCCATGTTGTGGTTGTGGTTGTGTCGAGGAAACCCAGGACCCTAATTCTGAAATCTGGTGGTACGACAAGGCTGGACGGGGTCACTCTGGGTTATACTCGGTCCTTGTGTTCAACCCATTGCAGATTTCATCACTGCTGAAGATTCGATACTGATACTAACTGGGTATTGGACAACGGTGCATCGTTATCAACGTCAGGATCGTCTCCAGTTTCTCTGATCCTCATCAAGGGTTTGACAGCAAAGGGGCAAGAACACGTCCGTGCGACTATTCAACCCACAACACTACGAACTCAAACCTAAAACCTTTCGGCTACTGCAACGAAGATCGTTGGGTAATGTGATTGCGATCATGGGTGACAGAAAAGTCTGGTGCAGGGAACAAGGTTTTGGACGACGAGTTTAGCTTTGTTACGATTGTTACACAGCTCGTTGAAGGAGGCGGGATTTTGTACCCCCCTTCCCGGCTGGCCCATGCTTCTAGAGGATTGGTTCAGGCAGCCGTCAAGGCCGGCCAACAAATATTCTTTCCAAAATTACACGCAGGAATTGTTCCATTCCATTCGACCCTTGAAAAGCCACAGTCAATTACATACAACTATACGCACAGGAAGAACAGAGATCTAAGTCACCTCATACTGAGATTTTGGAATTGGAAGTTTAAAGCCAAAGATGAATGCTCCTCGTTCACTGTGTGTAACGGCTGGGAATATTGAAATGCATCGCTCATGCAAGAGAGCAGAATGGAATAGAAGGGAACTTGAAAGGGTTTTGAAGAGCAGGATGAGAACACTGGAGCCCCGGTCTCGCTTCCTTCTAGAAGCACATCCTTCATCTACACTTTCATCAACGGATGCAAATCATCACCGTCACCATCACCATGGTTTGCCAAGTAATGGGTGTCGCCAACGTCCCGGAAATAATCTTTAGCGTAGTGTGTCATGGCCCAGAAAAGGGGCTTCGAAGATACGTACCGTACCGTAGAAATCATTCCCGTTTGCATAGGGGAATTGTAACCACACCCCACGCGCGAGCTGGACGGGCGTCCACTCGGTCAATCGCCAAGTTGGGAATAGAGAAGTCGCTGTGATAACATCAATCACCCGGGAGCTACGGAACAAGAGTGCCAAGCGAACGTTTCTCCCAGGAAATGCAGCTTTGACGTCTTGGTGGTGATGTCGGGCTGGTAGTGGTTGGGACTCTGGTTGCATGGCGGTGGGACTGGACCTCGGCTTAGTTTTGAGCGCGAACAGTTGACCGAGGCGGAAACGCAAACGGTGTGGAATGCGGGTGATCTGGAGGAGGTCTCTTCCATTCCCGGCGGGCGGTCCGGCTTGTATCCATACCTCTATGATGGATGATGATGATGCCGTCAAGAAGTCGCCCCATGCATCCCGTTGAAGAAGAGCGAAAGAGCAAGACACGTATCGAAAAGAATGAAACAATGAAAGACTGACGACCGGGAGCAAACAATGCTAATTCGGGACTGGACCGAGACCCAAGACATTCCATACCGGGCGGAAGAAGAGTTGAGAATTGATGCGATTCAAGACGCTGTTACTGTAACAAAAACGGGGGGTTCAGCGGTTGTGTCTCAGGTAATTTTGCGTCAGGAATGTAACGCACCGAAACGGGGTTCAGAAGCGCTGTACGGATGCGTTCCTTCACATGACTTTACAATACGGATACGGCTTACCAGGGGGGTAACGATTCAAAATTTCAGCGACATCTCGAGAGGGAGCAGACACAGACTGTTCGAGGCCAAGATCTAGTGCAGACCAAGCTCTCTCGCTCGGCGTTATTCTGCATCTCTCGTGCATGGCGCTGCATGGATGAACAAGGAGGATGGCCACAATCTGGGGACCCCATGGAGAGGGAAGGCCACCCCTGAACAGAAAGATATGGGATGGGATGGGATGGGCCACTCCTCCACCATCCTGCGCCTTTCCAACCAACCCCAGACCCAGCACTCCAGACCCTCTCCACGATGGGACTTTTGCTGGATTTGGGGTAGAATCTTCCTTCTCCGCAACACATGGGAGTGGTCTTGCACGCGACCCCCCGGGCGGGACAATGGCGAAATCCCCAAGGAGCATCTTGCCAAGTTGGGGAAATCGCCCTCTGTCTGGCTCGGTCTGGCTGGTCTAGGTGCGAATCTCCGTTTTCTGACTGGCCGGATCCGACCAAGCCCTCCGCAGCCACCAGAGTCCCACCCTCCCCCGTCTTCTCCAACTTGGGAATCTGTGGGCATGCGTGTGGTATGGGCATGGGGAAGCCGGCAAGGTTCCAGAGTGTAACCACGGGCATGGGCTGTACTAAGATACAAGACCTTGAACATGCAAACTCAATTTACATAAAGAGCTTCGCATCCCGTTTCTCACCCCCTTTTCACCAGCCGCTTTCTCGACTTCCTTTCTGTGTCATCAACAAGTGATCTACCTCCCTTCATCCCCTCTTTCCTCTTCTCGTCTCTTTTTTGCTTCTTCCCTTGACGACAACCAGACGACAAGAAAGGGAAACCAACAAACACAAGAGTCACAACAAACACCATGTCGTCCACCCACGAGAAGGAGACGGCTCCTACAGCGGCCCACATCGGGCTCGCTCACACCCAAGATGTCGAACGCATCGAAGCCCCTGTCACATGGAAGGCCTACCTCATCTGCGCCTTCGCCTCGTTCGGTGGTATCTTCTTCGGTTATGACTCCGGTTATATCAACGGCGTTCTTGGCTCGCAGATCTTCATCGATGCCGTCGAAGGCACCTCCCCCGTCCGCGATGCGCTTTCTGAATCCCACCAGTCCCTCGTTGTCTCTATCCTATCCTGCGGTACCTTCTTTGGCGCCCTCATTGCCGGTGATCTCGCCGACATCATCGGCCGCAAGTGGACCGTCATTCTCGGCTGTCTCATCTACTTGATCGGTTGCGTGATTCAGATGATCACTGGTCTTGGTGATGCTCTCGGTGCTATCGTTGCTGGCCGTCTTATTGCTGGTATTGGTGTGGGTTTCGAGTCCGCCGTCGTCATTCTGTACATGTCCGAGATTGTGAGTTTTCTTTCATTCCCCCCCCCCCCTGACCGGTTTTCTTCCAGGGCATTTGACTAACTATCCAATGTCTGCAGTGCCCTCGCAAGGTCCGTGGTGCCTTGGTCGCCGGTTACCAATTCTGCATCACCATCGGTCTCATGCTTGCTTCTTGCGTCGTCTACGCAACTCAGGACAGGAAGGATACCGGTGCTTACCGTATTCCTATCGCCATCCAGTTCATCTGGGCTCTCATCCTTGCCGGTGGTCTCATGTGCCTTCCCGACTCTCCCCGGTACTTCGTCAAGAAGGGTAACCTCGCTGCTGCTACCAGCTCTCTGTCCCGTCTTCGTGGCCAGGACCCCAACTCCGAGTACATCCAGGTCGAGCTTGCTGAGATCGTCGCCAACGAGGAGTACGAGCGTCAGCTTATTCCCTCCACCACCTGGTTCGGCTCCTGGGCCAACTGCTTCAAGGGTTCTCTCTGGAAGGCCAACTCCAACCTCCGCAAGACTATTCTTGGTACCTCTCTTCAGATGATGCAGCAATGGTGAGCTTCCTCTTTACTCCTTGAGAAAGGCGGATGGACATGCTAACAAGTAACCAGGACCGGTGTCAACTTCATCTTCTACTACTCCACCCCTTTCCTCAAGTCCACCGGCGCCATCTCCAACACCTTCTTGATCTCTATGGTCTTCACCATTATTAACGTCTTCTCCACCCCCATCTCCTTCTGGACCGTTGAGCGCTTCGGCCGCCGCACCATCCTCTTCTGGGGTGCCCTCGGCATGCTCATCTGCCAGTTCCTCGTCGCCATTATCGGTGTCACCGTCGGCTTCAACAAGACCCACCTTGACGCCAACGGCGAGTCCATCGCCAACAATGTCAGCGCCGTCAACGCCCAGATCGCCTTCATCGCCATCTTCATCTTCTTCTTCGCCTCCACCTGGGGTCCTGGTGCTTGGATCTTGATTGGCGAGATCTTCCCTCTTCCCATCCGCTCGCGCGGTGTTGGTCTGTCCACTGCCTCCAACTGGCTCTGGAACACCATCATCGCCGTCATCACCCCTTACATGGTCGGCGAGAAGCGCGGCAACCTCAAGTCGTCCGTCTTCTTCGTCTGGGGCGGTCTTTGCACCTGCGCCTTCGTCTACACTTACTTCCTCGTGCCTGAGACCAAGGGACTCTCGCTCGAGCAGGTCGACAAGATGATGGAGGAGACGACCCCCAGGACTTCGGCCAAGTGGAAGCCTAGCACCACCTTTGCCCACGCGGCTGAGGATGGTATGCTCAACGTCCCTGCTGAGAAGCAGGTTTAAGCTATGAGCTGAGCGTTGACACTACCGAAAGAAAAAAAAAAGAGAAATAGAAAACAAAAGAAAGAGAGAGAAGATGGACAGACACGCACGCTTTCGACCAACACGGCCAGCGTTCGACAGAGAAAGATGATGGATACCCCGCGATTGTATTTTGAGCGAATGATTTTGATGAGCAAGCACGAGTACGAAAGCAATGAAATGCGTGATGGGAATGATTTTTCTGTACATGCGGTTGGATAGGCTAAGAGTTCTTTATGATATCTCTGAAAATGCGCGGGGTGTGTACGATGGCGCTGGTGTGTGGTGGCTGTCCTGGTGTCGTTGTTGTGGTCTTTTCTTTGTCAATCCTCGATACCTTGGTATACCCTCATCGGATACCGTAACTATACCACTAGCCTTACTTAATTGACGACATCAACCGCATATTTTTGAGCCCCTCGTGGTGAAGTGTACACTTGTGTTTACGGTTTGCCAAAACGTTCACGACACCTTGGCAAAGACGCATTGACGGCACTTGCTCCTCCATTGAAACGTGACAAGACTCGTCAACCCCAAGCTCGTAAGTGATGATCGCTTCATGTGCAACACCAACGATTCCACGCCTTCGGTTCACTACTGCGATCGGCGAATTGTCTGTCTCAGCAATTCCTTCCCCATGATCGCCCGGTACCTTGGTCGTTTCGCGGGTTCACGGGCGAGCGGTGTTCAAGCAGCTGAGCAGGCATCTTTGATCTGGGCATCTACCGAGACAGTGGCGTTTTCCGCACTACGCTAGCGCCGTCCAACTCCCCAAAGACCGTCGCTAGCAAGCGTCTAGGCCGATCTCTAGCGCACTCGCAACACAAAATCTTGATAAGAAATCCACATGCGTCAATTGAAGTGGAGGTTCGGCAACCGCTTGGAACCGCCAGAGGCAGATTGACCACTGCATTCATTGCCTTTCTCGCTTTCACTTCTCGGCTCTCGCCCGTCCGACATGTACACTACGCGCTGCCCTTGTGCTCCGAAAAGGAAGGAAAAGAAACAAACACAAAAATCTGCCTGGTCGTACCGAGGCAGTCGAATAAGACACCGAACATGCATGCCTGCGCTCTGATCGGAGGATTTTGATAGAAGAACCCCAAACACACCGCTTCTTAAGCTAATTTGGTTCAGATTGTTTCAGGAGTACCGAAACCAGATTTTGAGTAACCCAGACCCCAAACATGTGAAGCCAGACTCTGCGCGTGCTCTGAGACCAGCATCGTGGCATTTTGCCAGTTGCCTGAAAAGGAAGTGCGGACGTGTGCGCGCTTAACAAAAAAGGGGGCGGGAATCACCAATTGGCGGGGGTGCAACTGAACATGGAAACACAGGAAAGGGCAAATGTAGTTCAATTACGTGAGAGACGTCGTGTTAGGGGGGAGAATCCTAGAGGGCTGACTTGGAGTGTAACCGTAAGACAAAAAGGTGAAGGCGAAGGATGACGGGAACGCGAATTGAAAGCGGTAACAAAAAGAAAGAAATTAAAAAAATAATTGAAAGACAGTGGAAGAAAACCGAGGCAGACGCCCAGCGGAATGCTGATTCCTCAAAGAGTATCATACTTGGAGGTGAGACCTGTGGTACCCATCTCCTATTTTTTTTTCGAAAGAAGTCTATCAGAAATTTCAGTAATCGTCAGGTCTTCGAAACCGACCGTCTGACTGGCGGGCGAGCCACTTTGATGTCCCTGACTTGGATTTGGTGAGAAAAGGTGACACACGATGCGGAAAACGGGCTCAGTTCCGATCCGCGAGTAAGAGTGGCGTGATGAAAATGGATGGCAGCGTCTACAAGAACTGAAAACTGCACTGACTGAAAACAAACAACGAAAAGAAGAAGCGCAGAAGTGAGGAACTTCAGGGTCATTCGCTGCCCCTGGTGTCTGTCAACATCACAATTCAGGCACAGGTCTGGACCCCCAATTTTTTTGGTTTTTTTCAATCTTTGGCTTCCGAAAATCGGAAAGTGGGATACGCCTTACTTGGTACAGCCCGACACGGCACCTCACCCGGACTAGTGGGGGCGGGGGCGGGGATCTGAACAGAAAAAGAAATGCAGTCGTGCATCAACACCAAAGTGATGGCTCCAATCACGACGACATCTACCGATTTGGACAGCCAGCAATCAAGCATATAAAGATTAAGCTCTCGCGCAGTGGTTGAGATGTTCTCCTTTACCAATTCAAGGTGTTGAAACGGAATCCTTCGTTACCGATCTCGCAATGCCGTCAGTCTGATTATTCCCGGCTGCACTGCCCTAAATGCCTTATCTTGTACATATGATGACTCCACTGTGCCCACTGAAGCCGGTGCGCTGATGTGGGCTGGTGGTCTAGTCTCCCGACTTTCCGCTTCCCGTCCACAGCTTTTTTCTTCGGCAGTCAGCTTCATCGCCAGAACGGCCTCCACTTGCCCACACATGACATCACGAGCCGCCGAAGGGGTTTGATGGGGCCCTCGAGAAGCTGGGGGTTATCATTCCCCCGGAAAACCTCCCCCCATGCCCACGACCCCGGCAGCGTCCAGCAAAACACCATCGCCTCCTACCCCGCACAGCGGCAATGCCAATCTCGGTGTCCATTCCACCACCGACACCCCCGGCGCTCGCCTCAGGACCCTCCCAATCTGGATGATCGCGCCCCGAGATCCGTCAACATGAGCCTCTTCCCGCAGGCTGGACCCATATTGCTCGCCAAAATGACACGACAGGTGGATCGGGGATGACTGGATGTCGGTAGGGCGCTAGGCAGCCGAGTGGTATATAGCAAAAGAGCCGCCCTGCCTGCCGCCCTCCCTTTCAGCAGCTCCCACCCTCTTCTATTTCGTGTCGACACCACACCAACACACAGAAATTAACCATGCCTCTTCCTGCTGGAGTCTACCGCGCGGACCACGTCGGGTCCTTCCTTCGCCCCAAGGCCATCCTCGAGACCCGTGAAAAGGTCGAGAGCCAGGCCGCTACCGCCGAGGACCTGCGCAAGGTTGAGGACGAGCACATTGCTACTGTCGTCCGGGAACAGATCGAGAACGGCCTCCAGTCCGTGACCGACGGTGAATACCGCCGCGCGTGGTTCCACATTGACTTCCTGCAGCATCTGGCCGGTGTCGAGAAGCGCGGCCATGTCACGTCTACCAACGTCACGTCGCACGGCATGACTCCTCCCCGACTTGTTGTTGTCGGAAAGCTGGGCCACCCGAACCCCATCCAGGTCGACGACTTCAACTACGTGAACAAGCAGGTGGAGGCGGTCAAGGCCTCCTCAGGCGCCAGCCAGACCGTCACCGCCAAGGTGTGCATTCCCAGCCCGACCATGGTGTACTTCCGCGGCGGCCGCGACGCCATCGACGCCGACGCCTATCCCACCCTCGAGCCGCTCTTTGACGACATCGCCAAGGCCTACCAGGCCGAGCTCGACGACCTGTACGCCGCCGGCTGCCGTTTCGTCCAGCTGGACGACACCAACCTGGCCTACCTCTGTGACGAGGGCATGAGCAAGGAGGCCGCGCAGCGCCACGGCAAGACGCCCGCTGAGCTGACCCAGCAGTGCGTCGACATCATCAACGCCTCCATCAGCAAGAGGCCCAAGGACATGACCATCGGCATCCACCTGTGCCGCGGCAACTTCCGCTCGCAATGGTTTGCCCAGGGTGGCTACGAGCCCGTGGCTGAGACCCTCTTCAAGGGCCTCAATGTCGATGTGTACTTCCTCGAGTTCGACGACGCGCGTTCCGGCGATTTCTCTCCGCTCCGTCACCTGCCCGAGGACAAGATTGTGGTATTGGGCGTCATGTCGAGCAAGAAGGCCGAGCTGGACGACAAGGAGGCCATGATCGAGAGGTTGAAGGAGGCCGCGGGATACTGCCCTAGGGGCCTGGATCAGCTGTGCTTGTCGCACCAGTGCGGTTTCAGCTCGACCAAGGAAGGAAACGATTTGACAGTGGAGGAGCAGTGGGCCAAGGTGCGCCTCGAGGTTGAGATTGCGAAGCAGGTCTGGGGTGACGATCTGTCGCAGTAAGCGTCTGTCTACTTTGAAAAGGAGGTAAAAAAAATTTAGAATATTTGGATGCATTGGCTACGATCCACGCTTTCATTTTCCTAAGATGCATAGCAGTGAAGAAATAGATGGATGGCAAAATACTGCGTGGGAGAGCTGACCAGAAATCAAACCTCGATGCTTTTTCCCTCATCGAATGGGACCTATGCTCTACTTAGTACTAAGATGCATCAACCAAGATCGTTCGTTTCATTGAGAATTGGTGCAGCACACCACACCACTCGAACACCATCCGACTGACTGAACCCTAAAAATGAATTCAGGACACCTAGCCAAGGAGCACCAAGAGGTAATGAGCAGAAGGACACAGCGCCGACCACCGAGCAGCAAGTCAGACCAGAAGTTTGGAAGTAAACCCCCGGCAATGGTCAGCTAGAGGTAGTTCCACGCGGAATGACGGACGCCCCTTTGGTCAGGAAGAGCTACTTGCAGAACGAGGGATGTTACTTCCGGATTGTTCATCGTTCGTGAAGTTGTGGTGTGCAAAAGCCAATCCACGAAGCAGCGCAAGCGGTTGTCATGCATCACCGCTCCTTTGACCCGAAATGCCGATTCGGACCTCAATCGCCATTCCGTCTGTCTCCATGTTGTACAAACCGGCACATGCCCGTCCGCACTTGCTCATCCCTTCGTTTGCGCTGTCCCGTTACCCATAACCGTAACTCTGAGGACCGATGCATCATTATTTGATCAACGGTTATTGTTTGCTTTTTGGACAATGAACGGTCACAATGGAACTACCCTGGAATATCAACGTGGCAGGCGGGATAACCCGTGTTAAAGTCCAAACGTAACCCGTCGTTTCTTTCTTCTATCACCTTTTCTCCCGCTGCCCCCAACGGCGTCGTGGTTTAGAATGGAATCTGACGGGGTATAATTTCACCAAAGAACAAAGCTAGGTGGTATGGCTGGGACATGGAGGTGACTGAACGTCTTATAGGAAGAGGTTCAAGGGATCAGTACTGTGATTCATTCATTACTGAAGAGACTAATCACAGTCCAGCCATGGAAAGAAGAGGCCCGCGTTGTCTTTGATGAATCCTAGTTAGACCCATAGCACCTAGGTCTTTCTACCTTTTTGCTTCCCAGTTGGTCGTCGTCAAGCTATCTGCTTCGTACTCCTCCCGTCTACCTACCTTCAACAGGAATGGCCTCCATTTCGACCACCAGAACCCAACAGAGACACTCACCAAAATGACTTTACCGACCGAGTCCAACTCGGCGGTCACCCGCCTGATCATCGTCTTTACCTTACTGGCTTCCCTAGCCGGCTTAACTCTGGGATTCAGATACTACTGCAAGCACCGCTACGCCAAGCAGCTAGGTGTTGACGACCTCCTTCTGGGTATCTCCTATGTACGTTCGTCATCGACATCCATCTCCTACCCCCAAATACCATGGCACCCAGTTTCCTTTCTAGCACACTTACCTCTACGAATAATAGCTCATCCTCACCGCCGCCGCCATCTGCACCGCCGTAGCCACCCGCCACGGCTTCGGTCAGCACATTTGGACCATCCCTCGTGTCACAGAAGCCATAACGGCAGCCAGGATCGTCTTCATCGGCGGCGCTTTTGTGTTCTTTGGCATCGCCCTGGCCAAGACGTCCATCTGCCTGACGCTGTACAACATCGCCCGAAGGAAATGGCAGAGATGGGCATTGGTGTTTGTGGCCGCTTCGGTGCTGGTGACCAAGCTGTTGTCGGGCATCTTCATCTTTGTCTCGTGCACGCCTGTGCAAAAGAGGTGGAATCCGATGGTGGAGGGGAATTGTTGGGATATTATTGTGCTTTGTCGGTATTGGTCTTTTTCGGGAGGTGAGTTGTCTATTTGGATGGGGAGAAAAAAAAAAAAAAGAAGTCACTGATTGACTGACGGACTGACTGGGTGGTTACTAGCGTGGTCAGCAGTGACGGATTTTGCTTTGGTGGTACTTCCTTGGTGCATCATTTGGCACCTGCAGGTGAAGAAGATTGAAAAGATCGTGCTTGGGTTTGTTCTGAGTTTGGGGCTTCTGTAGGTCTCTTTCCTGGACGGGAATATTGGTCATGCATTGGTACTTATCGTTGTGCTAATAAGACGATGATGCCTAGGACCGGCATCGTTGCGGCCATCAAGACGACATACATCAAAGCTTCGGACCTGGAGAATGATTTTACCTGTCAGTTTGCCTTGTTTTTCTTTGTCGGAATCAGTGAGCATAACTAATTTGTCGTTGTGAGCCAGACGCGGCAGCAGATCTAGTCATATGGGAATCTGCCGAGCTAGCAGTCGCCATCATCGCCGTTTCTATTCCATTTGGCCGCTTGGCGGTCCAAGACTACTTCAGGAGGAAACAAGCACGATCCGCAGGAAACACCACAAGCCAGGCTAATGGGACCCGAAGTACACAGCCGGCCACGTCCGAGTCAACAATGGTCCGGAGGGATGTCAATAATGCTGACGACGAAATGCCCCTTGCCCGGCGTCAACTGAAAGCAAAAGCCAATGGTGGCGTCAGATCTAGTACAGTGTCTCTGGAGCAATTTCTGCGTGAAGCTCCAAAGATGCCGGGAGCGTGGAGAGAGTCGGGAATCATGCTGACGAGGGAAGTTTCAGTTGGAAGACATCGAACAGATGGTTCCGAACAGGAGCTGGGATGCCGAGCCTGGTCACCGCCGCCACCGTCGAATGTGTGAGCAGTTGGAAATCTGCTTTGGCAAAGGTGGGAGTTGGTAGAATGATATGCTTGATGATGACTGCCATAAGAGCTTTGATTGAAATGCAAATCATTGTTTTGTCGAGGACTGAAGGAGGTCGTCAATGTTACATTACAATCTAGTTGTGCCTGAATTGCGGGGAATTCACGCGCTCCGCACAGCAGCCCAGCGGGGTGGCCCGCCCATGCAGCCCTATCACTTGATGTCCACTCCGTGGATGTTACAGCCAGTACATTGTACATACATACATGTATGTACGTTGCGTAATTTACCACTGATCACCTTGTCTGGAATTCTCACCTCCAAATCTGCCCTGGTGTGCGCAGGGAACGCGGTACACTACTTCGGACAGTCGTGACCAATCCTACCTGTGGTTCCTTTGTTTACTTCAAAACCTGATTCAGAATCCCCTGTTTCGATCTTCGATATCCAACTGATTGAATATACCAACTATAGGGTTTGTTCGTCTTTTATGCATTTGCCATCATCCTATCTCACCGGGCGCTCAAAGTGGACGGCGTTGGAACCACGTTTCCGACATCCCATCCCACAACTCGACAAATGTATCTTCCAATAGCCCTGCCAATGGCTGTTTCCTACGAGTCCCCTCGCGCGACTCTTCCAGTATCCCTTTGTGATGTCTCTTTGATCGTCACTCCCGACGTCTCACAAACTCGATCCTCAATCAAATGCTCGCGTGCTCTCTAATCGCCGCTACGGATCGAAGGCGAGACATTGAGCCTCGCGCCGTGACGCTATGCAGGAGCATTACAATCCCCCGTCTTCTGCCTACCCAATTTCTATGATCCAGACGCAAACTGTGCGAAAGCCATGCGGGTCACACCATGTCGTGGGGCTTGTTTCGTCAACTTGAACTCACCAGTGACGGCTGGTGAGAGCCTCACCGAGCGCATGTTGGTTTGATGCGGCTTCAAAGACCAGCTTCGCTACGTTGGCCACATAAACTCTTGTTGCGTGTTTCGTCCTTATGTAGCTCTTGTACCTCGCACTCTGGTTACGCATCTGACTTTCGAAACACCACCGTGAACAGCATGTGGTGTATCTAGCACACCCACACTACTTAATATTATGCCCCTCTATCAAATGCGACACCTAACACTTTGACGCCGACCCGCGCTTCAGTGCCATCGCCTATCACCGGTTTTGCTACGCCACCTTCATTCACGCCTGTGTGCTCGCTCCAGAGATTGCCAGGGAGAGGCTCTGGCTGGCTTCCATGGACAGATATGCCGATCCCAGTCATTACTGCCACACGGCCGCACACTCTACTGTCTTTGACATGTCGGAGGTTACCATTAGGGAGGTCACTCGTGCCTAAGGTCTGCCTGGACTGACCGTAGCCCAATAAAAATAGTCCAACCCATTAACCAGCGCTCTTCGTCGCGTGTGTTTCATGGTGAGTAATTTCGGCTTATACATTGGCCGGGAAACTCGCTCCACTACCCAAACAAAGCTTGACTGAAATGCGGTTGGAAGACATTGTCAAGCGGAAGTGAGGAGATCTCCTCGTTTCGCCTCATCCTGAGCATATATATTTTGAAGACGACTCAAAGTCAGTCATGTGAATCACTTTGCATCACCATGGCACAAGAAAATGAGCGGCTTCTTCATCTTTCCTCCTCTTGTGAAAGTCGTGTTGGGTCCCTCCCCTCCGTGGTCGAGAACCTCTCCACATTGCGTGAGTATACTGCCCGTGTAAGAACTCCACACTGGCACCAATCACCTATGTGGACTACGCCATACTTTCTTCCCCCCCAGCCAAATTTGCAATCTGGATGTTCAATTTTCTGGTGTCTAGCGCTCTCAATATTCACTGCACTGCAATGGAATTGTTATGTGCAGCGACCTCGACTTGAAGTCAGCCACAAACCTGACATCAACTATTCCCCATCGCTTTGAGGACACCGGACGCTACCACGTAAAGAAGTGCCTCTCTTATCTGCCAAGTCATCCTGGAGACATAATTGTCCACACTGGCACAGTCCGGTACTCCGAGGGCGGCCGCATCCTTGCCTGTGGAATTCCACTTTGCGCGGGAGCGGCTCTCCGAGGACATGCCAGAGCATCAGTTTCCGGTACCGCAATGGAGGTTGCCGAGCCGTTGGCCATGTTTGACATCTTTGCAGTTGTGTTTATCGCAATCCCACGCACTTTTGCGTCAGTTTCACAATATTCTCTTGTGATAGTTTCGGATGGCCGTGTATGAGCTCTTCCTTTCTTTTGTTGATTCGTGCCTCCAGTAATCGCCCAGTATTTTTGAAACACTTGGAGGATCACCCACAATATTTGCCCTGATTGTCATTCCGGGATATCACTTGGCTCTTGTCTCAGCTTCCAGTCAGTCGTACCCGGTCATCGACGAGTCCATCACGAACCGATATTTCTGAACCAAAAGTAAGAAACAAGATGTATAATAAGATATTTGACCCTTCAACTACCTTGCCAAATCTCTTTCATGGGTGGAATTCCACAAAGAGGGGGTCTATTGTGCGAGTGATCCGTTGTCGGGTACCTAACTCGCGGGCAAGATAAGATAACGGGGAATTTGTTAGGTTCCATCCCTTTGTTATTGGCGCTTCGAGAGCTGGGGGCTGGCGGCTGCCAGTGGCATGCCATCTGTGGTCGACACGTGCTGAGCCAGGGGTAAAAAACGTGGCGAATGGGCGGCGCGACAGATTGCCTTCAACAACACGGGGAGGACCGAGGATTGGATGGATGTTGGGATCGCTGGTGGCTTATGCCTGGCTTGCCTTGAGACCTGGTGAAGGGGTTGACAGCAAGGGAGGAGGATCACGGATGATCTCGAGGGCAGAGACAAGACGGCTTCATGTTTGTACATAACTGACCTTGGCCAAATACGGCATGAGCTGTGAATTGAAATGTCCCTATTACTGCTGTCCAAGAGCTGAAAATAATCAACAGCATTGTCACAAGGAAGATCTATCTCGACATGACGTGAAGTTAAGCGGCATGTTTTTGTATGCGATAAGAACGGTTACTCAGACACGGCATCGGCGTCCTCACTGTCGATAAAAAGCGCGGACCAAGGCTGGCCCAAGCGCCCAACTCCATCACAATCAACCAATGAGCAGCTCCCATCCCCGGTGTTGTGGAGAAGGCGAGACGTAATCAAGCGTGACCAAGCCCAGTGCATTGCCCACTCCATTCCTCCAATTTTGACTCGGACGGAGACATCAACAAATCTGGAATCTGGAATCTGCATCTCCATCTCGGCTGAATCTGCCCGGCCCAAATCCTTCAACAACCCAACTTGCCCACGCGTGCGTCTCGATTGCTTCTGGCCCGTCGCTCAGTCGATTCTTGATGCCGGCAACGCCCTTCCTTAATTCTCAACCCGGGTTGGTAGTCAGGTCACGGTCGTACTGCGATTTGATTGTCTCCCTTCAACAACCAACTTGAAAAACTTCAATTTCTGTACGTGCTTTCTCTGTCTGGCCTTTCAGGCCCCCTTCCCCCCTCCCCTTCATACCTTACCTACGGGACCCCTCCTCGCCCTCCGGCTCCGTCCTCGACGAAAGCCCCCTTCTCTGGCCAGGCCCCTCCGAGTCCGGGCCACTGCAGTCCAGTCCCCAATCCAGTGCTGTGCCCGCCGTCGCCCTCCCCCATCCGCGACGCAGGGCAGGGAGCCACCACTAGTGCAGAGGTGGAGGCAGCCAGGGCTCGTCGCAGGTTGCAGTTAGCACAGCTTCCACTTCCCTTGGTTCCCCTCCTCTGCCCTGCCCTCCCGTCCCGTCCTTGTGTGGGATGGATTGTTGTTGCTGCCCCGTGCCCCCCGTCCTGCCCTCCGTCCCTGCCCCCCCCCCCGTCATCAATCATCACAACCACCAGGTCGTCGACCATCATCGCCCCTCATCACCACCATCACCATATCCCCATCAACAAAGACAACGACGACGACAACAACAACAACAACAACAACAACAGCATCTTATAGCAACTGCCTTATCTACCTGGTACTTCCTCTGTGCGCATACGTGTTGCGCTTGCGGTTCGGTTCAGCTGGGAAATGCAAGCTGCTCCTTTCTGCACGCCTCGAAACTCAGCAGCAAATGGTTTGGAGAAGGTGCTTCTACCCTTCGATCCTGGGCGCCAAACATGGTCCCAGCCAGTCATTTCACGTGCCCCCCTGCATCTGTATCAGCTTCTCTTCAGTTCCAGTCCCTCCAGAGACTTTGTGCTGCCCCTATCCTCAAGGCTGCCGAATCCTACTTGCCGTCGCCAGCGAACCCTATTTTTTGCCTTAGTTGTCCTCCTCCTCGTGAACCTGCTCCCCTTCCAGGTCTGGCCAGATTGGGGCAATGCTCGGCGCCCATCTTACCTCATCGCTACTAATCATCGTCTACCTTGGACCTTTACTGTCCTGGCCTCGCTACACAAGCTAACGCCGTCTACTCCTCATTGCAGTTTTAAACCTTGAGATACCCTATGTCCGACCGATTAACAAGCTCATAACCCAATTCGATACTTTCTCCCCAGACCAACGCCATTAGACGAAAAATCCGAGCTAGGCTAGACCACATTCGACCAGGACGGCCACATAATCCGGTCAATCCGCAATTTGCATCCCACTTGCTTTTCAACCCCGCCGCATGCCCGCCCCCCCGAACTTGCATACAATTGTCAAAACAGCTACCCCAATCGTGTCCGGTGTCAGTGCCCCTCACCGCTGGCGCCACAACGTACTCATAACATTCGCCCAACATGTTCTGGCGGTTCGGCGGCTACGCTGTTGCCAGCACAATAGAGAACATCCTCGACCGCGGCGACTTTGCCCTTGAAGAGCTTCTCGATGAGAGCGACTTGATCCAGGAGCTCAAGCAACACAATGCGAAGCTGGTCGAGTATCTCCGCGATCAGGATGTCCTCAAGAGGTTGCTAGAATACGTTGTCGCGCCCAAGCTGGAGCCCGTGGCGGCTGCTGAAAACGAGGACGACGCGGAAGACGAAAACCAGAGGGGTATCTCCCTACCCTTCACTCGACCCCGCGCCTCATCGCGGGCCACCGATGCGAGCAATGATGACAGCGCCGTCGAAAAGAAACGGAACCGCTATGCTTTCGTCGCGGCCGAGATTCTGTCGTCGGACAATTGGTCAATATTCGAGGCTCTTATGGAAAGCAAAGACCTGCTGCGCGAGTTCTGGCAATTCCTGAAGCGCCCTGCCCCGCTCGACCCCCTCCAGGCCAGTTACTTCACCAAGGTCAATGAGTCCTTGTTCGACAGGAAGACCGAAGAAATGATCGATCTTCTCAAGTCTCTCGATAACGCGGTTCCCGATATGCTCAAGCACGTCGACTGCCCCATGGTTATGGATTTGCTGCTGAGAATCATCAGCTTGGAAAGAACCGAGGCTGGGCATGGTATAGTCGAGGTAGGTGGATCAATTTCTGCATTAGGATCTTTCTTGTACTAACTATTGTCTCGTTCAGTGGCTCTATACCCAGGATGTGATGCCCTCTCTGCTTTCTTTCCTCGGCCCAGAACATGGCTGGGCAACCCAGACATCCGCCGCCGATTTCATCAAGGCCATCATTACTGTCTCCGCCAATGCCTCGCAAAATGAACAGACCTGCATAGGACCGAACGAGCTCACACGACAACTTGTCTCAAGACCCTGCGTGGAGCAGTTGATCAATTACATGCTTGGTGGCGGCAACCCCCTCACGTGTGGTGTGGGTATTGTCATCGAAGTCATTAGAAAGAACAACTCCGATTACGACCCAGAGGCAACCGAGCCCAACTCGACCCCCTCGGCCCGCGACCCGATCTACCTTGGAACCTTGCTTCGCATGTTTGCCGACCATATTCCGGATTTTATGAGGCTCATCATGAACGCCCCGGCGCAAAAAGAACGTTTCACTTCCACGTTTGGTGATCATATCGAGCCGCTGGGCTTCGACAGGTTCAAAACATGTGAGCTGATGGCTGAGTTGCTCCACTGCAGCAACATGGGCTTGCTGAATGAGGTAGGCGCCGAAGAAGTCATTGCGCAGCGTGATGCTCAGCGACAGTTGCTGCGCACGCAAGGCCGGCTTGTGCCTGTTCGGGAGCAGGAACCTCCATCCGCGGCGGAAGATATCACAATGCGCGCGGCGCACTCTTCCCCAGCGGATACCGGCAGAAAGCTGGGGGTCACCAATACATCGGTAGATGACGATGGCTTTGAGGAGGTCACCCATACCACCGACGAAGACATCACGCACGGCATCGAGGAGCTTTCCGAAGGTTCATTGCCAGGCCCGACATCGTCATTCCTGGATAAGGACGAGGATGATTTTGTTGACGAGCCGCTGAGCTCTCCAAGGCTGCGTGTTCGCGACCACCATAATCCCATGGAGGATACAGCACCCATCAAGTTCGACGATCCGAACCTGGTGGTGGCGCCTCTGTCCCCTACCAAGAAGGCATCCGTGCCAATCAGGACAGCGTCTGCTTCTGAAGGGCAAAACGATGATGGCAACAAGACAGAGGAAACCACCGCCAACAAAGAAGGAAGTGATCCGGACCTTAAGCCGTCCGAGGATGCTCAATTGCAACTTCGCGGCGGCTCGGACAAGCCCGTAGCCCCAGAAGAGATGTCTCCCTACCCGGACGATACTCCTGCGCCGCTCTTTTCGACATCCGCCCGAACAACAGACCTCTCGGAGCCTAGCCAGGACGCTATATCAAAGGAGGAGCAGGCGGAGACCAGTCAGATGTCTACCGGTGGAGAACAAAGTGACCCCGATGCCACCATCGCCCACGACGCTTCTCAGGCCGACAAGAAGCATGAGCCTGTTGTTGGCGACTACCTTAAAATGCAGTTTGTCGAATACAAGGTTGTCCCCACGATTTTGAGCTTCTTCTTCTCTTATCCGTGGAACAACTTCCTGCACAACGTGGTTTACGACATTGTGCAGCAAGTGTTCAACGGCCCTATGAAGGACAGCTATAACCATAAGCTGGCTATCAGCCTCTTTGAGACGGCCGACATCACCAACCAAATCATTGGTGGACAGCTCGCCAGCGAGAAATCTGAGAACGAGAGAAAGACCCGTATGGGATACATGGGGCACTTGACGCTCATTGCTGAAGAGGTGGTCAAGTTTACTGAGCGCCACGAAACCGAAGTTCTCACAGAAAGCATTTTGGAGAAGGTCATGGCGCGGGATTGGATCGAATACGTGGAAGGCCCGCTTAGCGCTACGCGAACACGCGATAATGCCGTGCTTGGGGGTGTACGACCAGAGAGTCTGATGGGCCGTTCTGGCTCCGGGATGTCTGGCGTAGGACTCTCCGCTCTTGGATCTCTTGGTCTGAGTGGCGGTTCCAACGCCCTTGCTGAGGCAGGGTTGAATGGAGGACAGGATGTTGCGGACAGTTCGGGTGGAAATGGAATCGGGCCGTTTGCCATCAGCGCCGGTACTCTTATGAGCGGGTTTGGTAGTTCGAGCGATGAGGACGAGGACGAGGAACAGGACAACGAGGAGGATGTTAACAATGAGGTTGGTTATTCTGATTATGTCTCATCTCTTCTCCCACCCCATGACATGTTCCCCCTGGGCTCAAGTGAGCCCCTGATACCGAGCAAACGCGACCACGGCTCCTTCGTCGACGGGGAGGAGCTTGCCGAGGCCCACCATGTTAAGGATGTTGATTTCGAAGTCGATGTCGAACACAACGAGCCCTTCGAGGAACAAGACTACGAAGACGACCCAAGCAGCTATGGATTGGACCATGAGGACTTCGAAGAAGGTCTTGCCGACTTTGATGGCTGCTCTCCAGCCCTTGCTCGGAAAGCGGAAACGTTCGCACAGCGACCCCCTACCCAGACAAACTCGCCACCGCCAGTTCGATCCTCCGAAGCACTATCACCAGTGAGACCGCAATTTTCCACCCAGGAGAACCCTATCGAGCCTGCATGGGGAGTTGATGAGATCGACGCTCCACTCTATGACGACTTTGAAGGCCAATGGACGAGGCCAGAACCAAGTCCTACCGACGCACTCGAGCTCAATCACTTCCTGTCTCAAATCAACCGGATGATCCACTTTCCTCCTCCGTCCCCTTCTCGAACAGAGGACACCGACCAAATATGATTATGAGGGTTCGATCCCCAATCTCTGAACCCTCTGACGCGAGACTCGGGCAACAATCATTGCTCTGCATCTGCTTCACGACGTCCGAGCTGTCAGGGTTATTCTTCTGGTTGAGGGTGTTGTATGATTAAAGGGCGCCAAGGACATAGTGGGCTAGCAACTTCGGACATGTTTTCCTCGCATTTTCCTCCTTCTCCTCACTCCAGTGGATACTCGTGATCAGGTTCCCTTCCTCGGGGCCGTGGTCGGTTCTTTTCTGACACCAAGGGTGCCGCAACGCCAAGAAGACCCCCTTATGCTTTCCATGGTTCCTTCTATCGTTGCATATCACTTATATTTCGCACGATGGCATGATCTCTGTCTCCTGACCCTTTATCCGTGTTACTACGCAGTTGCCAGTCGCCATGCCTGCCTGATTCTGCTCACGTTTTCTTGATTCACATTCCACTAACCGTTTCCCTTTGTTTGTTTCTTTTCCAGATGCGAACAATATGCTAATTCAGCATGCAGTTCCGTGCTTACACCGATCCTCTGAACGCCAACCTCTCAAACTCGATGAATCCACCTTCGATTCCACCGCCCCCACCACCACCTCCCCCGCTTAACATTCCTCCTTCTCGTGCGCGTCTCCAACTTGCTGCCAGGCTAGCTATGAACAAGCGTAACGCTGAAGCTGCAGCGAACGGCGGGCAAGAGGGCGGCTCGGCTCAAGCCGACAATTCCACCGGTTCTGGTACATTCAGCCTCCCAGATGAGTCAGCCAGCGATCGCCTCCGGAATCCCTTTGAGGATGAAGAGGAGGACGAGGATGAGGACAACGATGGCAATGGGTCTGGCAGCGATGATGGGGAGCTGGATAACACAGCCCATAACGGCTTGGGAGGTAGTACGTGGAATCGTGGGTCCTGGTGGCGCGGGATGGTTCCCGGTGGACAGAAGAACAAGAGCAGGGGGGATAGTCAGGATGCAGAACGATTCGGGGATGGGCGTGACAGCGAATCTGATGATGGGGCTGACGGAGGTGACGTGGTGGATGATATCGACGACGAAGAGTTTGGAGACTTTGCCATGCCTGAGGTTGAAGGCAACGCCCAAGATTCGGAACAGTCTCCCACTTCGGGCCGTACGGTCTCTGGCATCGACCCTGCGCGGGAGAAGATCCTGGTCAAGCCGCTCCCAGTCCATCCGAGCAAAAGCGGTAGTCCGTTTGGTAATCTGTGGCCTTTCTCTACTCCTGGATTTGGCAAGAAGGATGAGAGGGAGGTTCCGACGTCTTCGACGGGCGAACAGGGCTCAGAAAGGCAGAAGGAAAATGCTAGCCCTAGAAGCGGTGTTCCTATCACAGAGGAGCCCGAGGAACTGGATGCTGTAATGGAGGATCTGGTTATCGGCGAGGACGGCAAGAAAATCAACCGCGCGGTTGAGGCGAAGAGGAGGACAAGTATTGAGGATCCGGATGACGACGAGGCGGAGGAAATCTTTGTCAGCAGGCCTACCGGAGCACGCTGATTAACACCATACCCCTGGAGATGATACACATGTCGTTTGGTTATTGTTGGTAGGTGGTAGAGGTAGATGAGATACAGATACACACAAGACGGTCACTGTCATGATCGGAACGATGACGATGGGCGGGTGGAGGTAAACCGGTGCCGGATTCCTTACTTGTTTTTCAGTTTGTATTTCTAGCATTCAGACCCACCGAAGCAACTTCTTTGCAGTCGCTAGGGTTCTCTCTTTGCCGTCATATCGTCCTTCTTCCAATATTTCTTCCTCCAATGACTCGCGTCGGCCGAGAACTCACGTATACCAAGTAGGCGTCGGAATCTCCCCCAACAACACCCATCTTCCCACCTCCCTCCGCTTATACGCGATCGGATCATGCAGCGTATGCGTCCTCAAGTCCCGCCAGAATCGATCCAAGCCGACCTTACTCGCCGTCGCCCTTGACCCTGTCACCTCAAATACATCACTTGTCACCTTAAGGCCGACATCCGTCACCACAATCTTTGCAGCCGCAATCAGCTCGCTTATCTCACCCCTTTGCAGCGCCGTCACCTCCCCCCGGTTATCTCTGGTATGATTACCAGCATAAGCAGCAAAAAGACCAGAAATCCGCTCATTGGCCCGATCAACCAGCGCCGTAGCCGCAAACAAGTGGGCGTGGTGCGTACCGTACGTGGACAAAATATAAAACTCATCTGTGGCCTTTTCGGCGGGAGCAACGGTTTCGCGCTCGCCGCCTGAAAGGTAAGGCCACGGCCGTGTGCTCTTGCGCGTGTAAGCAGCTGCTAGGTCCAAAGCCGCGAGCGCGATGCCGAGGTAGAAGTTGGTGAAGACCAGTTGGATAGTGGGAAGCAACAAAGTGGCAAAGGGGACGCCTAGGATGTCTTGCAGGGGTTGTTTGGTGGAAGCATCCCAGCCCAACGCGTCCTCCCAGGAGACGACAACGTTGGAGATCTGCGCTGAGCCCGATTCGGTCAGCCGGAGACCGATGGCGTCCCAGTTGAAGGAGAAGGTGATGCCGGGGTCGGTGGTGGGTACGTAGGCGAAGATGTGTGCGCCGCCAGACTCGGGGAAAGAGGAGGAAGAGAGGGAGCCTTCAAGCACGATCAGGTCCGAGACGGCCGCGCCGGTGGTGAAGTGTTTGGAGCCGTTGAAGATGATGTTGGCCGAGTGGTTCGGGTCGGCGGTGATGACGAGGTCGCTGTCGCGCGGGTTGACGGCACCGCCGACGAAGAGGTTTTGTGAGGTGATGAGTGCAGTCCATTTGGTGATTTGGGAGGGGGTGCCGAGGATGGAAGAGGAAAAGGCCCAGAGGAGGTGATAGCCTAGCAGCATGCCGATTGAGCTTTTTGAGGTGTCAGTCTGTCAGCATAGCCCTCAATGGCTGCTGTTGATGGTGGTAAGGTGGTGAACTCGGGGCATTCTACTCACCCATCACCCTTGGCGACTTCCCGAATTGCCTGGTAAGCCACGCTCCATGGCTGTTCACCGCCGCCGTACTCCTTTGGACCAAGGATCTTGAGTAGGCCGGAGTGTTTGAGGAGAGCCACTTCGGCACGGGGAGTCCTGTTGGCTTTCTCACGGGCGGCGGCGTCGGGGGCAAGAACTGCGGCCACATCTTTTGCGCGTTGGATCCAACCAGTCGAGTCTGAGGGGAGCGTTGACCATTTGGACTCGTATTCATGGTAGATGGACGGGTCGCTGCTTGGATGGACGGTGTCCTGGTTGTTTTGGGAGGAAGCCATGGTGTTGATGATATTGTTATGGTTGTGAGATGGGGCAAGTTAAAGGGGGTACCAGACAAGATTTTGGCAATGAACAGGATGTGAGTGTCACAAGTCTACGACGACAATGGCTGAGATGGCGGTTTGCCTTCGTTATAAGGTTTATCTTGTTTTTGACGCTCAAGAAGTTTGGCTGGCAGCCATCACATGTTCCTTCCTTCCCCCAGTGATCTTCCTTTCTCAGGATTGCGCACTCAGACATCAACATTTCGCAAGCAAGGAGGAAGCTCAGCATCCCATGTCCTCGGGAGAAGCTAAATCTCGAGATCTCGTCTTTGCTCTTGGGTTTTCGGTACGAAAATGTCACCGCTTTCGGATCCCAGGGATTTAAGGCCTAGGCTTATCGCAGGTCATTGCTACACTAAGTCTTTGATCTTACCGTATTAGCACTCTTTCGGCGACATCGGCTTTTAGAGCCTTGTCATTGGTGACTGTTTCCTCACCAGATGCAGGTCAGTATTGTGCAATCAGTCCGACGGATGATAGCATCTTGCCAATACCGTATTAGCACTCTTTCGGCGACATCGGCTTCTAGAGCCTTGTCATTGGTGAGTGTTTCCTCACCAGATGCAGGTCAGTATTGTGCAATCAGTCCGACGGATGACAGCATCTTGCCAATGCTCCCTTTCAAACCAAGTTGGGAACAAGATGTTTCTCGCGGTAACCCATTTGGGACCTATCGAAATCAGACCCGGTTAACTGTCTACATCTCGACACGCCGAGTCCTTTCCTACAATAGATTTCTCTATCACCAAAATTGCAGCTTTTGGCGCCTTTCACACGCCCCGAAACCGCAACCACAACCCGCGACAACACCAACCGATCGTCCAACTCCACCTTTCCCCGCGCCAAGCCCATCATTTCGTGATGAGATGGGTTGCGACTCACATGGCGTCATCTGGTCGCAATATTGTGAGAACCGACCGACGGCAGCTCGAGTCCCAAAAAGCGACTTCGCACACAAGATGATGATCGGAACAAATTCAGAAGTGGTGTGGTGTAACTACAAGACGCCGGCTATGTGTACGCCAGTTGAGCGGAGATGGAGAATATCGAGCCTCACCCTTTTAGCCAAGACCCTTTCCCTTTTCAAGCAGATGTTTTTAGCCCCTGAGCGGCACTTCTCAAAGGACAAAGATCATGAAACATATTGAGTTCAGCTTCCCAAGACAAAGCATATAGGTACTCATGCCAAGTACGCCCAAACAGACATCATGGTCGACGCCAGCACACTCAACAGCGACCCTCACAGGCTCCTCTTTGCGTAAGTCACCTTCTCATTCCTCCGTATTCCGGCCGGTACTAAGCTGAAAGCAGCTACTGGGTCCCCAACGTCTCTGGCGGTCTCGTAGTCTCCAAGATCCCCCAGAACACCGGCTGGGACCTCAAGTCCAACGTCCGCTATGCCCGTACCGCCGAATCCGTTGGCTTCGAGTACGCTCTCACTCAGATCCGCTTCACTGCCTCGTACAGTGCCGCGTCCCAGCACGAGTCTGTCTCGTTCTCACAGGCTCTCCTTCACCACACCGAGAAGCTCAAGGTCATTGCCGCTATCCTTCCGGGTCCCTGGAATCCTGCTGTCGTGGCCAAGCAAGTGGCTAGCATTGACAACTACACCGATGGACGTATTGCTGTGAACATTGTTTCGGGATGGAATAAGAGCGAATTCCATGCTAGTAAGTGAAAGCCCATACAAGCTTAAGTGGTAAAGACAAGAATAACACATGGTACACCACAGTCGGTGAATGGTGGCTCGACCACGCCGAGCGCTACCGCCGCTCCTACGAGTTCATGAAGTGTCTGCGTGGCATCTGGACTGCCCCGGAAGACGAGGGCTTCACCTTCGCCGGCGACTTCTATCGGTTCCGCAACTACAAGCTCAGCCCCAAACCCATCGCCAGCCCGCACCCGGAGATCTTTCAGGGCGGCAACTCGGACGATGCCAAAAACAATGGCGCCGAGGTTTCCGACTGGTACTTTATGAACGGCATGGACCTTGAGGGTTTCCAGACGCAGATCGCAGACGTAAAGAAGCGCGCCAAGAAGTTCGGCCGCGAGAATGTTGTCAAGTTCGCCGTCAACGCCTTCGTCATTGTCCGCGACACCGAGGAGGAGGCCATCCGCACTCTTCAAGAAATTCAGGGCAAAGCCGACGTCGAGGCTGTGGAGGCCTTCAAGAAGGAGGTCCAGAACGCGGGAGCCAGCTCGAGCAACAAGCAGGGCATGTGGGCGACTAGCACGTTCAACGACCTGGTGCAGTACAATGATGGGTTCAAGACTAAGCTGATCGGCACCAAGGAGCAGGTGGCTGAGCGGATTGTTTTGCTCAAGAGCTTGGGCGTCAACCTGGTGTTGACTGGCTTCCTTGACTATGAGGAGGAGGTCGAGGCGTTTGGCAAAAATGTTATACCCCTTGTGAGAGAGCTTGAGAAGCAAGGGAGGGGAAAGGACGAAGTGTTTGAGATTGAGAGGACTGGCGATGTTTATAGGAAGTAAAGAGAGGAGGGATATGGTCGGACCATCAAGGGACCACGTCGTGCCACAACGGTGATCCCGCCTCTTTGCATGACAAGAATTAAAGGAAAGGGACAAAAACTGCGATTCAGCACTGTGCAAGTGCAAAATGGGATGGAGTTGAAAAGCGCCAGAGCATGCAAGAAAACATGCAGGTTCAATAGGTGGGCAGTGACGGGAGGTACAGTCATCTTATCGATAAAGAAATATTTATCGATAAGGTACGTATGGGGTAATTGATGTAAAGGAGGCGGCGCACCTTGGGATTTCCCCTTTTCTTCCTTGGACCATTCAATTCATCAATCCCTTGCATTCGTTCTCATCCACTCTTTCGGGCAGTACACTGCTTATGAAATCAGGTGTCTTATTTTCTTCCAACGGAAATAAGAGCTGATAAGAGTTGGCATTAGATTATGTAAGTGACCAAAGAAAACAAGACAAGCAGCTGTCCATAGCTAACCAACACAAGCCAGAAGGGATTTGGAATGGACCAAAGTCCAGGATAATTGACCCCGTGATACTCGTCAGTTCCCCGCCATTCTGACCAGACAGTCGGGCTTGCAGACCTGATGAGCTAGAGTAGCCTCACCGGGGCGACACCCGTCCATCTCTCCATGCCGGACACCGACCGGAAACCAGACTGGTTAGACAGGCAGACCCAGAAGTCGACGTCAGGTCCAGAGATGTCGTCTGGCAGACAGTCCAGGTCTCTGAAAGCTGCTGAATAAATACATTTAAGCCTTATAAACCGTGGGAGTAGCCTGGACGCAACTGCTTCCCGCATCGGACCCGTTGCCGCTGGAGATAAATATTCCAGAACCGCACTGCACGAGGTTGTGTCGTCCATCCGCCGAAACGGTAATTTGCCCAGTGTTTGCGTCGACGCAGCCCTTGATCCTCGCCATCGAACCGGCCGCGACGCCGGCGTCAACAGAGTTCCTGTCGCCCAGCTTGACCTGCACCGAGGCAGCCGAACTACCGGTCGAGACATACAGGATGCTATTAGTGCCGCGCCATTGGACAGAACCGTTGCTGTCCAGAGTCCAGCTAGCCGCCAGCTGCGAGGGGACTCCAGTGCCGCCGTAGCCTACCCAGAGGACCTGGTTTGAAACCCCCCATAGCCACAAGCTCTTCACCCCCGACGTCGCAGAAGTATACGGCGTGGAAACCAGGAAGTTGTAGCCTGTAGGCTGGCAAGTGAGCGGAACAACGGTGCTGGGCGTCGATGTGGTGGTCACGGTGACGGTGGAGGTGGCGGAGACGGTCTCGGTGATGGTGACGCTGTCGGGCACATCGGTGACGGTCTCGGTCACGGTGCTTGCGTCGGTGGCGGTTGCCGATACAATGGCGGTCTGGGTGCTGGAAACAGTCATGGGGACAGTAACTGTCACCTCCTCACCGGGAACCGTCACCGTCACAATTTCGGTCTCGACGGCAGCAGAGACGGTTGCCGTCACGGTGGCCAACTCGACACCCACGCACTTGCATGCCTTGACATACTTGGTCCAGTCGGCACAGTCGGCTGACGCATACTCAGGCAGGGTAGAGGGAGCAGCAACAACCGTCCGACGGGCTTTGACTTTGAAGACGGTCGGCTCGGCGAGATAGTATGTTGCAGTTGAGGTGACACCGGGGGCCAGCTCAGTTGAGGTGGTGGTGAGGGTTTGGGTCAAGGTGCGCGTAACCGTGTCCGTCTGGACCGGTCCGGTGGATGTGACCGTTTCCGTGTAGAAGAGGGTCTCTGTCAATGCGGTCTCCGTGGTAGTTTCGGTGAAGAGATCGAGAGTTGTGGAAGTAAACTCGGTGACTTGGTCCACCGTGGTAGTTACCGTTTGGGTGGAGGTAGTTGCGGCTGCGGTGGAAGTCACGGTGACGGTGCCGAGGTTTGCTGAGCAATCGGCGAGTCCGGTGTCGGCGAGGGCAACCGCTAAGGATGATGGTTAGACGAGATTCGGACTCGCAAGGGAAATGGAAGGGAGAGCATGTACCTTTCAAGCACTTATTACTGCGACAACAAGCAGCGGAAACGCCTTGCAAGAGGGCAGCGCCCGAGAGAGCGAAAAGTCCCAAGGTCTTCATCGTGATGATGGTGATAATTCAAAAGAGTGACGAGGGTGAGATGAGGAACTACTCTGCTGACCGTTACCGAGCCCGACACAGACAGGACTTGACCAAGTGGGATTCATCTCCCTTTTGTAGGTATTCTGCCATTCTCGATCTTTTCTCTCTCTGACGCTGTCCATCGTGCGATTTTGGCTATTCGAGGCGCTATCATTTTACCTCAGCTCTCTACATCCTCGCAAGCCTCGACCATTTTGAAGCCCATGCTGGGTCCCGGAAATGGACGATAATTTGCTAACCGGTAGAAAACCCACACAAACAGTGTTCGACAAGGGCTACCATTCGCGGAACTACGAAAGCCTATCGATAGCCGGATTAAAGAATTCAATAGTGTGAGAGTGTTTGCACCAGGCGGCTGAAAGCTTAGCACGCTAATTACCCCGGGCTTTGAAAAGAAAAGACCGAGGTCTAGACCAGCATCTGGTTCTTACATAATCATTGACACTCCCTCCCAGGCACTGCCCGCGAGAACGGCTCAGCACACGGTCGACGTTGATGTCGCCTATTGTTGGCGCCGGCGCCAGTGGTGCCTACGCTGCCATCCGGCTCAGAGAGGATTTTGGCAAGAGCATCGCCGTGACTGACACGAGTTTGCGGCCGGGCGGCCACGTATCAACTTTGCATCCGCCTCCTTTTTTTTTTTTTTTTTTTCTTTTTTTTTTCTTGTGTCATTTTTATACCTTCTCATCCAGCCGCAAACCTTTCATTTTCCACGGACATCTCATTGTTTATGTCAATAATTCTCTTGCTTGTTTTTCTTTCTTTTCGGCATTCGCATAGATACACGCCAATCGCAACCCCATTATCCTACCCTTCCCGTCTTGTTTGCCTTGTCCTTGACAGATGCCTTGGTCTCCATCCAAAACCACATTCGCCGTAAGAACTGAGAGACGACCAGTTACAGGGACCTCCGGACCTCGACTGGACATAAACTTCTCTCAGCACATTGCGTCGCGGACCTTGGAAATCGCGAGTGTCACCAGTGTTCAAGATGCCGAGCTTGGAAGCTTAGCATCACTGCCTCCCACGGCTCCCATGAGTGGGCTACTTGATGAAATTATCGGACTGTGACAAGCACATACGACCATACCCACTGGAAAACTCGGGATCCCGTCCGCTCTCCCATAGATAAGCCAGTGAGGGCCAGACTAGTAGTTGGGTCGGTGACGACCAGCGAATCCCTGGTGTTGTATGTGTTTTTTGTTCTGACTTTACTTTTTCACTTCTTTTTGCAATCCAGTTGTTTCTCTTGATATTTCTCTTACCTCTTTTAATAAGTCCACCCAGCCTGTCCTTGGTATTTGTGGGTGACGCCGTGACGGACAGCCGGGCAGGTGCTGGACTCCGGCTCGGATGTCCGGTGTGGGCTTCGGTTCCCGCAAGCGACCAGGCGGTGCGGGGAACTCGGGACGAGCTGGCTGTGGCGGATTGGTATGGTAGGTCGCCATTTCCGGCCTTGCGAGAGTGGTTCCAATGGATGCCATATGATGATTGCACTCGATGCTCGTACCGAACGAGGGTCACTCAATCAGACGTGGTTTGACTCCCTTCTGATGATGTGAACTAACAAGCGCAGCGTGCAGTTAAGGTGCCATGGATCATGGAGAACCAGGGACGTGCGGCAGTGTAAACATGACCTGAGTGAGGTTGCCTGTGCAATGCAGGTGTCGGAGTGCTTGCCTCATGCAAGAGCTGATACCGAGAAGCTATTTCAGGGTCTCCTGCCAAAAATACCGCAGTTACCAGTGCTCTGGAAGTGCATCCGAACTTCACATGAAGCACGTCGACGGCGGTGTCCATGGTGTTGGACGTGACGATAGGTCTCGTGAAAGTCGCCGAGGTAGGTACCTAGAAGGAAGCGTGGGAATTCAGGGCAAGAGCCCCTGGAATGAAGGATTCTTTGGACGCTGTTCCAGGGCTGCGGGATGTTAGTGATGTAGTCGTGACTACCTGCTTCGCACTAACACTAACACAACAAGGGCATGAACTTGCCGTGGAAGGGATGGAACAGGAAACGCTGGGCATCTACCGATGAGTGCTTGTGTCAGCTGTCATCCATCGATGTCTCCCCCAAGTTCGGCAACTCTTCCCTGGCTCTCCACCAATACCAAGGGCAACCGAGACTTTGCCATCTCACGATGCGTCTGTGTTTCAATGGACAAAAAGTACCATATGGTCGGTCTCGCCTGACGCCCCAATGCGGTGTTTTGCGCTCCTTCGCGCGTAGTGACTGCACCATCCGGCATTCCTCCAACGCAGTCCGGGAACCGCCAAGGTCATCACCACTTTGCCCTGAGACTTGGCCTGGGACACATACAAGTCGGCAGATACTTGGTCCTACATTGTTGACTAGGGATAACCGGGCATATAAGAATGTCCTGTGCCCCCAGGAGCCGTACTCAAGAAATCTTCTGCCAGCCAATCTCCCCATTCCACCCAAAGACGACATCAACCGACTGTCAGTAGGCAACCTGTCCCACCCAGTTTGCTGCTTCAATGGCCCTCCCTGCTTTTCTCGCCCGTCTCCTGTCCCATTTCTCGTCTAACAAAGCCAGCACCACAGAGAAGAAAGTACGAGTCGCCTCTAACAGCTCAAGCACGACTACTTCCAGTATCCAAGCCACTCCAGATCCAGCCGCCAACATGCCCGGTGTAACAGCCCCGTCCGGTACTAGCAAGTATGACCAGATCCCCGGCCCCCTCGGCATCCAGTCTGCCCAGCTTGGTGGCAAGGTAGCGCTTGTAACCGGTGCCGGTACGTGTTCCTTTTTTGTTATTGTCATCGTTGTGTTGTGAAGTCGTGCCAAGCAATGCTGCAAGGGGCAAAGAGTGAGCGACAAGAGGTGGGTGGAAGGGAGCTCGCGTACCCGGACGGGACGGCAGCTTTACCCCAACCCCAAGTCCGATTTCCCCATGTTCAGCTCCGGCGACGCCCTTTTCCCCCAATCCATTTAATCACCACATCTCAATCCCTTTCAGTTTGGAACACAAAGACATTCTACCCCTCAGACATCGAAAACAACTCCCACTGCAGGGTGTGCTGCGCAACGAGTCGTCATTGGTTCAGTCAGGACTGTGCAGTTGCACCACACAACATGCCTGTCATGCACCACCATCACCGTAGAGGGCCAAAGAGACTGACAAAATCATCCCTTGAGGATTCCAGGCCGCGGTATCGGGAGGGAAATGGCGCTCGAGCTTGGACGTCGTGGAGCCAAGGTGGTAGTCAACTACGCCAACAGCGACATCTCGGCCAACGAGGTTGTGCAGGCCATCAAGAAGAGCGGCTCCGACGCGGTCGCCATCAAGGCCAACGTCAGCGATGTCAGCCAGATTGAGAGGCTCTTCCGCGAGGCCAAGCAGAGGTTCGGCAAGCTCGACATTGTGTGCTCCAATTCGGGTGTTGTCTCGTTCGGTCACATCAAGGATGTCACCCCGGAGGAGTACGACCGCGTCTTCAACATCAACACCCGTGGCCAGTTCTTTGTTGCGCGCGAGGCCTACAACAACCTTGAGGTTGGCGGCCGCTTGATCCTCATGGGATCCATCACCGGCCAGGCCAAGGCCGTGCCCAAGCACACTGTTTATTCTGCTAGCAAGGGGGCCATTGAGACTTTTGTCCGCTGCATGGCTATCGGTAGGTGGCTGTCATGGATTCTTCTTGGGGATAAATGCTAATCACAAGACACACTGAAAGACTTTGGAGACAAGAAGATTACCGTCAACGCCGTCGCTCCTGGCGGTATCAAGACGGACATGTACCACGCCGTGTGCAGGGAGTACATCCCCGGCGGCGACAAGCTCGACAACGAGGGTGTAGACGAGTATGCCGCTGGGTGGTCGCCTCTTCACCGCGTGGGTCTCCCCATCGACATTGCTCGTGTTGCCTGCTTCTTAGCTTCCCAGGATGGCGAGTGGATCAATGGTAAGGTTATCGGTGTTGATGGTGGCGCCTGCATGTAAGGGAGTGAGTCAGACACTGTAGTACAACCACGTCTGGATGTATCAGTAACTAGGAGAAATGAGGATAGATGGGAGGTGGAAGCACGGTAGATGATCAAGGGTCGAGAGTGTAGCATACATGGTTAGCAAATTCATACTCGAATCAACATATAAATAGACTGAGCTCCGTGCTGCTGTTACCAAGGCGCTGCTCATCATGTCTTGATGTTCCACACAATCTGTGATCGTTTCATGTTGAGTTGCGACCACCACAAGCGGGTATCTGCATTCCAGCTTCACAATACTGGCCTGGTTTGTATGTTAGTCCGGTACCTGAAAGGCCTATCTTCTAGTCTTGAGGCTATTGAAGGAGATAGAGAGAGGTAACACAGAACACCCATTAGAGGTTTATGTGGCGCCACAAAACCTTGCCAATGAAATTTATGTGTCTTATATCCGTTCAACGGGATATAGCTCCAAAACCTTCTTGTTCAACCCATGATCAAAGTAGGTACCAAACTAACAGACTGACCAGCATCGTATTGTATTGTATCACCAGTGACGGACTTCGGTGATTACCTGGCAAGAACAAACAGCCCGCACCCAGCGGGTCAACTTTCCCTTTACCTTTGATTCACACACTCGGTTTCTTTTTCACTTTTTGCGAACAGGAAGCCATCACCGGCGTACGTTACCTCCGAACAAGGGCGTGTTCTTTCCAAACTGCAACTGATACGCGACTGAACACCCAGCCTGACGATCAGTGGACCAAGATCTTCAGCATGCCCGGCGCGCCTAATTCTCATGCGCAAGCTGTCTACGCCTCTTGGGCACGTCTCAGACACCTGAAGGAGTCAAAACAACCCATCGAGGTATCAGGCTCCAGCTTGACCATTGCCGATGCTATAGCAGTCTCGCTGTATGATCCATCTCGAAAAGTCCTTTCCGTCTTGCGCCCTCCAAGCCGACAGTCACTAACAGGTTACGAACAACAGGCATGGCGCAAAGGCCCATCTCTCAGACGACACCCGACAGGTTGATCGCAGCATCGCATTACTCGAAGAGCGCATACAGGCAGGCGACGTTATCTACGGCGTAAACACTGGCTTTGGCGGTAGCGCCGACACTCGGACCGATGCAGGAAGCGAGCCCCTGATGCGCCTACAAGGCGCATTAGTTCAGCACCTTAACGTTGGAATTCTTACACATGCCGACAAGGGCCGCGATGGGAGCAACTCCTGGGCAGGAAAGCCTTACGACAACGAGCTTCTTCGCAGCCATGCTCTCCCGAATCCCGTGGTCCGAGCCACCATGCTTATACGCTGTAACTCCCTGATGAGAGGCCATTCTGGTGTTCGACCGCTGATCATGGAAAACATTATGAAGCTTCTGAACAGAGACATGGTCCCTATCATTCCGCTTCGGGGAAGCATTTCGGCCTCGGGTGACCTATCGACTCTCTCGTACATTGCCGGCGCTCTCGAGGGAAATACAGACATTTACCTCAAAACCAGGAAGCCAGGCAATAGGACGGAGATCTTGCCGGCCGACAAAGCTCTGTCCCTTTCTGGCCTGGAACCCGTGCGTTTTCAAGTCAAGGAAGGACTCGGCATCACCAACGGCACCGCACCCTCCTGCGCCACCGCCTCCATTGCCATCCAGGAAGCCAACCAGCTGGCCGTTCTTGTCCAGCTTCTAACGGCTATGGGTACCGAAGCCCTGGCCGGCACAGCGGCAAAC
Source organism: Neurospora hispaniola (assembly GCF_033458365.1). Classification (NCBI taxonomy): domain Eukaryota; kingdom Fungi; phylum Ascomycota; class Sordariomycetes; order Sordariales; family Sordariaceae; genus Neurospora; species Neurospora hispaniola. The sequence goes on along the minus strand of NW_026944415.1, from coordinate 1,278,667 downwards.
TACCATCCTTTCATCTCCTCCGTCCGGCCGCACCCCGGTCAAGCAGAAGCAGCATCCAACATCCTAGCCTTTCTCGCCGGGTCCAAAATCGCCGCACCCTGCGAAGCGAATCCCGAATCTGAAGGCGAACCGGCTAAGGTCCGAGGCCTTGCTCAGGACCGCTACGCTCTTAGGACCGCACCGCAATGGATCGGACCACAGCTCGAGGACCTGGACCTTGCTACGAAGCAGGTACAGACAGAACTCAACTCGACCACAGACAACCCGCTGATCGACCCTACGTCCGGACTCATCCACCACGGCGGTAACTTCCAGGCTATGGCGCTTACCTCGGCCATGGAGAAGACCTTACTGGCGCTGCAGAACCTGGGCCGCTTGCTCTACGCGCAAAGCTCGGAGCTGCTCAACAACATGACGAACAAGGGCCTGCCGCCTAACCTGTCGGCGGATGAGCCAAGCCAGAGCTACACGTGCAAGGGCTTCGACGTCAACATGGCCGCGTACATGGCCGAGCTGGCGTACCTGGCTAAGCCGGTCAGCCCGCATGTACAGGTAGCGGAAATGAACAACCAAAGTGTCAATTCGATGGCGTTAGTTGCGGCTCGTTATGCACTGGAAGCGGTCGAAGTTGTTAGTTTGATGGCGGCGACTTACATATACGTGCTCTGCCAGGCGCTAGACCTGAGAGTGCTGCAGTTGAAGTTCCGAGAGGCCCTATCGGTGCGTTTGCGAGATCTGGTTCTCTCCGATGTTGCCAGGCAGAAGAGTCCGAAGTCCAAAGAGGAAGAGCACAATGGCTTGTGCGAAGATGACATCACGAAGAGCCAAAGGCTTGCCAGCAAGCTTGCAGAGTGTATCCGTGACCAATGGGACAAGCTAGCCTCCCTGGATGTAGCAGAGCGAGCGTCCGTGGCAACTAAACAGTCAGCCTTGGACGCCCTTGAGCTTCTTCACTGTGGGACGGAGTACGATCGTAGAACCTGGGGCCTCAGCGATTTGCAAGCCTACCACTTGAAGACCGCTCGAGTGGTGGCAGATTGTTATGGTGAAAACCGAAATACCTTGCTCAAAGGCAGGCAGGACACTCGACGGTGGCTCAGCGGTGGCTCTACAGTCGTCTACGAGTTTGTCAGGAAGGAGTTGAAGATTCCACTGAATAGGGGCGTGGCTGACCATCCGCCGCTTCTAAAGGAGGAGTTGACGAGACTAAAGGAGGCGATCCGCAGCGAGGCAGGAACAAGAGCCAAGGAGATAGAGGAGGGTAATGACTTACGGTCAAGAAACAGGATTCTTGGAAGCATGGCGTCGGAGATTTATGAGGCGATTTGCAGTGGGGAGTTGCATTCACGGATTATGGCGTTTGGAAGGGATAGCAAGATGTGGGGAGAGGCCTCGTCTTCGTAGTTCATACCATTATTAGTTTGTGCTTCAGAGAGGTTTTCGTAATGGCAGAGAAAGAAGGAATGGGTTACATTTCATAACTTCATGCTTGCTTCCGAAGCTATATCGGCGTATATTCCTACAAAATTCACACCAAAAAACTTCATGCTCGCTGATATCTGACTAGAGGATTAAGGAACTTGATGCGCTCCCCGTTCGTTTTCTTCATCTCTTTCAGAGCCATTCAAAAGTCCAAGTTACATGCGGCATAGAGTCCTTATTCCTGTCAGCAAGTGCACCGTTTCACACTTTTGCACTTTCAACAGCCAAGCCTAGTAGTGTATTGTGAATCGGTGTTCAAGCTGTTTCTCGTAAAAGTTAGTACGGCCTGTCAAAGACAACGTCAATATCTCCCTCGCTAAGCTGGAACGAGAACCGCTTGGAAAGATCCTGAAGCGTCATGAGATCGGGCTCACCGCTTCCCTAGTTTCAGCTGAGCAGAGCCTCTCGAGGGGATCAAGCTGTCCTTGTACCACTACCGTTCGCAACATTTCGAGACACTGGTGTGGTAGTTTGGTCCTAGCATTGGTGAAGGACCGCACGTGTCATTTGTGAGCAGGCGCTTCAGGGGTGCACATCCCATGCGGAGAAACTCTCCGCATCAGGTATACGGCGTATTTTTTGCCTTCCCCCCTTTGCGCTTATCAGATCGTAATCGGGCTATTAGCGGTAGGTAGAGGTAGGCATGGGGATTCAAGACATCATGACCCCTATGGAAGTGAAGTCCACTACATCCCGCCACTACATCCCAAACCCAAGGAGGAGGGACCCCACCCCGAATATACCTTACCCCAATATCATTTGTTGATCCCTGTTGTTGGTGTTCGATTTGTTGAGAGACTGAAACCCTCGTCCCAAAAGTCATCGATTTCTCTGCTACTGGCGATAGAGTCAATACCAGAGTTCCTGGCTCGTAATAAGGTCTTTTGGCCTTCAGGGGTTGGTTCTAAATGAACTGTACGGACGGACCTTTGTTGAATTAGCATAATTCGTCCGACGTTTGATGTTCATATGATGGGCTCAATGGTACACTAGCTCATGGTCGATCACATGGCTGATCGACAATGTCTTATCTCTTTAGGCCTGCCTGTCCTGTGGTGGGACCTCCATCACCTTCCTGACGCGGGAATCTCTTCCACATGTTGTAGTGTAAGGCAAGGACCCCTGCTTTTTTCGCTTATGTGCAGAGTAGTGTACACTATGTACCTAGTTGAGGGGGATGTTCCGAACAATCAATCTTTTGTCTCGTGGCATGCGACTGATGTTCTTTGGGGTAACCACTGTAGTGTACATACACTACTCTCCCCTGTATAGTGTACACGTAGATGTAGAGGATTTGCAAGACACCTCCTCCATACTGCATGGACCCCCATTCGCCATCACGCCATCCTTGGATGTCTCGGCTTCTCCAAATCTCAAGAGGTAGGTAGGGGTCCATTACATAAGTGGGAGCTTCCCGAGGCGCAGCTGCTGGACCCTCAAGCGACCCAGTCCATTTTATCGGGTTACTGTCCTGTCGCTACCATTGGTACACAGACGACATTGAGAGTTCCTCGAAGATGAGATTCAGCATCTCTCTCAATCCAGTCTTTTAGTTCTCAACATATATCAAAATGAGTTTTGTCGCAGACATGCCGCCTGGTAAAGTAGATCGCGTTCCCTCCTGTCTGGTGTCAGCTCGTGTTTGCTTGCCTCAAAGGCACTCGACTTGCGAAGGTGGTAGTTACAAGCTGAACCATCTGTTTTTCTGCCCAATCAAAGCCAGTGTATTCTTCTTCCAAGCCAGTGTGTATTGGATGCATCATTTTTCCACACCGCTGGACCCTGCCTAGCTAGTCCGACAGTACATGGCAAGCAATCTCATGTTTAAGACAAGGAGAAACATCAAAGACACCAACGTACCTGAACCAACAGTAGCAGCGCTAATTTAGGCGATGGTCTCAGCAGCATTCGCTAAAAAGGCAATGCGGCAGATTGGTCGGCCGATCGTCGGCCGGCTAATCGGAGTTCACACTTCACAGGTCCCACGAGACCGGTTCACATATGTATTGGTAGGGCTCCGAAGGTTCGGTAGAGAGCAGCATGTGGTGAATCCGCGACAGGTATGGGTGTGATTTTGCGGTGGTGTTGATGTGGCCATTCGCGCAATTAAGCACTGATTGAACGGGCCCATACAGCCTGTATTTCCTGCAAAACCTCAGGATTCCCATGGTTGCGTGTAAATGCATCTGAGGACCTAAGAATCCCGTTACTGTAACCCCTGCCGCTTAGGGCCATCGGCCAGCGGCCGCCTGTCGGTTGGATACCCCGGACTCTCACCGGCCGGCCCCTTTTTGATAATTGACGTCCGTGCAGCTTCCCTGAATGTCCGAGAAGACGACAAGTAGAGCAGTCAAACGTCGACAGCGGTACAAGCGGATCACCGTGCGATTTCGTCATCTGGACAGTCGCGCGTCCAAAACTCAAGGGGATTACATACCGCGCTGCCGGCGGACCAAACATGCGATATGGTACACTACGAACGAAGACGGACTCTCGCCCGGAGGAATCCCTCCAGCCAGAGTCCGCGTGCCTCCCTGTAAGCCTGGTCTCCCCGAAACATAAAGATCTGGGGACCAGCTGAATCTAGAGACAGCATGAAAAAATGACATATCAGGAAGTTTCCCCTCTATCCCTACCCGCTGGAACAGCGCTGCACTTGTAGTATGGCTGAAGGTTGAAACAACTTCATCCGAACAGCGTGCCCGTACCCCGTGCAGCATCGGCCGGCGTGGGCGAGCACGTTCCAATTACAAAACACTGCCTTGACGAGCCCGTTTCGTTCTTCCTCTTTAATTGACGGTGGTGTGGCTTCCGTCGATCACGGGCGGAGGTTTGCGGTTGTGTACACTATTAAAGCGGTCAAGGTGCATCCCCAATTGGGACTTGTGATAATTGATGGTCATTATAGCTTCTGGCATATGTACTGGTACTGGCGGGATGATATCTGATGTGGTTAAGGCAAGGTCGCAGTGTCACATTCGCCAGATATCATGATCTGAAACGCGGAGTTCAGTGTGTGACCCGGCAGGCCGGCCTGCCAAGCGTCATGACGATATTGGGTTCGGTAAGGTGACATCAAGCCATTGTGGCAGGTAAACCAGCATCGACGATGTTTTTGGGCCATCATATTCTGGTCATCGACTTCTCATTGAGGCAAGGAAGTGAAATCAAATGAAATGATAGCAAGAGAAGCATAGAAAAAAAAAGTAACGTGAAAACGGTCCTGGGCTCCTTTTTCGATTGATAGGCTTTTCCGAGTTTCTCAGCCAATTGAAACGATTGCTTGGATTGGATGTAAACCCAGGTACCGATGTCGTCTCGTTGACTTCAGCATTGCCGGCTGCCAGGGCTAGGCAAAATACGCAGTATAAGTCAGCGGCATAATGCCAAAAGCGGACGAAATAAGCTTCAGCTTCAACACGGGACTTGAGGCAAAGACCTGACTCGTTAGGGCTTGAGCATTCGACGCAATGCCTGAGGGTCAAGATTATTCCTGTTAGTGTAGACCCTATTAGAGTACATGAAATCCGGACGTGGCTCCGATAGAACCCCCCGTATTGTTGTCGCCGACGGGGTTCCTGTTCAGGCTATGCACTCCCAGCACAATGACGAGTCCTGTTTTCTCCTCTGTGCGATCCTGGAAAGAAACAAATGACAAATTGGACTTCGCGATAATCCCGAGGTGCCGAAGCTAATTTCTTCGTGGACTTTATTACCCTTTTGAGACTCGGTTGCTGGTGCCCCATGGTTTCGACAGCGGCTCATAGCTTTCCGCCGATCCGCAGAGTCTGCAGAATCTCCACGAAGTTCACAAACCGTGGTAGATTGGAATGCCCTGACTAGACGCTCTTTTGGGCCATTGATGCATATGGTTCTCCTTTCAGCAAAGTGGATGTTGAATCAGCGTTGAAAGCAAGCCACCAAACGTTGTAAACCATGCCAAGGAAGATCTTGAACATGGCGTCAACGCTAGTTGTAGGTGGGCCTTGTCAAGTGGCAGCCGGAATTGGGGTTTGAACGGCAAACCTGTCTGTCGGGACTCTCCACAACGCCAAACCGATGCAATTATGATGGTGCGTGGGTACAGTCCGATCTTTGGCAGCTTACGTAGAGCCATGTGTTCCAGCCTTGGCAACTACAACGACATCATAGACAAGCTGTCTCGGCTAGAAATCATGAGTGGTGCGAGGGATTGTGTTGCAAGCTGATAATAAAAACGCGAATTGGCGGCGTTGGAAAGGGGATTTGTGCGTACGGATGGTGTGCGTACAATGAGAGCAGGTTTGCTCTTGTCGAGATTCCTCATGAATTACTTGGGGGTTGTGGTGCGGTTTGGTGGTGGAACTTGTAAGAGGGGGTTGACAAAAGACTCTGACCAAGCCGCCCGACAACCCCCAAGTACTTCTGTTTCAGTAGGTAGAAAGAGCCAATATCGAACCAAAAGTGATGGAGAGGGATGTGTGAAAGAAATCATCGGGGTTTACGCACTCTGGCTACTCGTCTGCGAATCTGCTCCCAAATCTCACCTCATACCCATTCGGGGCTCCCAGCCAAGCCGAAGGGTGCTGTTCCCGTGGACCCAAACCAAAAGGCTGGGAAGTCTTTTTGGATGTTTTGCCAAGAGAACTATTCCCGTCTTCAACACGAACGGAGATAGCGTTGCAGGGACATGGTTCCCAGAGGTCGGCGACTCAAGAACGCATTCATCCGAAAGCCAAGGAGGTCAACTGTGACCGCAAATGGCAGCATGATGAGCTGGGAACCGCCAGGGGCGTTTGCATAGAGTTCAAAGACGCAATGTACGCCAACCTCGCTCTGGTAATGCTGATATATCGATATTTGTGCACTTTGGTGGTCCACGTCCAGGAAAGAGTAAAAGGCAAAATGGTGAGTTCGCACAGGTATCCCTGTTCAGCTCGGCCGAAGAGGGAGTGTCTGTCACTGATACGGTTCCTAAAAGGTTTAGCGCGTGCAACTGGTTGTCCGACAGTCAGGAAGTTCTCGCAGGTATCAGTACCGAAGTGAATGTGGATGGCAAGTGTTCGAGGAGATTTGTGCCTGGATGCCTGCTTCTTTCCGCCAATTCGCTCGCTTCCTGGGTAGTTTGTAATCCAAAGACCAAAGTTAGTGTACACGTGGTAAAACAGCCGAAGCCCGAATTTCGGGTTGGCCAGGACGCCGGCATGACTTTGCTTGTGGCGGGATCAAGAAAGATGCCGACGAACCTTTGGCGTGTAGATTCGCATAAGTATCGCCATGGCGTCTCAGCAAAGTAGTGTATACGCATTGAGATATGTAAGTAGACGCTGAATTGAACATCAACCGACGGATGTGTTCATTGGCAGTTGCCGTTTTGTCGTTCGTATTGTGTTGTTGTCGTGCCATCGTGAACTCCCGTTGTTGTCCATAGCCTGACTCGCGCGACGGAGTTTTGGCATGTGGGGAGGCCCAATCCCGTAGCAGCTAACCATGGTGACCAGAAGTCATGTCCGAATGCGCTGTGCGTCGAGTTAACACGGAGTCCTCAGGCGTGTAAAAGTGACGACAACCGAACCACTGCGAGCGCTTCTGGAGCACATAACGTGCATGGCTGGGATGTCGCCGAAAAAGAGGAGGCGCTGGCTTCGGCCAAAGTGTGGGACGGTGGGCCGAGGTGCGAGGAGCATCCTCGTGGGCCGCCCACCAAGCCGCGGGCTGGATGGAGGCTCCATACGCAGCCGACGCAACCATTGGCGATTGCCTCGATCCACACCTTGAGCTTCGCTTCTAGAAGACCAGTGGGTCAGCCTTGGCATTACTAACGTGTTTCTTTCTTGAAGGGTTCGAAAAGTGCCAACCTTGGATGTTGTAGCGATCATCCATGCTTGTGCCATGGCAGAGCAGAGGCCTCAATTGTGTCGCGGGTTATCCTTCGGCATTGATGGCTAGCCTGGGAATGAATGAATGAAGGATGGAATGGTGATTTCCAAGGATGTTGTCCTGATGTCACACATTCGATATTCGATGTGCGTTGGTAGGAATGGCAGGTGTAGAGGACGGGCAAAATCAAACTGAATCCATAGTATGTAGTGTAGGTGGAAGGAACGGCAGATTCCGGCATGGACGACGTCGCTGCCTGCCGCGTGGGAAGCACCTGCCTTCTGTTACCTACGACGTGGAATTGGCTTCAATTGCAGCCAGGCAAGTACCGATTCGCTCATGGTCCCCGGCAGACATGAACCAGAGCTGTCCAATCCAATATCAAACTCAATTTGGTACATACCAGGTTAAAACCGCCGTCAGCTGCATTCCACTTTTAGTTTTGTGCCTAGTACACTACGTACTGCATGCTATTCGGTAGAGACGCCAAGGCGCAGACTTGTCCAGACTGAGGACGGAGCTCGTGGAACGCGGTGGAGGAGGTCAAGCATGAGGACATGGCATTGAGCCGCATCACTTCCTCAGAGTCCATCCTATCAATGTAGCAGCACATCGGTAGTGCGTCGGCCGGTCTCCATACTTAGTCTGTAGTTTAAGTCGACGGGCGTTTCGGCGCTAGACCATCAGAGTCGGGCTCGTAATGTGCATGGGCCGTTGGGTTCAGGCCAACAAGCACATGCAAATTTTGCAAGGAGAGGAAAAGAACTCTTCTGGCCACATGCAATGTCACGGTTTTCACAAACTCCCTTTCCAAATCCCCTCCTTCTGTGTTCGGAAGTGAGTCCACTTCAACAAGAAAAGACCTTCCGTCACATTTCATCCCCAGCGATCCGACTGCACACGGGTCCCAGTGGCTCCATACTGCTCTCTGGCCTTCCGCATTTAGGTATATCGCCTATAGACCCCCTTGATACAGTACACTACACGTAGGGCGTATAGAGCATGCCTAATAGATGGTCGTGTAGCATCCGCTGGTAGGATGGTACAATCGTCCATTGATCCGGCCCGTTGACAATGAGAGGTGGCAGGAGTCCAGACCGGAAAGTGGGGGTTCAAGACCGGAACCCTTTGAAATTATGATGAGTGTGTGCCTTTTGCGTGTTCTTGATGGTCACATTGAAAACATCACAGCCGCAGCCAGCACGCACATCTCGCACATCGGAAACAAGTGGAGGGTTTTGCGGATCCACGTCGATCTTGTGGCCGTGCATGTTCTTTAACTTCAACTTCGGTTTCGGGCCTGCCAATGGCGGAGCACACAGGGCAATGGGTACGACGGACGGGGTGATGGAGGCTGGCGTTGAAGCCACCCTCGATTTCGTGACGCTGGTTGACGCCCGGCCGAGTCAGGCGTGGGCGAGCATGGGACAGGCCTCGGTGATGACACGCTTTGCCAGTACTGGATCTCCGCCCGGAGAGATGAAAGCTTCCAAAAGCCTTCCAGAACGTTGCTGAGAATCCCAGGGTTCGATGGCCACTTTGTGAACAGCCCTTACCCCAGTCCTCGTTACAAGACGATCACCATTCACCATACACTACACGTAGTGTACATACCTACATAGCAAGCTAGCAAACCTCGCCGCCGTGAGCCCCAGACGGCGAGGATAAACATATTTCCGCAAAATTGCAGTTGTAAAAGATTTACGAAAGGCGCTAGCTACGAAAAAGACAGAATCCCACTGGACTGATTTCTCATCTGCCACTAAAGCCGTCGTGCATATGCGCTATTCTCACCAAAAGTGCCACGTTTACACTATAAAATCTCGGGTGACTGAGAGAAAGCGGTCTCTACGTAGAGACTCAGAACACTGTGAGCGACCGTGCGTAGGTAGTCCATCCTGTCTTTGCAAGCGTCGAGCTGTTTTAAGAAGACCCATGAGATGTTCACAAGGCAAAAAAGGTAAAGCACAACACCCTGCCACCGGAACATTGGCAGGGTACCTAAGTTTCAGAGGAAACACCGGGACCCTTTGATTTCTATACGCTCATTTGATCTTGTCGCATACTGTACACAATCGGCTGTCATGCTATAGCATCACCGTGTTGGTGCGCGCGCGTTTCGAGTTCAGATGAATCCGAGGCCAAGATGAAGCTGGGTCGGGGATTCCGTTGTGTGATAATACCGCCGCGCCGAGCCTCAATTCCCGAACTCCACAGGATATTTTGCGAAGAATCTCCCCACATTGAACCACTAACACGCCGATGAGAGAGGCCGCGCTTGCGGCGACTTGTGATGTTGAACTCTCGGCCTAAAAAGACTTGACAGGGAATTCGCTAGCGGACATTTTAGCAGGACTCTCCCGCCGTGTTTTCTTCTTTTGTGTTTGGGTTGAGATTTGAAGATGCGGGAATTTTCAGCACAACAAGCACTGTTTTTTCCGGGGTCTGCTCCATTGCCGAGTCGGAGTCTATGGGGCACCTAACCGGGCCGGATAAATCGACTGTGTGCCCAGATAGATCCCCTGTGTGGGGGCCGCCCGACCAATGGCAAACCATGTCAGCGCCCGCCAAATTTGCTAGCGAGCAACATCGTGTGACATCTCTGTACCTCAGCAGTAACGATTGAAGCAATTGAGCACATCGCCGTCGCCGTCATTATTTACTATCGAGCCAGTGAGTGTGGTGTTGAGGGGGTCATACTTATCGAGATTACTAACCGTGCGCTGTAGAAATGCCTGAAGTTATCGATCTGACTGCCTCCTCCCCAGCGGGCTCCCCCATACTCGCGCGCGCGCCCAGTCCGACCCCCTCAATTGAATGGATCAAGACTGAACCGCGCGACGATGACCACGAGTTTCTCGATATCAACGACCTCATCAAAGACGAGAAGCCATCTCCATCTCCAGCTCCGGCCCCAGCTCCAGCGATCCCCGTGTTCCACCGCCGCCGTCGCTCCCCCTCAAGCTCCTCGAGCTCGTCGTCGTCGTCGAGTTCTTCCTCGGACCAAGACAAAGAGACAGAGAATGAGGAGGAGGTTGGCAAGAAGGAGCCCGCCCTCGCCGAGCTTTCTTCTCGCCAGTGGACCGACGTCGACGCCGCCGTCAGAGAGATCAGTGACATCGCCAGACAACTCGGATTTGGTGTTTCTAAGAACCGTGCCAGTAACTACCGGACAGAGGGAGCAACTCGGTTCCCTTGTCGGTACGATATCGAGTGTGTTATGGCGAAGAAGCGCGGGGGCAAGAAACGCGACAACGACGCCCCGCTCCAAAGACCGTTGGCAGCGAGTATGAAAAGAAACTGTGAGTGGCAAGCAAAGCTGGTATTCAGCACCAAAACCAGGGTATGGCAGTTTACCCTCATGAGGGGAGACCACAGCCATCCCCTCGACCCCAACAGCGCCAGTTATCTCGCCGTCAATCGTCGCCAACACCGCACAGAGGAGGTAACCGCCAGTATCCTTCGGTTGGCCAAGCAACCAAAGACTTCCTCGTCAGACATCGCGTCTACTATCCGTGACGAGTTCCCTGGTATTGCCATCACGCAACGCGACGTACTCAACGTACTGGCGGCCAACAGAACGAAGCAAGCGGGTGCCCTCACACCGACCCAACAATTTCTCGACCGGTTACAGTCAACAGAGGGGATTCATCATGAAGTCTACCGTCACAACGGCGAGGAGTTTGGTCTGATTGAGAGAATCTTTTGGACTTATCCATGGTGTATTGACCAGTTGAGGAAGAATCCCGAAGTCATGAGCTTGGACTGCACGTACAAAGTCAACAAGTTCGACATGCCTCTCCTTCAAATATGTGGGATAACGGCCATGCATACGACTTTCAATATCGGTTATTGCTTGTTAAGTGGCGAGAAGGAGGCATGCTTTACATGGGCATTTCAGCAAATCGATGCCATGCTCTCAAAGTATGGTATCCCCCAGCCTCTAGTCATTGTCACCGACTACGATAAAGCGTGTAAGAGAGCTTGCCGGGCAGTCTTCCCCATAACCCAGCACCAGATCTGTCTCTGGCACGTGATGAAGAACGTTGCCTTCAACGTCAAAAAGAAGTGGGAGGGTAGTCTTGAGGGTACAGCGTTGGGTAACCGTGGCAGTGACGGGAGTCATCTCCGTGAGGATCACCATCATATGGATATCAACCCCGCCAACGAAGACTCTACTGCTCGCCAAGTCGCCGCCCAGTTGTTGAATGGAGATGACCGGAATCACCACCTCGAGTCAGGGACTAAGAATCCCTTCATTCAACCCATCAACGGTCGTGCCCCCCATGGTTCAAACCGTGAATGGATCGACAACGCGGATGGGATCTTAGCCGCGTGGAGGGCAGTGGTGTACTCTGATACAGAGGAGGGATTCTACCAGCAATGGCGGGTGTTGTTGAGGGAGTTCCCCAAGCAAAAAGGTACGATTATCACATCTTTCTATTATTATCTGTATAATTACTAATCCCTCTTTTTACAGCCATAACCGACTACCTTCTCTACGTTTACCTCCCGTTGAGGTACGAGTTTGCCCATTTCGCCATCAGATCATACCGCAATTTTGGTATACGAGTAACCTCCCGCACAGAAGGTGCCCACGGCGTCTTGAAAGCACTACTCAAGAATCGTCGTATTGATCTCAACCAGTTACTGGGCGCCATCACCGAAACCCTCAAGCGGTTGAAAGAGAACTTCACGATCAAATACACGTATCAGATCTCAAAAGACGTGGCGAAGTTCAGGCATACTGCTCTGGCGGACTTGAAGTTCATCACCAGCTTCGCTTGCCTTGAGTTACTCCAACGGCAAGCTCAACTGGCCAGTGATAATCTCAAGCGCTCACAGTCTGACTTGGAGGGACTAAAAGCAAAGTGCTCTACCCACTTTACGAGGCAGTATGGCTTACCCTGCTGGCACGGGATAATTGATATCGTACGGTTGAACGGTACCATACCTCAAAGTATGGTCGATAAGCACTGGTTGCTCAAACCAGACACGGTAAATAAATATCCCTCTCTTAAATATCATTTATCTAGTGCGCTTACTAACCGTGTCTTTTACCAGCCGTTGTCTACAGAGTGGCTGTCACTACGTAGGGAGAGAGACCCTCTCCCAGTTGTCACCAACCGCTGGAAGGCTCGCAACGGTGCCCAGCCCATGCCCGCCATGCCCGCGCTCCCTCCTCTCCCCTCCTCCAGCGTTAGATGCGATCCATCTCATGATGCCCCCCCCAAGGCTTCACAGCCTCCCAAGAAGAAGAGGATGACCAAAGCAGTACTGGCCAGTCAGAGGGAGCAGGAGGCAAAAGCGGCGGCAGAGAGCGCGAGGCTGGAGACAGAGATATTGAAAACACAACTCCAGGAGTTGAGAGAGTCACGGCAAAGAGAGGCACAGCTGGAGGCACGGCTGCGAGAGCTCACGAGTCAACAACAACGAGCTCAACCCCCGCCGCCGTCACCAGTATACCAAGGGTATCAACAACAGCAATATCACCAGCCCACCCGCCAGCTGATGATGCCCCCCCCTCCCTCACAGCAGCCGCTGTATCTAAATCCTTACCAGCCGCCACCATCTGGCCAACAGCAGTCCCAACAGCTGTACTGGTTCTCCCAGTCGAGCCAGCAGTACCAACACCAGTAGATTATATATACCAGTATAAATATAAACTCTACGATTTCAGCATATTCATGTAAATCAGCATCTCAGAAAGCCTCGTCTGTGTAAATCCTTGTGCAATTTTGGTGTGGATGTTGCACACATGTCATTTTGGTGGAAATTTGGCGGGCGAGAACATGGGTGAATCATTGGCCAGACCGGTTCCACACAGGGGATCTATCTGGGCACACAGTCGATTTATCCGGCCCGCACCTAACTGAGTGGTACGCATGCGAACGGAGATGTCACCGTAGTGTAAACCCACAAATTCCACTCATCACACATGCCTACAGCCCGCAAAAGTGCCTGTGTGAGTCGTTTTCTACGAGGACGATTTATTCGTGTCATGCTGAGATTCAGACACTGTATTGTCGTTGGGCAAAAAGGTACGGTCGCTCCGTACTGGAATATCAAAAATTTGCCCCGCAGCTGGGTTTTCCGCTGGCAAGATTCCATCAGCCACCGACAACGACGGAAATGCGCCGCGTTTCTGTCTTCTGCCTTTCAGATCGGCCCGTTGTCCGTCAGCATGGTGCGAGGTTTTCCATCAAGATTTAATGCCAAAAGGTGATGGGATCTAGTGTAAGTCGGTTCGAAAGTTCGCGGAGTGGTATCATTCATGCGGTACCAAAGGCCCGTCACCGAATCATCGTTGCGAATATGACCGCTGGATCGAGGCGTGATAGACGACACCTTTCTTCGCAAAGACAAATTGCACAAGAGCCCGATGACGATGGTGCCTCCCTCAGCAGCCTGAAAGCCCAAATGGTATAACTAAATATATCAAGTCTGGAGACGGAGCATCCGACCTTGACACGATCACCCGAGTACCTACGGGAACAGAGAGAAGTGTGGTGGAGAGGACGAGTGCAAACTGTGGTCGCAGCATTGGTGAAAATTGCAGATATACGCAGTAAGTAGTGTACCACACAACAAACGGTATCGCTTATACGGAAGACACAACGAAGACTCTTCGCCGCAAGGATGGTGAGTGAATGTACGTACCGTACCTGACGACTCGTAGCCGAAGAACTTGAGTCGCACCGTGACCCCGTCCTTGCTCCGTGGAAACTTCAAATGGATTCCTTACCGTGCTGCCGCTAACAAGACTTGCAGAATGCCAAGCATCAAGCTCCACATACGGCGAAGTAACCTGAACCCCTGTCGGTTAACCTTGGCTCCACACGCTCCTTGTGCACACAGTCGAGGACTCGAGGAGGAACGGAATGCCCCTTGCCCAGACCTCCATACCGTGTCTCTCAGCGAAGTCAAGGGTGTGTGGTGTTGGCACTTAGCAGCGAATCAATGTCGCGCCATTGTCCAGACAAGAGGAACAAAGTTCGGGGCGGCGGTCCATGGACTATTATTTCACCATATGTTTCCATCGTCCCCTGGCTCCCACAGCCTCATGCTTTCGGTAGTCTCTGTACAGTGAACTGTGTCGCACGCTGTACATGCGTAGCCAAGGTACGTACCTGCCGAGCGGACCCATGTCCGGCAAGTAGCAGGTACCCAGCAAGGTAGAGGTACCTGACGAGAGCTCATCAACTGACACCAGAAAGCGGGCAAGGGGATCCTGGAAGGAACGGTGCTTCGCATCTTTTGACAACACTCCACCTTCCAAAGGGCTCACGTTGGAGGACTAGGTCGGGATTGACTCGGATGCGCCATCCTTTTTCATTTTCCTTTTTTTTTTTTTTTTTTTTTTTTTTTTTTTTTTCGTTTTCTCACTGTGCTTAAGCATCCGTCCTCCTCACGATCCCTCATACTCCATAGGACGCACCACCTGGCATACAAGGTTAAATACAACGTCGTGCCCACCGTCCCATCTTGGCCATCTCCTCTTTCTCCAGTCTGTAGAGCTTGCTTCCCCCACAGATTCCTCAACCAGCCCAACTCAGGCACTTGGCTACTCGGCTCGTCATCGACATCGATATCATACCTTGGGTTCGACTCTCACTAGACTGCCGACTGTCTGATCCTCGCAATCAGCACACCAACACCGCCAACTGTTCAACAAAACACCAGTATCAGTCAAGATGTGCGACTACACTCAACGGGAATACTCGTGCGGCCACTTCCGCTGGATCGCGTCCAAGTGGTGCAGAGACTACACCATCACCCACAAGCGCTGCCAACCCAACGTCACCCACTTTGAGTACAGGCAGGAGGAGCTATGCGGTATGTGATCGACATGACCTTCATCTGGATATGAACAACCGTTCCTGACCCCCCACACCCTTTCCTGTTTAATCATCCTGACATCGTTCTCCCACATCGACTGGAGGCTGACTTCTGAATAGGCGAATGCAAGCCCAAGACATACCCTCCCTGGGAGAGCATGATCAAGCGCACCAGCAAACAGCAAACTTACCTTTGAGCGCATCAGGCTTCTGGCGATAACAGATAAAAACACCACTTCCCCACCGAAGCCCGCAATCGCATCGACGATCAGTGGCATTCAAGGCAGTACAGCAATGTGAGGTTACTACATAGGTACACCCGGGGAGTCTGGGGATACCGCAATCGGGCGATGACAAGCCAAGCGCCGACCACCTCGATTTGAACATCTTCGCCAAACGAGAGAACGACACTGGAGCGGAAACATCGACAACGGCGGCGACAGAACTGCGAAAATGGGTCAACCACTGTCGAAAGCACATGGACCCGGGCCCGTACATCAAAATCACTGAAAGCGGCAGTTCGGCCGTTTCCATGCGCCAACAACCACAACGGCCATACACAACGCGAGCCCCATGCAGAATTAAGACAACGATAGGTACTTGGGTTCGCAAATTGGACCCTCGGCATCCCATACTTGCCAAGGACCATGGATGGGCCACACCTCACGGCGGACCCCCTTGTCACAGCAGCCAGCATGGATACCACACCCATTCTCTCCGGCCATCACACAGTCGGCGAGCAACCGGGCGGTCAAGCACTTCCGATCTTCCTAAAAGTTGTGACTCGACGCGCGCGACGAAGGCATCGGTTATTTATTCACCTGCCTGCCGAATGGGTCTCCATTTCCAGCCAACTGTAATATGAGGCACCATCTGCGCCAGCTTGTGATGAGTCCTTGTTATCGCAGGTACCATTGCACTGGCGCCCGCCCTCATACGGTCCGGTCCAACCCCAGTGCAACCCTATCCAGGGTGGTGCTGCAGCATGGTTGGGGGACAGTTCCAGGGCATGGAACAACAGCAGCCTGGGCAGCCAGCTGTCGCCTTGTCATATCAACATCGTCATCATTATTATCGGTACACGTGGGCGCCAACAACCCGGCCAGACCTTTCTCCTTTCTCCTCCCCCACTTTGACACCCGACTCTCCAACCACAAAACCGGTCGTGTCTCATCCCAAGTCACTAGCCTGCGCCTCCCCCACGACTTGCATGCTTCCTCTCATCTCATTCTAGAAACCCAACGAGTGGGTGATGAGCGACAACAAGCCCAACGAACTTGGGTTTTTGTTGCCGTATTCTTTTCTTCTCTGCTTCTGTGTATTTTTGTTTTGCTTGCCTTCCATGGCCTTTTGGCCATCTCGCATCTTATACCCATGGACCTTAAAGGCAGGTCTTTTGTCATTCATCATCATCACGAGCCATACATGTGTATGTGTGTATTGTACATATAGAGACGTCATTTTACAGGTGTTGTTTGCTTTTTGTTTGGAGTCTAGGGAGATTGGATTGCGCTCTTTTACAAGGAAATATAATGGTTATTGGTATCGCTGGCAAGCTTGGGATGGAAAGGAAAACGGATTATTCAGGAGGGATGAACCGGCTATGGCTCAAAAATGACTTTAGATGGGAAATTGGGAATTTAGGGACCGGAAAACAAAAACGATTCATCGTAATCGATACCACCATAGCATTTTAACAAGGCGCCTTGAACGGTGCTTCATTTGTGTCACCAAAAAAAAAACGTTTCCGTGTGTCAACGCGTTCTGGACTCTCGCTGATAGATTTGAAATATCGGGCTCTTCGCGCTTGTGATTGATAGAAATGTTTATACGTGCTATAGTTGTACCTGAAATGGTACGAGCTAAACAGCAAGTACCGACAAACACGGAAGCTCTTTCGTCTCAGGCAGATATCCTTGTCTGTCCCTCGATATTCTAACCTGAATCACATTACACCGGGCCAGCAATTGTTTGTTTCGATTGCTTGGCGAAGCCGAGGGCTTCGTCGTCTTACACCACATACACTGACAAAGTGGGTTTGATCGGCAATGGATAAGGGGAGTTTCTTCCCTTCCCACTCTTGAAAACACAGCATCCTAGTGTAGACACCTTAGACAAAGTGGATATTAGCAAATACACCTGCTGAACCATCTTTTATAGCTTAGTTAAACTGAGTGGCCCCGATGGCCAACCGGTCTCGTGGGAGAGTCATGGCGTGACGGGGGTGCTAACGGCGTCAACAACTCTTGCGAAAAAGAAGCAGAATAAGAAGAAGAAGAAGAAGAAGGAGAATAAGAAAAAGACAGGTCTGGCTGAAGATGGCTACGTAGGTACGGCACGCACATTAGTGTATGGATTGAAAAAACAAAGAATAATAAAAAAAAAAAAAAAAAAAAAAAAAAAAAAAACATGGCTTCCCGGTCTTGTTTTAGTGTGAAAGCAAGCAGGGGAGAATACCTTACTGTGATTCATTATTCGCGGAAAAAAAAAACACACCAGTGGATTACGAATGAACGTCCTGTCAGGCAAGCAAGCATCACAAAAAGAAAAGCTTCGTCCTTCCTCATCATCGCACCGCATCGAGATCGGAATTGCGGGTTTCATGCGACGCGCGCAACCCAGGTCAGTAGCGACGGGACAACGGGAGAAAGCGGGTTGCGGAGGGCCGAATTATGGAGTCGGTTGGAGTGGGAGTCGGATGCGATATGGGGATTACAGTACGCACAGCGTACAGTGTGTAAATTGCATTGGATTATGTATGTATGTCACTGTGGTGGTGGTGGTGGTGGTGGTGAGGCTTATACGCTAAAGTCTTCAATACCAAAAAGTCAAGGTAGGTAGTGGTAGTGTAGGATTATGATCGTGATCCCTGGGTCATTTCTCGTATAAGATTGGAGGTATTAGCAATGGTGAGCATGGGTCAATATCATGATGCGTCTGGCGGCGCTGTGGTACGATCCTTATCATAGTTCCCTTAGCGCTGATTTCTCAGGCGTAGAGTAGTGGTATGTTGTCTGTTGCTGTAAGTCACATTACATGGAAAAATTTCTCGATTCCTTCGGTAGTACGGATCTTTGGTAGTCATGTTGTTGAGATATACCTAGGAATTGTCAGAGACGACCTAGACATGAAGCCTTACTCGGTTCGGTCACGGCTCGGTTCGGTTCGGTTCGGTTAGAACCTCTTCAAGCTTCTTTGTCTCGGTCTAGTAAGGGTTCATTATTTTCTTTTCCCCGTAAGTGCTTAAGAGGGAATCTTTCGATTGTGTATCGAAGTATCTGACATGCTTTTGATGCCATGAGTTTCTATCAACAGTCTCGTTGAGATTTCTGACTATCGCTGTTTAATTTCAGCAAGTGCAAGGTTGAGAGTGCTACCTGTAACCGGTCATGTTACTGTAGGGTGACACTACAGACACCAGAGCCTGCCATTGAATATGGATCAACCCATAGGGCAGCATACCGGTATGATCTGGTAGGAAACCAAAAACCCAAGGCTGTCGGAAGGAGGTCAACAATTAGCATGTGCTCCGATGGTCCATCAACTCGGCCGACCGGTCATGCAGCCCTTTGGGGCGTGTAACAGTTTAAGGTAACTTGTCATCATCACAATGCCTCATACTGGGTAAGCATTAGCCCGTCGACGACGACCATGTAAGTCTTACCTTGGGTGTGTGGACGGACATGCGCAGCCTTATGACTGTCGTGGAACGATGCTGGGAAGCCGGTGACGACTAAGGGTATGAACAGATGAAGTAACACGTCTGTCGGGTAGCCGTAGTATTTTCCACTCAATCCCATCTCTGTGTGAGGCCTGTTTTGTTGGCACAATGTAGGCGTAGCTGGGATAGTTGTGCGGTTTAAGGAGGCTTGCCCGGTCCGAAAGAAAGCTGGCAAAACCTCCCCTAGCCGCAAGCACGATATCGGGATGTAGACGGTCGCTGGGTACAGCTTTACCCTGTGCGCTGTGTTACACGGGTGTAGTTGCATCGGCTTACCAGACATCTGCTGAATAGTTTGGTGTCGAACACAGTGATCTTGCAAAATTTGAGTAGGTGGTGTGTGGGGGTATATTGGGTCGAAGAGGACATGCCTGTACCTCGAAATGCCGTGGTTGACTCCCCATCCGTCGTCATTGCTTTTTCCCATGGTTTTTGAAGCAGTACTATGTAGTATCTCTTACCTATCAAACACATGTATGCGTGAGAATTTGGCCGTGTCCGCTTCCGAGCTGTCCATGCTCATGTTCAAGCCATGTGTGTGTGTCGTGTCTTGTGACAGAAAGTGAGGTCAACCTGACTGGCTAGAAATTCAGGTTTGCCGCAAATTTGCTGTCAATCTTTGCTAACAATAGGCTTCTTCTACGCTCAACTTGTTTGGTTTCCAGCCAAGGTGGAAACACGCCAAAGGCAACACCCGTCATGACTGGGCATGAAGAAAGGGGACGAGTAAGCAAGCATCCGCTGAGCATCGATGGCTTAGGTATATTTGGCCGATGGCTTTTCGTCATTGTGTGCATGTGGTAGTGACTGTCAGGCACCATGCGTACGCCATTGGAGGTTTTGGGAAGTGCGTGGGCAACAGTGTTGCACATCCCGGACAGTGCCTTGATGTCCATCGCTGAAGCCCATCGATCGACGGGATACGCGCATCTCGCAAGCGCCAGTGGATGTTACTGGGCAGCAAGGCTTCATACCTATCACAGCATTACGGATGCCTGGCTGTCGTTGTGGCGTGCACCAGAGGGTATCGAAAATCAGGAGTGTTGAGGGGATGGCGTTTGTTTGCGTGTCAAAAGAGAGAACGAAGAGATAGGAAGAGTTAACTTGCCGGTGAAGAAATAACAAGGCAGCCAATCCGGAGAAGATGAACAATGCCGGTCGAAAGCAAGTTCGATTGTGTCAATGGAGAAGGTGGCCAACTTGTCAACTGTTTGTTTTGGTGAAGCTTGCCGTTGTGTTGCTATGGTGATGGCGAGAAGGACGAGGAAACACTCTGTTAATCACCACAGGGCTTATTGAACGCGTGACACCAACACTACGTGGGCGAAGAAACCGCCAGTGGTAACTGTGTTTGCGAGGCCAGAGTCAAAGGAGACGCCAGTATGAAGTCGAGGCGTGATGTGAACTGCTTGCCCGACGCCAT
Source organism: Neurospora hispaniola (assembly GCF_033458365.1). Classification (NCBI taxonomy): domain Eukaryota; kingdom Fungi; phylum Ascomycota; class Sordariomycetes; order Sordariales; family Sordariaceae; genus Neurospora; species Neurospora hispaniola. The sequence goes on along the minus strand of NW_026944415.1, from coordinate 1,258,344 downwards.
GCTTGCTGGCGCAAGATAATACGCAGAAATGTAGATGCAGTAACAAGTTGCAGGCGTTGCGCTGCCGTTCGCTGTCCCTCTCAGACCGTTTAGGAGAATAAACCCGAGGGCGAGTGGGTGTTGTAAGCTTGTGTTTGACGGGTATACTAGATGGTTTGGGCTGGCGTGTGGCATTTGGGTTTGACGCCAGTGCCAGGTTCCTGCCGTAGATGATGGTGGTGGGACAAAAACAATGTGATGATGGTCAATCACTCTCGGCCACACCATTCCTCAAGCGTGTGGGCAGCCCGTGATCCCGGCCGATGTGTCGGTTCGATGTATGGCGTTCGCTTGCCCCACAGCCGAAGTCGAGGCAGCAAGGTGTGTCTGTGATGTTTCCGGGATGGGATATGACAGTTCGAATTTGAGGCCTTCAGCCTCAAACTGGCTTACATAGAGAGGGGATGCAATGCAGTTTGCCCATCATCAACGTGTGTCAATTGGAACGCGATGCCGAGATCCGATAGTTGATCAGATGGGTCGGATATCATTATGATCAAGATCAACGCAGATAGCCGCAGGCAGGAAGGCACAGGCCATGGCCGTGGCCGCCGTCATGGACGTGGACGTGGTTGTCGTCAAGGTCCGAACGAATTTGACACTGCCATGGATGAGGAGAAGTTCAGGTCTTTGAGGATGCAGTGCAGCGTCAAGCTAAGGTAAGGTTCCATACCTATGTACCTCTAGGCGGGCCGCATAGGTACCTAGCTAGCGATCGGTAGCGGGCGGGGTAATTTGCCGGGCATCTGCCTACCAGCTGCCACAAGTGGAAGTGCCCCTCTACAATTGCCCATATCGTACCCACTGCACCTTTCAACGACCAACACTCGAGAAACCGCCTTGTGCTTTGCAACATCAAAAGCTGCAGTTATCGTATTGCATAATCTGGAACAATTCCGAATCTCTTCGTTTCTTTCTTGATACTTCAGTAGCACCGGCTTTCCAGCTTTTCCTTGTATCGGGTCGGATGCCAGCAGGGCCACCGAGGGCCATCACCCGCTTCGCTCGTCCAACATGTGTTGAAGTTGGGAATCAAGTACCAGTACATGGCCAGCTTTGTACTCCGTGGATGGCATTGAATCCTGGTCAGTGGCACAATACTACCCCCACCCCGTCCGAGTGTTGAACACCGTAAAGGCCTTAGCTCTTTTCACCGGTCTGAGTCTGCCGTGTGTGTGTGTCCATGGTCAGTAAGCTATCGGCAATGAGGAAATGTCACAAATGAGAAAAAGATGCTGATGAATCAGTGTAAAAAGGGTGCCCGGACGGGAGTTAGGGATCTAAAATGATACCTAAAGCTGATTTAATAGCGGCCCTGTAGCGGCCTCACCACAGCCACCTACTAGAGGTACCTTCACGACACTCCAGTCCAGGGCCAACGGGCCCGACACGCCGACGCTCGTCGAATCTGGAGTACCTTGCAAGCAGGATAAGACTTTTCCATCGACCTCAACTTCCTGTCAACGCCTGAGATGGACGCCTTCGGAGAGACGAACCTCCATGGTCCCCAAGGTTGTACCTCAGAACACGCCAAGACTAACTGTTCCATGGGATTTCGGCGACATGGCCTTCTCTCACACCTGGGTCTCTGAGGGCTGCATATGGATGGCATACGTTTATGGTGTGGTTCTTCCCTGCAGGGCCCAGCAAGTTCAGGCCAAGTTTAAGCGAGCCGTTGGAGAGACATGGTCGGGCAGGCTCGGCACACCCATGTTGCACCACCGCCGTTGACATCGGGGCACCCGATCCTTTGACGGTCCGTCCACCCGAAGTCCTAATTTCCGGCTTCATGGCTCTACCTGCCTACAGCATGTGTCAACGCTTCAACGGTCCTGTCAGCCTTGACCGATGGTTTCCGAAAACCCGAGTCTACCAGTTGGGCATTACACATGGCTTGGCGGTGGTTTCCAAGTCCAAGGCCATTTGGTGCTGAATGGCTTCTGTACATGTTCAACTACCTAACACACCACAAACTCTCCCCTAACCCACAAGAGTCGCCAACCCAGAAGATTGCAGGCTCCACACATAGCTGCGGCAGCTTACGTATGTGTACCCTGCCATGTGGCCGTATCTCTGTATGTATCAGCTATAACATGGCGCGCAGATCGCTCGGCACAGCATGCCAGCCGCCCAAAAGGGACAACTTCTACCAAGGTCGTTGGTGGAGAGTGTTGTTCTCCGGGAGAACTAATGTCGACCTTCGACGACTGGAAAGGAGGCAGCGCCGGCACTTAAAGTGACGGGTCGACGGTAGCCTACGCTGCATCTCGACCAGAAAATCAACGACCTTCGGCTCGAGGATCCGGTGCATTGACCCAAACCAACCGGGCTTGAAGATTGATATGCACAAGTTTGACCTTCATGGGACATTGGAATCTGCCCCCAGATTTCCCCATATTGATGACATCTTTCACATGATGTCGGTTAATCTGCACCGTTTCATATTTTCGCGGCTATGTTATCAGTCGCATTTTCGTCATATATTTATCCAGACAACTATTCAACTCGGCAAGTACACCTGGAATATCCATGTTAACCGAGTAAGCATGTGAAGATCCCTCATCAGATACTATAATCCGAAGCCAGACATTCGATCGTCATTCCGCACGTGTCTCAGTCCTCGAACTAGCTACATACCTCTAACCACGTGGCAGCGTGTACCTTCATGTCATGGAACTTTCTGGGGTTTCATTTGGCAAAGTCCCGACCTCCTTCCTGGTCGTTAATGCGACCCTATAAGACCCCACATTCAGTTTCATCGAGCATCCAATTTTCCATGGGTCTTACCATCTGGCCGGCTCACCGAGTTATATCAGATCTGTCCTAAGACACGGTTGGGGTTACACCGAATTTCTTTTTGGTGCTACCTCCCAGCAACGCCAGACCATGGCCCCATCCGTACCTCGATGATATATGATAAGCTACACCGGGCTTTTCTTATCTGGCTCCCGACGTGTTCAGGCTCATTTGTCAAAAACGGAGCGTGAAGGAAACGGGGCACCCGCACCTCACTGTTTCTGTCACAAGCTTATCGATGTACAGGGCAAGGCACGACTCGGAGTGTCCCTTCTGCCGCCTTCGGCGCATCCTAGTCAAGCTTTCTTCGGGAACAGTCGTGTTATAGTTGCTTCTGTGCTCCTTCCTTTCTTGACCGTGGTTCCTGAACAAAGCCCTACTAATCTTATCTCAGACCGCTTCACTGCTCACTGATAAACCAGTAAGACAATCACTTAGTAAATTGCCCGCCACATGTCATAACTGACTGTGACTTTTGATCTGCTTATCCTGCAAGCCACCATGTAACAAGCTTCTCTCGATGTCCTTCCCCCGCGCGTCCCGTCTGATGTCAGCTTGATACTGTACAAGTCTTAGCAGACCCTTGACCAGAGACGCCGGTTACAAACAACTTTGTAAGCTTCAGAGATGGTTTTCTTTTCGGAAAATCCCGTCTGACATGTGACATCAGCGACCCTGCTGCAATATTATACACGATGGTCGGCATTGCCATTTCCGGGGGGGCTTCGGGTGGTCATAGAAAGGACCGCACTCATGGTTAGACATGGAGAAGGGTGTAAGCAGAATGATCAGCATCAATGACGGGAGTGGGATGTGTTTTGTTTGGGTTGTGCGTGGGGGGGTAAGATGAAGAATTGAACGTTGCAGCTCTACATCCCCCACCAACAGATGACATCCGCCTACAAACAGATGATCCTGATCCTAAGCCCGATCCTAAATTTGATGATTATAGCCTGAGACTCTAAAAGCATCAATGTGGATACCACCATCGTTATCCCACATTAAGTTGGGGAAAGAAAAAAAAAAAAAAAAAAGAAAGAAAAGGAGAAGAGGTCAACAAGTGGTGGGGTGGCTTACTCAGCAGTGGCTTACACGCTGCTCCTTCCCCGTTCAAATCCCATCCCCTTCACGCATTGTTCTGATAGCCAAGTGCGTGAAGGTGAAAAGTGGATAGATGTGTCTATCGCCCTAACAATAAGTTTTGAATGTGGGTACAGCATAGGTTGCAACGGTGGTTGGCAACTGAAGTTTGGGGGTCAAGACCAAAACCTCAATGGGAACTTCTGCATGTAGACTGTACAACTCATCTGAAATGAGCACAACAACTGCCAACTAGTCAACATAGAAAGAGCTAGGGATGTAAGTAAGGTTAGGTACCTAGGTATAACATCGTCATCACAAACCCGCGTTGTCCTCACAGCAGTTAACAAGGACGACACCACTCGAGATGACCAGCCAAGCTACAAGTCACAAAGCCGGACCCGGACTCCCGGAGCGGGAGCGGACCGGGCCGTAGTGGAGACCTTGGGTGGAAGGGACCCAGAAGGAACCAGACAACCTGAACCCGCCCGGAGAACTCTTTGGTCCACTTCGGCTTACTGCGTACACATTAGGGACTCCACAAGTCTATTACAAAAAAACGGAGAAAAAAAAATGTTGAGTAGCTGCAACTCGTTTCGATCGAGTGACCTCCGGGTTATGAGCCCGGCGCGCTTCCGCTGCGCCATGCAGCTTGTTTACTTGCGGTGGAGTTTGAGGGTCGATGCAAGTCTTTATATATGCTAAAGAAGGCTGCCGTGCATTAGTGCTATGGACAACCGTCTGACTGCGCAACATCGCTTGAACAATCTGCCTTCCGCGTATCTACATATTGGCCAAATCAAGCATCCATGGGAGCGAAGACAACGAAGTGGTTTCACATCCAGGCTTCAACATTTGTCTCTGATAACACCCGGCCTCGCTGTTTATCTAGCAGCTGGAATCCAAACCACCGCAGAAAAATCAAAAAGTGAAAGATCCACCTGAGCGAAGATGGATACGAACAAGTGTATGTGGATGACAAGAGTGGGATTCGAACCCACGCCCTTTCGGACCACGGATTTCTCAGATGAGGATTAAGGGTTAACCTTAACGTGGCGCCTTAGACCGCTCGGCCATCTTGCCTTGGGATTAGATGAAAAATAAACAGCTGTAATGAACCTTATAGGTACGAGCTGAAAGCGATTATCAGTCAGCCAACGACCGGCGGGTCACCTTTGCCATGCTGCGCTCACCTTGATGAAGCCTTCAAACTTGTGCATGTACTCGGTTGTTGTGACTATAGTACCTACTAGCATTGACACTGTATCTATTACAAGAGCCTAGCCAGCCTCATCGTTGTCCTCCAGCTACCACGGTGAACACAGGTTTCTGAGACTTTACCGGCGACTGACAGAAAGAAACTGTGCATACCACCTGACTAGTTGTTGAAGTTCTAGACTTTCAGCTAGGTAAATCAGAACCATATCGGTTGAGAGGTCCGAAAGAAATGGTGAGATCTCTGTCGATCTAGGGTTCACTGGTTCATGAGTTGTCACCTAGGTGCTCCGGTGCTTTTCAGTTCTCGCCGTCTCTAGGGGTCTTGAACAGGTCGTTGAGTACCTCTACTTCTTCTACTTACGTTCTCTTTTCTTTTTCTTTTCTCTTTCTGTTGTTTCTTTCTTTTTCGAAGCTTACTGTGTACGCGAGTCCCCCCGGACAAGAAAGGCAAAGGGTCTAGTTTAGCGATGGTTCCTGCAGGGCAAGGAATTCGGCGACGGCGGCGGCGAGGTCTCAGATGTACAGATCTTAGGGTCGGTGAGTGGACGAATAGGAAATTAAAAAATGCGATCGGAGCCCGGAGGAGATGTCCGAAGAAACAAGCAAGCATTCCCCACGTACCCCCTGGAGCCTTGGTTGCTACTGTTCTCTACACTATACTAGTACCTGAAATGCATCGCTATGTTGTCGTACAAGACACTGACTGGGGTTTAGGAATGAGGCAGCCGAGCCACCAAGAGGACTGACCGCATGTGCAAACTCTCATGTGATCGGCCGGAGTGAAGATGAACTGCTTGCTACCTAGGTACCTCTAGTTTCTGACTGACAGGACCGGTGCAACTGTCAGCGGCATCAAGACCAGACTTCAAGAGGGATAGGTACTGACGTTGCACAACACACTTGAGCACCAGGCAGACAGACAAACTTCGAGAGTCAGGACATGAAATTTCCGAGTACTCTCAATACTTCCGCTCTCTTGTAATCGATGGTGAAATGTTCATCACAGAGTTGACTGTTACTAATGAAGTCTAGAGGTTGATGCTGTTCCACTAGTGTTCGGGGCGGCTTCGCCGCTGCGCGTCCGTGAGGGGTGTAAGGCTGGAGTCTGGGGTTGTGGCCCATGTAGAGCTACATTGAGGTGCTTTACCTACCCTTCCAAACCTGTAGGCGATCGAAAGGTTGAAAGGCTAGATTTGTAAATTAGTTCTCAATCGTTACTATTCCCATTTCCTTTTTTTTTTTTCCTGTCAGGGGGCTGCGCCATCCGAGAGCCCCCCTTCACTTACAGCGTACCAGAGCTCGAGGTCAGCCCTTAACTTTTTAAATATACAAAGTATTAGGCCTAACAATTTCCTTGGCGAGCGTTGTGCGGAGCGTGCGGTTCGTGCGGTAACTGATCGTTAGTGTGAGTGGGGCTTCGCATAAAACCGCCCGCGAAAATCATCAACGCGCTAACAGGACTTTCTTAGGACCCAGCTCAATGTAGGTATATAGAGAAGCTGTTAGAATTGCATGTTGCTTGTGATTGTTCCTTGCTGCTTCGTTTGACAGCTTATTGTTGAATGCAGAAGTAAAGCTACTTCCAGGACTGATACCATGACCGACGACACTGTGTCTGGGGAAAAAGAAGCTAAGATGAAAACGATAAAAGTCCCCTAGCTTCCATTCATTCCATATTCATGATCGAGATCGCCCGGCACCAGCTACGTCCGAGACAAGCGCGGCCAGGTACGTCGTCCAATAATGAGTTGCGGGGCAAAGGAGTAGTTGGGAAATGTGATTTGTAACCTACCTCTAGTCACACTGGGCTGCACTAAAATGTGATATGGAATGGCTTCGGGAGTCTAAATCTATAGATAGACGTGCAGGCGCGGGCAATCCATTCCAAGTCTGGGATGGTCTTGCGAAGGGCAATGAGAAGCAAAGTTTGCTATGGTTTTAAAGAGGAAGGACTGTGTGGTAGAGCAGATAGGAACCCAAGATTGTATGCGAGGAAGGTGATCACATCACGTTTGACAAGTGTCAAGACATGACAGCCCGCTCTGTGATGGTACCCAGTATGTAGGGTCTAGTGAATCACATTATTGCGCACAGTCGAGTTCGTTGAGATCTTCCCGTGTAGGGGATACCATAAACCTCCCACAATCCGTTGCGGGTTTCGAGTCCTCTGGTACTGTTTCCATGGCCACGGGCAAGGTGAGTGTGCGTTACTAGTGTCGGACTGTATGAGCTGTACGGTTAAGTCAGTTGATAGGTCATTCGGTCAGTCACCAATCAGGCTACTTGGCGAATGCAAGGAACAAGCGAAGAAATCGCCGACGGTTTGAACCAGAAGGACACTCGTCGGTTCGGTAAAATTGGGGGATTCAAAGGGGAAAGGACCCTTGATGTCTCGGACGGGCCTTCCGAGAGTTATAAGCATATTGACGATGGACAATCTGTCCGAGTCCCCGTCTGTTGTCCCAGGGGTTCCCCAGATGCTTGCTTTCTGGTATCCCGTGGCGTGCAGGTGAGCCTGTGTGAATCTCTAGCATGGTGTGAACGATCATGTGAGCGATCACGACCACCCATTGCGACCTGTCAAGTCGTCGAGAAAATCCCAGTGCTGGGGTCCGGGCTCGCGTACCAGTACCTCGGACCCTTCTCACCGATACAGGGTGCCCAAAATGGTTGCTCAAAGAACTGACTGGACGATATTCCCTGCTTGAGCTCCGTTCTGCCTGCTCGAGGATAGGAGTGAAATGGTGGGAGCTGACCCAAAAGTGTAAACATGTGCTTGTCTCCGCCGTTCACGCAGGCGGTTGTTTCACTTTGACGCGTTCATGTACCATTCGATGCTGGTTGACCGTCAACTTGTCCCTGCCCTACGGGAGCTGATTCCTGATTGATAGAATGCAGTAACAGTTCCTGTCAAGATGGCATATGAAACACACTGTGTGTAGGGCTATATACGTTAGGATCCATGTATGCCACTACCGGCTGTCCTCTTGATGCATGCGAAGCTGAAATGGTATGGGCCATCTTGGTACCACCATGCACGCAACGAGAGTCCCAAGGCCGACGACAACCATAGAGGTAGCACATGATGGAATGTATATGCAGCTTGGAGGCGAGAAAGTCTCAAGCAGAGGCACATTCTGGGACCTAAGGGGGAAAGTGCTTGCAGACGCGAAGACCTTATTGCTTCTTCTTCTCGTAGTTCCCGGGGGCTGCCAAGGTGGCCTGACCAGCACTTGACATCGCGAGCGTACCGTCTGAAATCAATACCTCAGACCGGCGGACCTGCCACAGTACGAAAGGATACAAGATGTCGCAGACGAGAGAAGTTCCCCATAAGAATACGGCAAAGGGGCTGAAGACGAAGCCATGAGCTTCTGGCCAGAACCACCAGAGGAAGACATTGGCAAACACCAAACCGATCAGTGTGCCGAGTGCTCGACATAGCCTGGCGTACTTGTTAGTGATATTTGCTTGGAGATATCCGTTATTGCGATGGGTCTTTCTAAGCACAAGGCGCGTTTGTGGCATTGTATATGAAACGATGGCCGCTTGTCAAACTCGCAAATGTTTGCGAAACGGTCCCTGTCTCAGCGGGGACGATACCGCCTTGGTCGAACCCGATTCCGAATCGCGGACTTGTCTGCCTTTGCCATGTACGGATGGATACCCACGGAGAAGGAGAAAGCAATGGAAGTGTTGGAACCTACCAAATCAGATAGCTTGTTCCCCCAGAATGACCCCGGGTTATGAGCATGGCGAGACTTCCCGCGCTGCCGGCAAGTTGACAGACGGCGGCAGACCAAAAGGCCACTTCGGTGGCATCATACGCATCCTGGCCCGCCCAGAACTTGCCCGTCTTATCGCCGGAACCGCGGTGAGGCTCGGACATCCACCAGGCAGCAAAGGCGTAGTGGCCCACGCATCCAACGGCGGTCATAAGGGCAAAAAGCCAGCCGATATTCCGGCCTACCCATGGGTTTGTATGACGCCAGGCCTCGGGACCGAAGCGGACGGTGGTGTAGATGAGGCCAATGTCCAGCAAGAGCCAGAAGGCAAAGCCCAGTTTCTCGAGTATCATCTCGCTAACGTAAAAGGCATAGACGAGCTCCCACGAAACGTTGAGGGCGAGAGCCAGGAGCGGCATGCCGTAGGTTTTGGTGGCTAAAGCGCGCCGCGTCATGAGGATATAGGTCGCGTCCCAGAACAGCACGCCGATGCCGAGCAGAGCGGTACTCGTGGGGACTACCCATGATGGGCAATGGGCGGGCGGCACATCGTTGGAGCCCATTTGGGTTGGCGTTCAAAGTGAAGGATGTTGATGGATGTATCTGTATGGAAAATAGATGGTGAGAGAGAGAGAGAGAGAGAGCGAAAGCTGAGGTTGTGGCAACAGGTGAAGAACCGGGCTGACGCCGCCCCTGATGCCCATGGCGAGACTCGTGCATTAGTGGTACATGCCTTCCTCTATTTCAGTTCTTTTATAAAGCCCAGCTCATCATGGGCTTTTGACCTTGAAGCGGACACCCATGGCAGCAACAAGTTGTCGTCATATACCAATGGACAAGTCAGTGTGACTCTCGACGTTTGTCTGCCAGTTACCGTTACATATGGAGGTGTTGTTTTGTCTGCCTTGGTAGGTACCACTGGTCTTGATGTATATACCATTCAAGTCGACGAGGAGATGCTGAAGTAACCCCGCCAAGAGCACAGGCCACTAGGTTGCAGGGCGCAGGGGGAGCTCCCCGCCTTTTTGGCACGTTTGGATAATCCGTCTGTGTTCGATTCCAGTCCGACTGTGTGGAATCAAGGTACATGTCACCTCCGCAACCAAAGTAGCGTGAATTGATTGCTTCATTGACGGTGGTTACGAGCTCTCGTTGTCGTTCTCAAAACGATGAGGTGCTGGCGCGCGAAGTTGATGCCCTGCCGAGCTTGACTGTCCCGCAGTTGTAGGGCCCCACACAATCGAATTGGCATCGAACACAGTCGAATAATTCGGGTCGCGTCTTCCCGTCACGTCGTTCGACAAACCGAACATAGCCAACTTCAACTTGAAGGCGTACTACATCAGGTACTGTACTGACCGTACCGTGTTTGTTTTGTTTTTACACAGCACGACCATTCAATTGGTGCCGAAGCAGTACATACTTCTTGCACGAAGTGACACCAAACAACCCATCCCAACAGAAACGAATTCGTCTGAAGTCGACACACGCAAACACGCCCACCACCAGAGTCGCTCTTCATTGAGCCATGGAATCGACCGAGAACCGAGTGGGCCGCGGTACATGGGCCCGTTACAAGCTTGCCCAGGCCCAATTCACCAGCTGGGTCAAGCAAACCGCCGACAAGGTCGTGTCCCGAAAACCGAATGGCACCGCTCCAGAAGTTCAGACCGAAGTCGTCGTCGAGACAGCTCCGGCGCCTGGAAAGGAGTCGCGACGGCAGAAAAAAGCCCGAGCCAAAGCCACAGTCACTCCTCTCGCCGACCCCCGCCTCGAGACCAACATCGAAAGCGCCAAATCTGTCCATTGGACTGAACTCGAGGTTCTCGCCCTCAAGATCGCCCAAAACGCCGAGCCCGAGCAGATCCCCGATGCCGCCGTCAACATCCTCCGCGATGTCGTCAATCTGCGCAAGAAAAGCTTCAAGTTCTTTAGTGGCGCCGCCGCCAAGCGACCGGCCGACCGAAAGCTCCAGGAAAGCAACCAGACCCACGCCCACATCATCAACGTCCTCGAACGAATCCTCGCCAAGTTCGAAGCCCTGACCTCGGCTCGCCGCAAGGTCACCAAAAACGAGAAGCCTGACGAGAAAAACCCAATGGGCCTGTCCGATCTCATCAACATGTTTACTCATCTCGAAGTCCAGACGTCCCCCGACGCAGCCGAAGATGACAACCAAGGCGATCCACCGTCCGAAGACGACCAAAAGTCCACAAGGTCCAAAAAATCACACAAGAGCAGAAAGAAGAAGCCGCGTAAAGAACGCCACAGCGAGACGAAGGTAGCCCCGCGCCCCTCCACGACAGACAATAATGACGACACTTCGTGGCTGGACACGTTCGATTGGGGCCTGCCCTCGGCAGATGAGGACGACGAGGACGACGAGTTCGACTTCTACATGATGGTTTACTGCTTTTTCGAAGACTTCAACACGATCCGAAACTACGTCCAGGAACGTTGGTGTGACTACTGGTATGACCGGTCCGTCCATCTCAACACCTTGGCCGTCATTACCAACGCCGCCTTCGAACTATTCCACATGCTCGAGTGGGACCTGATGAAGGCGCTCAAGTTCCATCCCGAGCTTACCCAGTACACCTTCATGATGGATATGCTCTTCATCCAGATTGGCATTGAGCACATTGATTACGACTCGTACGATGGTCTCAGCCAGGAGGAACATGACGAGCGTCTCTGGAGAGACGAGGCAGATTGGTTAGGGTTCCTGTCCTACTGTACCATATACCGAACCCTGAAGAACGTGCCTCCTGGCAAGGTTCCCATGCTGCCACCTTCAGCCCGGAAAAAGGTTGTTTATGGCGCACATAACATGAAGACCTGGCAGGATTTTGAAAACACAATCAGCTTCCAAATGATCACCGAGGGTTCTTTGTTAAAGGCCCTCAAGAAAAATGGGCAGGTCCCCCCCAAGCTCCCAGCCGAGCCACTACTGCTGCTAGACTGGCAGGAAGCGCTCAAGAGGCATGCTATAACGTCTTCCCTCATCTTCTCCTTCCACCTGTGGGTCGATATCCGCCATATCATGGAGGAGGAAGTCATCAATCCCTTCAACGAAATGCAAAAGACGGGCCAAAGAGTGGTGGATGCGCTTCGCCTCCACGATCCCAACAGTGTAAGCAAAGATAAGGCATTCAAGTGGGAGTACAGGGAGCGCATCCAGGACACCACCGAGTTCCTGCTCGAGGACTTTACCTACGAAGACAAGCTGCTCCGCTTCCGACAAATAGGGATTGCGGAAGACCCAGAGGAGTTCTTCCTCCTCAAGAACGAACCAGTTTGGGCCGGCCTTCTGGACTTCCGCGCAAGGCTTGTGCATAGCGAAATGGGCCATCAGTTTGCCGCCTTCACCTACGTTCTCGAGGCTGCGGCCTACTTGTACCATGCGGCGCGTGCTGCCGATCCAACCTTACCTGTGTGGGACAACATGTTCAAGCTTAACGAAACCTACCTCGATGACAGCATATTCAAGAGCGGCTTCCTTGGAGTGACGGACCCTGTCGCTATTATCCACAACTACCAACTGGCGATCAAGCCACCGGTAGGCTGGGACGGCCCTCCCGATCTTGCAAGCAGGTCTGGTTTCGCCCAGTCTGTCAAGATTCGGAGAACTCTGTATTATCGCTATGGTTTTGCCGAAGAAGACTCTTACAACGAGATTGCCTACATGGAGCATCTGGCCATGCATCGTCTGCAGCTTGAACGATATCGAGGAACTCCACGTACCCTCGTTGGTTCTACTCGGGAGTCGAATGGGTTGTTGGACGGAGAAGGCGTGAACGGCACGACGACAGGCGCCTATTCAGTTGCGCCACCCAAATTGGACGAGAAGAGCGAGGAGTATCTGCGTCGCAAAGCGGTTCTGTCGAAGCTGTCGCCTATCGAGATGCTGCAGCTGGTTGATGACTCTGTCCAGACGCTTTTGGAAGGTCTTCTCCAGCTTGACTATCTGCAACTGTTTGACGAGGCGACATTGTTCTTGGAAGAAGTCATGGATACCTTTGGGCCCGAAATGCAACAGCGGGTTAACTACAAGGGAGGTGAAGGTCATCCGCCCGCGAGGTTGGATAAATTGCCCACTTACTTGGGCGAAGATTTGAAGGCTGTTGCAGAGGCAGGCAACGGCAAAGAGTCTGAGATAATCAGCAAGCTTGTCGACGGTTGCAGGGAGTTTCTGGAGCAAATGCAATCGGCTACTAATAGCGATACTAGTGCAGCTACTGAAGAAGTTTGTAGTCAATAGACTAACAGTGGATTTCCTGAAGGACTGCTAAAGGAGTTGGATCAGAGATCTGCTACTTCTGGTCATCCATAGAGGATATTAATACCAGGTTCCTGAGCTGTCAAAACAGGGTCCAGCCAGCCTGAGGGAGCCAAAACTAGTTTTTTTATGTGGTTATACAAGGTTTTTATTTTGGATAAAACATTTTTAAATGTTGGCATACCTTCATCATCAACAATACTTTGTAATACATCTTCTTGGTAATACATTCGACCTCCTGTGAAGATTATAACTAACCCTATCACGTAGGTATTTTTGCATCATGCGAGTGTTTGGGGTCAAAGTTCTTTTGCACTTGAAAAAGGGTTTCGCATTTTTCTTTGAACCCTATTTTGAGACATTTCCAACTATTGACTCTCAAGCGTCTGACTTTACCCACAAGAACCCGGGGTTCTCTGTGGATGTAACTCATAACCAGAATACGGCCAATTTCTGGATAGCATGGCAACTAGACAACAGCAGCCGTGATCTTCTTCCACTCGGGGACCAGCTCCCCATAAACGGCCCGCTCGAGGTCGTCGTACAGCTGGATGACCACCGGGTCGGCAAAGGGAAACTGTTCAACTAGGAGGCATGCACCAATGCCCGTTTCGCGATCAATCCACTGCATTCCAAAACGTTAGCCGTCAGTCCATGATAGTACCATAGTAGAACAAACTTACCCAATGCGAATTGCAGTATCCATGCCACATCATACTTCCCTTCTTCCTCTTGCCCTCCACATCCTCCATATTCAGCAGTCCGCCCAAGCCATGATCGACCGCGTCGAACCCTTCCGGAAACTCTGGCATGATGCCCGCATGAAACGCCCTTCCCATCTCCTTGATCATTTCCAGGCCTTTCTCGTTCAACTGCGGACTAAACATCTGATCAACCGTCTCCTTCGTGAGTCCCAGCTCCCTCTCCCCCTCCTTTGAGCCCGAAGCAGCCCTCAAGACCGCCGCCAAAACCTTCCCATACTCCTCCGCCGTAGTCCACAACCCCGCACCCCCGCTCTCCGCCTTGGGATCCCACGCTGTTGAGATTGGCAATTCTCCCAGCGACAGCTCGCCCGTCTTCGCATCCCTCAGCGCCACGCGGACCAACTTGTCTTTGATTCTCTTTTCCGGATTTTCCAGGAGTTCAGCAGCCGGTTTCAGAGTTGAGCACTCCATCCCCAACGGCTCAAAGATGTTCTCGCGCATGTACCGTCCCAGCGTCGTCGTCGTCGTCGTCGTCGTCGTCGTCGTCATCTCACCTTCATTCTCAGGGGGGGAGGAGGAGGAGGAGGAGGAGGCCAAAACCCGCTCCAACAAAACGCCTGCCCAATCCAATCCCGTGCCGTATACCCACCCCTCGCCAGGGGAAAACAAAAGGGGAGTCGTCCACCCTTCCACCGTCATCGAGTTTGTGTTCCCCTTTTTGCCGACTTCTTTCGCCCATCGCTCCAGCAGGGGATGGCCCAAGTCATAAGATAAACCGACAGAGTGCGTAAGTAACTGGCGGGCAGTAATCGGCTTGGTGATCTCTTCCAGTATCGCTTTTTTTCCCTGCTCTTCATCTTTCTCCTCCTCCTCAAAACCCCGCAAGATCCCCCATTTGGTCAGTTCCGGCAACTTTTCACGGACGTCCTCATCCAGATGAAGCTTGCCTTGCTGGACGAGCTGCATCAGACAGATGGTGGTGAGGAGCTTGGTGAGGGAGGCGACCCAGAGGAAAGAGTCGGTTGAGAAGGCGGGGGTCGAGGCATTGATGGGGAGGGAGGTGTGGCCGGCTGCGCCGGCGTAGATGGGACCGGATTTGTCCACGACGAGGAAGGCGGCGCCGTGGAGTTTGTCCTTTGTGGAAGTAGGCGAATCCCGGTGCAAGGTGTAGCGGTGGAGAATTTGATCGAGGATGGATTTGGCGGAGGCCATGGTTGAGATCTATTTGTGAGGTAGGCGCGGATTGGCAACGGTTGTCCTGTCTTCTTTTTTCCTCTCAACTAACACCTTTTTATGAGACAGTCCAGTCCTGAGCTTGAGTACAACTTGTGCTGACCCCCTCCCAGTAAATTTGGAAAGGCTTTAAGTGGTTTATATAACATTGGTTGGGTAGATAAGTACACGTGTACTCTGTTTGGCAGGGACAAGGGCCAACAGGCAACAATATATACACTATGATGATCCTTCTCGGTCCCGGTGTAAGACGGGCGATCATTTGATTCCCCGCACCACGCCCGCTCCTATGCTGACATTTCGACGCTGTAACACCACATCCCATCAGAATGAATCATCGTGTAATCCCAACAGGCTATGCGAGAGGCTCTTCCTGAGATATGGGGTGCGCCTGCTAGTGTTCGGCGACACTACCACTTTGATGATACCCTTGAGAGCCTTTGTGTTCCGTTTGCTCAAACTTAGGTACATAGCGTACCGCTTCATTGTCACTGAATGTGGTTCTACTCAACCTGCGCTACGATCCGGACTAGCGAAGCCTAGTAAGGCCTTGAAACCAAGCGGTAAGGCTGACATCACTAGTAGACACTCGGCACAGTTCCACAACAGTTCGACCCAACCTTTGTCTATCATGCACTCAATTAGTGGTAACTATTTGGACACAAAGACTTAGTCCACAAAAAATCCCAGACAAAAGGAAACAAACAGGACAGAAAAAGGGTATCGTACGCCTCCGCTCGACATCGGTGTCCTCCTACTTCCACTTGCTGCTCTCCTTCAGCCACGTCTCAAAGTCCTCTGTCGGCACAATCTTCTTGGTGGCCTCTATATCCACTCCATACCCCTGGTTCTCAAAAAAGGCAAACATGGCGCCCATCTCCTTGACCATCCAGAGCATTAGGGTACCGAGGAAGGTGAACGTCTCGGGCAACTCCTTGCCAGTAACCTTCTTGAACTTCTCGCGCGCCTCGTCCAGAGTCAGCTCGTCGCCCGCGATGCCCACGGCCTTTCCATCGTACTCGGTCGAGTTGTAAAAGGCTTCGGCGGCGAACAGACCAATGTCGCGGACGCCCGTGAGCTGCAGCTTGGTGGTGGGCTTGAGAGCGGCGCGCCACATGGCCGTCATCAGCTTGCAGAAGATGCCTGGGTTAAAGTTGTCCATGAAGGCGACGGGGCGTAGGATGGTCCAAGAGAATTTGGACGGGTCCTTCTCGGCCTTGTTGCGAATGTGCAGCTCGATATTGTGCTTGGCCACGAAGTGGGGGACCTCCGGGCACGGGTTGTCCCAGCTCTTTACGTCGCCGCCGCGGTCAACCGATGAGAATATGACCTGCTTGACGCCATGCTCGACGGCCGTGTCAATTAGCGGGATCGCCTGCTGCTCCTCGGGCTGCTTGCCCATCGTCGTGACAACGAAGAGGGAGTCGATGGAGCCCTTGGGCTGGGCGTCAAAGATGGGCTTGGGGTTAGTCGAGTCACCTTGGATCAGCTGGACGATGCCCTTGCTGGAATCGGCGAGGCGCTGGGCCGAGGGGCTGGACGCGTTGCGGGTAAGGGCAAGGATCTTGAGGGATGAGGAGTCGAAGCGGCGGTGATTGAGGAGAGCGCGGACTACGGCGCCGCCCTGTTGACCGGTCGCGCCGGTGACGAGGATGGTTCTGAGAGCCATTCTAACGGCTGGGTTGAAATTGGTTGACTTTGGTTAGTATGATGGTGTTTTGGTTTGTTTGATGCGAGTCGCAAAAAACGATGACGACATGGAGAATCGGGGAAGGAACATATTTATAAGCACAGGACGGGGATGGGGAGCTCCGATTTCCTGCAAGGGAGAAGAGCGGCAGAATAACCTAACGAGCTAGATTGAATTGGAAGCAAATGATCACTGAGACCCAACACGAAGTACTTTTTGTTTGTACGACTGCGCTGTCATGCTTCACGTCTTTCATTTAGTTCGATCGCAACTTCCCAGATGAATGGATGGTGAGCTCTTGTCCGAGAAAGCTTGATACCCTTTTCGGTTAGTATCTGTTTGGCTTATTGATCCCTGAGCATGCGGGGTCTCGATGTTCTTGGTAAGTAAGAGTGTCGTTGATGTGCATGGAATCGAGGGTCAACATCACGTCTCAATGATCAACATGCAGGTTGCGGGTCGTGGTTGCTTATCTTGCCCGGGATGATCAAAGCTTCAGGGCCGAGAGCACTGCGATATTGGGAGGTTTTAAGACAGTCCAATCTATCACCTAAAAAAGCAGCTCGACGGGAACAGAGCAGCGACTCGAACCATGGTTACTTATCTGATTGGTTGTTTGCCTGCAAGAGTGAATGGATGTGACCAAAATGTCCACGGAACCTCTTTTTCGCCGAGTGCCTTTGAGGGTCCACCATGACTACACTACAATTGCCAGATTGGAGACGAGACACGACCACGACGACAGCGTCGCCAATCGCCTCGAACGCCATACAAACCTCACGAGGCACTTGGAGGCGATTGGTAGGGATATGTTGTTGATTCTATGACGCCTCAAAGACAAAGCAAAAGAAGGCAGGAACAATGGTCTTGTTCTTCTTTGACTTCACCTCGGCCACTCAGCCACTCACGTCCCCATAATGTGAACTAGTTTTCGAACAAAGAATACTGGCAGAACGTACTAGAAGAATCACGCGAACAACCGCATTGTGTTTTGAATAGATTGAACCACCCGCCATTGTTACCTCGAGCAAGTACTTAGGTATAAAGCCCCCGTTGTAACCCGTCATGCAATTTCTTCCCGTCTCAACATCAAAGTCACAATCTCACACTCAGATCATCAGAAAACTAGGAGCTGGGGGTAGGTAACGAGAAGCGCGTGCCAAACACTCATTTCCGAATATCAAGATCAAGCTCCTGTCAGGTACAGGCAAAGCAGGCAAGTACAGGTACTTCTAGCAGCCGTTCACTCTCGCAGGCACGCTTTCATCGTTACTACCCGAACGACCTTAAAGCCCAAAATTCCTTGATCCTACTCAAATAACTCAACATGATGTTCCGTTCGCTCTTTTCTTCCCGTTCTCCTTCCCGCTCTCCTTCCCCTGTTTCTACCTCCTCTACAAGATCAACCTCAGACTTCAGCTCCAGGCCCTCATCCCTATTTTCTGTTTCTGTTTCTCTCTCGAAACCTTTACCCCCTCCCCCCGACGCCGACCTTGATTTCTCTGCTCCCGATTCCTTCGCGGTCTCTCTTCCCGGCGGTCACCTGCCCGTTCCTACCTCTAGCCATGCTGTCTCCACAGCCGAAACCATGCTTCTACCCAAAAACAAAATCAGCTCCCACCGTCTCCACCAACTCACTATCCTCATCACAGTTCTCAACCTAACCAAAATGTCCCTCCAGGGAGAACAGGATACAATGGTCAGTATTCTCCAGGCAGCGACCACATCCACGGCCGCAAACTTGCGTACCCCCTCACCAGACTCGCAGGACATCGAGCTCCTAGCTTTGGCTGCCAACGCCTGTAGAGTGAGGAGGTATCGAGCTGAGGAGCCGACGGGTTCAACTGCGGTAGGTCCCTGGCAGGTGGTGGTGGACGAGGTGAAAATAGCGATAAGGAGGTTGGAAGCGGAGGTGGAGGGACTGGAGAGAGAGAGGAGGGTTTTAGAGGATAGTTGGTAGGTACTTCATTGAGTGAAGTAGGTAATAAGTCAGTTCAGGGAAGGCGGTGGTAATGTCGATAGTAATGGGGAGTTAGAGATGGAGAAGAGGTAGACAAGTGGTCAGCATAGCGTGGTAACCTTGCATAAGATACGGTATAGACATTGAAGAATAGACTCTACATTTCTTTTTCAATTTTTTTTGTAACAGTACAGGCAAACAATGATCTCAGTAAATGCAAAGAAAATGACATGCCAGAAGGTGTACCCGGTTTACATTTACGAAGGGCACGTTGCTGTAGCCGGGCAATTCGTCCCCAAGACCGCGGGGTTTCGCGATCTAGGTGTCTTTCCATCGCAACCGCTTTGGGCGAAGTGGCAGAAACCGGCGGCGATCTGGGTCTGTTGGCCTAATGATTTGCATAATAGTCTGGGGTACACTAACCTCTAATGCGACCGCCGCATGTGCTATGGGATGGACAGACCGAGGTATTCCTCCACACCAGACTTTTCAGGCCGCTTATAACCGGTCCTAGCCTAGGCTAGTAAGACTAGAACTACACGACCGTTGTTGTCGTCGTCGCCGTTCATCCGGTGTTCTAGCACCACTTCCAACCAAACCACCAAGTCCATCTGTCACGACAACATCGCCAGTTAACATGGGCTCCCCTCTTGCCCTCTGGACTCACCTTGTCCAAACCTACTCTCCATACCAGATCGAATTCTGGGGCACTCTCCTAACCCAACTCCTCTTCTTCTGGATCCCCGCGGTATCATACACCTTGCTCGACCCTCTCTTCCCCTCCTTCTCCGCGCGCCACAAAATCCAGCCGCCTTTCAAACAACCTTCCGCCGCCGAAATCCGCCACTGCGCCCTCATCGTCCTGCGCAACCAATGCTTCAACATCTTGTCTTCGTTAGCCCTCACCACCCTCGCCATCCGCTCCGGCCGGGGCTCCCGGTTTCGCATCCTTGCCTCCCCGCCTGGCTTCTGGAGCGAAATGGCCTGGCAGATTCCCTTGTGCATCATGGCCCGCGAATCCATCTTCTACTACATCCACCGGCTCCTCCACACCCCGCGCTTCTACAAGATGATTCACAAGACGCATCACGAGTTCACTGCGCCCACGGCTCTATCCGCTCAATACGCGCATCCCATCGAACACATGTTTGCCAACACCTTGCCGATTGCGATCCCGGCGATGGTGTTGGGTGTGCATATCCTGACGTTTTGGACTTATTTGGCTATCATGCTGGTGGAGACGGCGACGGTGCATAGCGGGTA
Source organism: Neurospora hispaniola (assembly GCF_033458365.1). Classification (NCBI taxonomy): domain Eukaryota; kingdom Fungi; phylum Ascomycota; class Sordariomycetes; order Sordariales; family Sordariaceae; genus Neurospora; species Neurospora hispaniola. Next base: position 1,238,357 of record NW_026944415.1, on the reverse strand, counting down.
CGATTTCAAATTGTTTGGGGTGCTGGAAATGGCGAGGGATCATGATGCCCATCATGAACTGTTTAATGTCGAGTTTGGCGCGATTCCCGGGTTGATGGATAAGCTGCATGGGACGGATTTGAGCAGTAGAAGGAGGAGAAGGAGGGAGGAGAAGGAGGAGAGGGAACGAAGAGCACGGGAGGGGGGAGCGGGTGCGGGGAAAGTTGTGGAGAAGCTGGGAAGAAGGGATTCGGGGGTGATGTTGAAGTAGAGTTGAGATGAGGCTCTCGTCATTTTGAAGGACCGAATTCTTACTTCACAGTGCCCGGTTCAAGTGCATGCCCGTAAAGTAGACTACTGCGTGTGCAAGCTGCATGTCAAAGATGATGATGACAGTGTCTGAAAAGTGGGTTTTTGGAGAGGACGGTTGCTCCACTATCAGCATTTTTTTTTTCGAACGGAGGGCTGACGGTGATGTGCACGACGTTCGGGTATCAGTCATGATTGGATGCTCTGCCGCAAGTTCAAGCAAAAAAATAGATGGTCTGCACGAAGATTGGTGTGGTTGTACTGTGGTGATGATGGGAAGTATAAGGGAAGGGGGAGAAAAAAAAAGCAAAAGAAAAGATAACTCGATCCACCCAGGGGTCGAACCTGGAACCTCCTGATTCGTAGTCAGACGCTCTGCCATTGAGCCAGCGGACCTTGTTGAAGAAATTCCCAAAACTCATATCCCATAACTCCATTCCAGACTTTTTCCCGTCGCAATGTCCCAACCATCACTCCCGTCACCGGCCCCTTTCAACCTCTACCCAACAGTAGTATAAGCACAAGGCTGATAATCACTAGCATTCCCCCTTTACTAAAAGGAATCACACTCACCGTCTCCCCATTTTCACAAACACAATGATTTCCAACTCCATTTTGCGGGTCCGCCGCGTTCGAACAAAACGGCGTTCCCGTCAGCGAAGCAATGGGCACCGTCGTCCACTTGGGGGAGGTAAACGTCGTCAGGTTGACAAACGGGGTGGTCTTGAATGTAAAAGAATTGGATGTTGTGATTGGCTGTTTTGTAGACCGCTTGACAGTCCTGGACACGACGGTGGTGGTGAAGGAAGTGAGGGTTTTCATCACGAAGATGGTCGTGGTCTTATCTGTGACAGGACTGCTGGGTGTTGGGTAGGTGTTATGGTCCCCCCAGGTGTCCGAGTAGCTTGACCAGGTGGTATAGGGGACCGTAAAGTTCCAAGTGGTAGTAGGTGTCGTGAAGTTCGAGGGCGCAGTGGTGGACGTGTCGGAGTAGCTGGTCCAATTCCAAGTGGTGCTAGGTGTGCTGAAGTTCCAGCTGCTGGGAGTGTAGGAATCTGTGTGAGGGTATGGATCGGATTCTGTTGATGTCGTCGTCGTTGTTGAGCTGTGTGGTGTTGGTCGTGGTGGCCATAATGGCGGGAGGGAGGAGAAGGAGTCGGTATAGTGATATTGTGTGGTTTCATTCTCGGTTTGAGTGCTGGTTAGGGCGCTGGGAATGTCACGGATCTCATGCTCATGTCTGGGTGGTCCTTCCAATGATCCTAGAGAGACCTCTGAAAGGAGAAAGAGCAGGAAGAGGGCTGTGCTGAGCGATCGCAGAACCATTTCGACGCTTGTTGGAAGTGATGGCAGGTACTGACAGCCGGGATTATCCTGTAGACGTCGAAGCTAAATCTGAGCCCAACCCTCACTGGTAACCGGCAAAGCTCGAGTGAACCACACGGTTTTCAGCATCGTTGGAGACAGCACACATCTAATACCTTCTCATATATGCTACTATTTCATTTTGCTACTTCCGGACATAAGACCATAAAGGCGAACAGTGTAACCGGCACATGATGGGTGAAACGATAACACGAGCTGTCAAAAAGTCGTGGCCGCGTTAGCTGTATCACAGACACGTTTGCTGCCATCTTCCAGTTATTGTGCGGTCCTTTGTCGATTCTGGTAGCTGGATCCCTTGATATCAGTTGTCACAGGTAGTACAATATTCTGTAGTGCCGTCCAGATGGTGCTGAAAATGCAACACTGCAGAATTGTTCGCTAATCGCTTGTCATCTTGCCGATTTACTCGGGGACGTTGTACAATCGACAGGGGATACCCGTATGATATCATAACTTGGCGGAACATCCGTCGATGGACACGGAAGACTCGAGGTGATACGCGTTCTATCCCCGAGCTACTCAAGTAGAGGTATGCGCAGAGATTTTTAGCAGACACAGGAAGCCATGAAAACAGAGAAGAACGAGATAGCATTGGATGGAAGAGGATATTGAGGTGAATTGGTCTTTGGTACTCAAGAGTCGCCCAGATAATCAAGCCCGCGAGCCATCATGTTCAGCCTAAAAACCTTGTCAAATAATGCCAAAAAGGCATCTCTTCCTGGATTCTTCCGGGTTGCCTGTTGAGAAGATTCGAGACCGGTAAACAGGGTCCTAGAGACGCAGGAGCAGAAATAAATGGGCAAAAGGTCCGATATCTCTCATCAGCAAACATGGAAGGTTAACAATGGTCGTGTAGGACAGAACTTGATCGTCCGGGGGACTCGAGAGCCCCAATAACCTGTTCATAACCTGCATGTACTGCATATTTCCGAGCAAAGTGAAAGAAATTCTGTCATGCCTGCCAGACTACTGGACACAACTGCACATGTTGACCTAGGCGGGCACCAATCCTGGGGCTTGGATTATTCACGGGCAGAACACATACCCCTTGGATCTTTCTGATGTCTTAATTCCTCCTTGGCGGGGAAACCATCCGCAGAAGCCGCTGGTCATCATTCGCCAACGTCCATCAAAGCAAGAAGAAGAATTCGCAGACACCAATCAGCAGCCGGTGTAACGTTGACGAAGACCCTTGCCATGACCGTGTCCAAACATGTCCGCTCAAGGCCAGCGCCGTCCCAGAGGCCACCGCTGTCTGGCCGTCAGCAAGCCCGGGAGACACTTGACCTCACCCGCTTGTTCGTCTTAATTGGAATTTGGCTTATTTTGCTCTTTGTAATTCTTGCACGCCGTGTTTAGATTGCATCCTTCGAGATACCACCAACATCCTCTCCGACGCCGACCATGACGATGCTGAAAAACTGGGAGAACATTAGCAGCGACGACAAGGGCCAAGGTTCTGAATACTCAAAGACCGATATCTATGTGGGCAGTAGTGACGTAGGCCTCAGCCAAGCCTACCAAGGAGCAGAATATCACGACAACATGTTCCCCCATCTCCCAAACCAGCCGCCTCGGCTGATTATTATCGGTGCTACCTGGGGTGGCGTCAGTGTCACAGACGACATTCGGGCCATGGTGGCATCCGACGACAGAGTCACCTTCGACATGTACAATCTCTACAACGTGTTGACGCCCGATCCAGCTTACGGTGCCGTCAAAACATTGACAGTGCTCTACCAACTCGAGGGTTTGAACAACAACGGAGAAGTGCATCTACTCAACATTCCCGAGCACAGCGCCGTCGTCAGTATCTGGGCCGACAAGCACGCCTTAGCCGAGCAAGAAGCCGTAGACAGAACATCGGATTTTGTGCAAACCATCCACCGGCCGTGGCGGACGGGACTTGCCTACAACGGCTCAGTGGAGATCTTGGCGGCGTTGTACGGGCCAGAACGCATCGAGACGCCGTGGGTGTTGCAGGAACTTGCCAAGTTCTTCGAGGGGAGAAGGGGACAGATCCGCATGACGAACGCGTTTTGGAAGAAGGACACTTGGCCGGGTGTTAGAAAGTCATGGACGGTGTACTTTCGGTTTGCCGACTCGAAGCGGATTCAAATTGTTACAGGCATGGAGGACGGCGCGCTGGAGGTACCGTGGGGTAGGTTCTAACGGGAGAAGAATGGTCATTTGAAGAGAATCATAACCAGAGAATATTTGCTTCCTCTTCTTAGACTCACGACGGTCAGCATGGCTTGAATACGGAGGGAAGAGTTGTGTCTTGATGGTTGGGCTCCGAGTTGGAAATATAAGGGTTAGGGTTTTGGCATGTCACTGCACTTACACAATACGCCAAGATAGGTACATCGTCTGGAGTCTGCCACTGTCCGCAGGAAACGGGCAAGACGATAGAACGAACTTGATGGGAGCAAGGTAGTTGGAAATTGATTTTCTCAGAATTACATCACAGCACTTGATAAATGCTTGATATCCGTAGGTATTGAAAACAACAATCAGGCAAAGCTTGACTTGATTGGGGGAAGTAATCCACTAACCTCCATGCCGGTGTTGGTGGCTGATGAAGAGATAGGCAGCAGGTGAGGGATCCCCATCCCAACAAACCTGTTGGTCGCCGAGGTAAAATAGTTTCTTCCTGTTCAGGTAGGTAGGTAGAGTACAATGTGGGCTGTGAAAGGAAAGGAAAGATCTGTCGCCTACCGAGCCGTTATCGGCAAAGAAAAGCGTGGTGAGCAGAGCAGCAGTCAGGGCAGAGATAAGGATCACTGAAGTTGGCGTTTTGGGACGGGATTGGAGGCAGACCTTGGCAGTGCCGCAGCATCCTCCTCTTGGCCTGTGGGAATGAAATTGATCTGGACGTTAAACATGGAATCGTCAGGACGCTCATATTGTGCTCGGGAATCTTCAGTGAGGATCGAGTAAATGATTTGTTCTTACATTGTTGTTGGTGTTCGTGGGGACTGCCGTCGATGACGAGGCCTGGGGGGCTCACTCGGCGCTCAGACACAGAAAGACCCAGGGAAAGACCAAACCATGGGGGCCTGGGCTTGGCACATCGACCCCGCACTATCGCGGGCTAGTGGAGCGGCTGAGCGTTGGCAGGCACACGCACTGCAGCTCGGCGAACTACCCGACACCACAAGCCGTTGCTACTCTACAATCAGTGAACGATAAGCCGGCATCTTCGAGAATTGGGAATCCGAGACTGGACAAACATCTCACTTTAATAGTACCGCTTCTCTGAAAGCGTCGCAGAATCAAGCTCGGATTCCCATTATTTTCGTCTCGCAAAGTTCGCGCTGTATCCATCTCGTGACATCTAAAGTTCATGACAACGGTCTTAGTCCCTCTCAATCAAATACAGCTGACCCCAAACACTCGAAAGCCCGCGATAACGGCGTTGAGCTGACCTCGACCATGGCTTCTCCAACAACCCCGGATCTTCATAACCTAAATCGGAATAGAAGTACGGCAACCGGGAGAACGACAATGCTACCCTGGGGTCCCAAGAAGTACCTAAAGACCGAGGGTGGCTAACAAGACAGACCCTGTCCGATACAACACCACCTCGACCTGCAGATCCATCATCTACACCCCGGACACTGGTTTTCGCGGTACAGCAGTTAATTTCTTCGGTGCTACGATAAGACGTCCGCGGCTTCTGCACATCTGATCATACTCTCAGTTTGCTCAAACGATTACTGGACGAATCGGTCCGTGTTGGAAAGACTATGACATACAGCAATCTCCAACGAGCATCTCACGTATCTCTCTCTTCCCAGGCCAGGAACGGCAACATGAGAAGGTACCTAGTGATCATGTCTGGAGATAATATAAGCTGGCGATGCCTCCCACAGGACTCGACATGAGGACATCAGCAACTGCTCTATTACCAGCTTTGCCCCCGAGTTGTGCTCACCAGGCAACAATGGGTTTCCTCAACGCTCTTAGCCCCCGAGCCATTGTGGCCTCGGTTTTGGTACTGAGCTCCCTCGCCTACGATGTTGCCGCTCGACCCAGCCCCGAACCCAAAGCCGACTGGGTACGAAAAGGCCCTGCTCGCAAGAAGATGTCAAATCACATCAAACGTGCCATTGAGAGCCAGAGCCACACTCGACGAACCGAACAAGTCCCTTGCGCCGATGTCCTCGCAAAGCCCATCACTGCTCCCAAGCCCAACATCTGGGGACAGCTAACAGGCGAAGAGATTTCATCAGTGGTAGACTGGCTCTTTGCGCAGCAACAGTTCAACCTGACTGTCACCGAGGAGGCTGGGCCATGGGATAACACGATGTGAGTCCAAGACACTCGACAGGCGCTCTTTGCAAATGCTTACTACCCATAGACAGCTTGTTGAGGCCATGTGGCCAAACAAGACCGATGCCCTTGCCTTCATTGACGGCGATGCGCCGGCTCCTACCAAGTACGCCCACGTCCTGTTGAACAACCGCGCGACGGAGAACCCCTTCTATGCCGACATCCTCGTCGGTCCTCTCCCTCTAGACAACACAACCGTATCGTGGGAGCCCCTTACTTTTCCCTACAACAAGCCCAGCGGTGACGGAAAGGTCCGTAACCTCGATGCGGACGAAGACATTGTATACGAAGAATGGATCTGGAAGATTAGCGCCTCTATTGCCGATATCACTCTCGATCTATGGAACGGCACGGCCTTGGGTCTGGAAAACGATACCCTCGACATCTGGGGCATCGACCCCTTGTGGCAGGATGATGGCAGGGTCATCCGTTGGGATGGCTTTTGGGCTCTTTCTGGCGATGTCTTTGATGCCGAAACCCTGCTGCCCCTGGGTCTTTACTTTGTGTCCGACATCACCGGCCGTGACCCTAGCAAGTGGTCGCTCGAAGGATGGCTCTATAACGGCACCTTTTATGCCACCACCGAAGAGTTCCGTGAAGCGTACTGGAGCTCTTGCTTCAAGAAGAACGGCCCTAATGTCCCTGGCGCCTGGTCAGCCACTGATCATAACGGAGATGTTCCTCCTCTGGATTACAACCACCCCCCAACGATCGTTGCCCCGGCCGGCGCGAGATACGGCGTCGACCACGAGCAAAAGTACGTTGAGTGGATGGACTTCAGCTTCTACATCGGCTTCACCAGAGATACTGGCATGGCCTTGTACGATATTCGCTACAAGGGTCAAAGGATTCTGTACGAGCTTGGTTTGCAGGAGGCATTGGCTCACTATGCCGGTAACGACCCGTTGAACTCGGGCATTGCCTATCTTGACACCTTTTACGGCTTTGGCCCCTACGCCTTCGAGCTTGTCCAGGGCTACGACTGCCCCACGCACGCCACCTACCTGAACTCCTCCTTCTATGTCTCGGAGACCACCCACACGCACATCAACAGCATCTGCATGTTTGAGTTTATCTCTGACTTCCCGATCCAGCGCCACACCACCAATCGTTACACATCGGTCACCAAGAATACTTACTTCGTTGTTCGTTTTGTCTCTACCGTTGGCAACTACGATTACTCGTTCAGCTACTCGTTCTTCCTTGATGGCACCATCTCTGTCGAGGTCCGCGCCTCGGGTTACATCCAGTCCGCCTACTTCGCCGGAAACGAAGAGTATGGCTTCAGGATCCATGACAACCTTTCCGGCAGCATGCACGACCACGTGCTCAACTTCAAGGCTGATTTTGACATCCTCGGCACAAACAATTCCGTGGAGCTGGTGACTATGGCGCCCACTACCGTTACATACCCCTGGTCCAAGGGTAAGGCCAGGAATACCATGCACTTGGAGAGGTCGTTTGTCGAAAGCGAGGACGAAGGCCGGTTCAACTGGGCTCCTAACCAAGCCACACAAGTCATCGTTGTCAATGAGGACGTCAGGAACAAGCACGGCGAGTTCCGGGGTTACCGTGTTCTCCCATCTACTGGGACTGTCCACTTGACCGTGCTCAACTCTACCAACCTCGCCAACGCTGGCCGCTGGGCTGAGTACGACATCCAGATTACCAAGTACAAAGATACAGAGCCGAAGGCGGCGCACCCTTATAACAGCCAGGACGTGCATGACCCACCCATTGACTTTTCCAAGTTCTTTGATGGCGACAGCCTCCGGAAAGAGGATCTCGTCCTGTGGCTCAACCTGGGTATGCACCATCTCCCCCACACGGGCGATCTACCCAACACGGTCATGACCACGGCGCACGCTGGTGTGCATTTCATGCCCAGCAACTACTTTGAGGGAGACGAGAGTCGCAAGACGGTCAACCAGGTCCGCATCAATTACTCGGATGGCAAGACCAGCGAGGTCCAGACATTTGGGCAAAAAACCAAGGCCGAGGATTACAATGGAACCTGCAAGCTGGTGTTCGAGCCGGTGAAGGCGGATCTGTGGGGCTACACTGGTGATATTGTGGTGAGGAAGTTCCCCTATGATCCTAACAACCCATGGTTCCAAACCGGCTCCATCGTTTAGATCAGCAGAACTCGTGTAGCAGCAGCTGCTTTTGTGACGAGATAACGAGATATTATATGAAGGTTTTGGATAATGATGGTCAATGATAGTAAAGCTTGCGATTGCTCGTCTTGTTTATTGCGCATCGTGATTCTGCTCCTGTCAGTCTATCACTCACAACAAGGAGGCTCGAGGAGCAACAAAGTGAAAGTCGTACCCTATCGTCGACATTGAACAGACCTAAAGTGTCTCGTTGTATAGGAGAGAATAGCCAACTTCTAGACGATTTCGACCTACGTCTGAAGAAAAGGGTTCAATTTCAAAGTCCAGGAAAAACCGAAGCTATCTCTGGATGAGTTTCAGGGTGGGGTGCTAGGGTACCATGTCCATGTGCACGCTCCAACTGCCCCTTTCGTCAATACGGTCAATTTTGATTGGATACACTCAGCAATAGCATGGACAGATGGACAGGCGATGCCTGCCTGCAAAGGTGCACTTACTGCGGTAGTGCTCTCGATGACCACTGCTGACATTATGTGGTATCAACCCTTGAACTGTCAATTGGGTTATAACTTGGAACCACCTGAATCCTTTGATCTGTTGGAGGAGACAAATATCCCGTTGCAGATAGTCACTCGTCTATGCAGCTTGGTATGGATGAGATGGACTTAAGTTGTGAGCTACTGTCATGATCGAAACTACCTTTGATGATCTCGCTTGGCTGCGGATGAAAAGCCTTTCACGTTGACGGAGACTCTGGTGATACAATGTTGATCAAATCCATATCCTCCGAGCCTCCTCATTTTCTGCGGTGTATTAATTCAGCTTGTCTCTATGGGTACCTTCAGACCTTGGGCTATTTACCAATCATGTTGCAGTCAAATCTGACTGACCTAGTGGTAGGTGGGATTGTCGGAATATTCAGCTTTCACGACGGTCAGATAGGGTGCCCCTGGTGCCTTCCGCTTTAAGCCCTCTACTCTGGCTGCGCCTTCACTGCGTATCAGGCCATCTTGTTGCCATCCTTCTGTTCACTCCAACCAACTGCTTGAATCAGACTTCTAGCACCAATCCCGATTGCCGCTTTGCAAACAACAAGCACGAGCAGCAAACTCAGAGCGACCCGGAAATAGAGACTGAATAAGTATTGCTCGTCGGCTTTACTGTCACCGACCTTTTCGACGCCGTAGAAAAAGAAAAGTGCAAGTAGACACAGACGAGAAACGCGGCACCGCTGGTGGTACGTTGCCGGGCCAAACCGTACGATAGCCGGCAATAACGACGATATACTGATCATGGTAGTCACTCCTATCAGCGGTCTGGACGGCCAGATAAACTTCTTCAGTCTTGTCAACCAGCAGGATGAAGATGGGCCGTGTACCCCACACGCCATGGGCCAAGAGAGCTGTTTCATCGTGCCAAATTTCCATAGAGGAATTTAGTCTACTTCCGAATCCAAGGTTGAGAAACAGTAGAATAATATTCGGGATATCTGCGGAGATGGAGGAGAGGCTTCGCCCAAGGTCGCTGTCTGCGCCAGTGCCAGTATCAGTGCCAGCGACGGCGACGAGGGACAAGTGTCTCACAAAGTTTACAGAAAGCTCTGGAGATGGCGAACGGCAGGTTTTGCCTGATGTCGCAGCCAGTTCTGGATGACTGAAGTCAAGCGGCTTCGCGGCGAACAACGGACCATCAACACCATACGTCAGACTGTCAATACCAACTTATACTGACGCATTGGTACTAAGGTTACGGGAGATGAAGAGACTGATGGCGCCAGGGAAGGATGTCGGGCCTGGTCACAGAAACTCCGAGAATGTCGGTTCTCATTGCGGCGACTCGGATGATGGACTCAACGACAACGCCGACGAGTTCAATGCCCATTTGGCTGATGGTGCGCTTTTCAACAACGGATATTCGGATGGCATCCCAGATGGCAGTAATACCGATGGGGGAGTCCGACAGCCGGATGTGATTCTGTGCTCCTCCCATGACTCAGATCTGGTGATATTTGCATCGTGGTTGAGTGGAAATTGTTGCAAATTGACCGCTGCCGCTGATCGCTGAGCTAACAGTCGCCGAGAGTCGAAAGTTCAAAAGTAGAATTCTTTTTTGTTTTTCCTATTTCCTTTTTTTTTCTTTCTTCTTTTCTTTTTTCTTTTTCCGATGGGCCGCCACTCTAGTATTGGCTTGTTTTGTTAACTCGAGACCTCGGATTAACTCCCATAGGCAATGTTTGATATCTCTGTCTTACTCTTCGCTTCATGTTAAAGACTGGCCTCATCTAGAATATGCTGATCCTGCTGTAAATCATAGGATTTCCAACTCATGTGAAGGTATTTCCGATTGGCACCTGGGTATTCGATTGTTTCATTTCGAAATCTAGGACAGTTCAAAGTTTGTCTCCTCCAGAGTGCGAAGAGGTGCTAGATGAGTTTAGGTCTGTTGGTATCACCGCTTAAGATCTTCGTGATTCTATAAGTGCTTGGCCCAAGACTCTCGACTGTGCAGTTGTGATAGGAAACAATGATGCGGATGATAAGCACAGGATGCATGGCAATAGTGTGATTCTCAATAGCTTTTTTCCTCGCTCTCAACATTGATGTGCTTGGGTATCCTAAAATAGTAATGATACTATTACCAATGTAAAAGTTCTACAATATTACTCAGCCTCATGCAATTTCCGTGTCATGGCTCTTTCGTGGACTTCCGCAATTACTCCCACCTTCCATACCGATATGTCGTCTTCCGAACGGATCGTTACTGCATAACATGTTTCTCATTAACTCAACGAGAGCCATCCACTGAAGCTTCCCTGTCGAGCCTTCAGCCTACGCAGAATCACTCTGAATCTCATCATCTGCATCCGAGTGCGCCACATTCTGTTCCCCGGCCACCTCGTCAATCCCCACAGTCGAGCAATTCCCTGCATGACTCGTGGGCGGCGACAGAGGTCTGGAAAAGTCAAAGGGTGGTTCGTCTCCTCCCGAGCCGTGCTGAACGAGTTGCTGCAAGGCATGCGATGCCTGATGGAGGCTATGGCTATGACCATGAGCATGTTGAGGATGCGCGTGACCCTGGGACCAAGGTCTCCCTTCCCTCATGTGGCTTGCGCTCTTAGCAGACCTCTGCAACCGCGGCTTGGCAAGTGTGTGGGCAACGGGCGCTCGGGCGTGCGGGGTTATACTCCCAGGGCGTGTGTGGGCACCTCTGCGGTAGCTCATCTCCAGTCGCTCGTCCTCCTCGGATTGGTCATCGGTTAGGTAGTCATCGTCATGGCTTTGGTACATCTTTCTGTGCCGCGAGGCGAGGATCTGGACGCTGCTAGCAGAGCTTCTGCGGTGATGATGCCGGCTACGATGATGCTGATGCTCGCCAGGCGTGGCTTCCCCAGAAGAGGTTGGAGGGCGCATAAAACAGGGGGTGGGCTGGATGGCTGGGCCGAAAGTGGCACCACTGGAGCGACCGAGGTCGACTTGGCTCTTACCAAAGACGACGCGGGCCCGCAGGGCATGGACGGCCTGGTCCAAGGCCAGCTCGATGGCTAGCCTGTCTCGAATCCGGCTCAGTTTTGGCCAGGTTGCTCGTTCGCCTATGAGACAGTTTCGCATCATGAACTCTGATGTTGGGTTCTTGAGAATGCGGGGAAGGTCTTGCAATTCAAGTTCTGGCAGAATGGTAATGTCCCCGGAATATCGCTGGCTGAGGATAGACCTAAGCTTCGTCAGAAGACCGGGAAAGATGCCAAACTCGGTCAAGAAATGCAGTCGGTGAACGGCCTCGTCTTTAGCAAGAGTGGTAAGGTAATAGAGCCACTCGCTGTTGTTTTCTTGGGCGGCAGCCTTCTGTTGGCGAAGGCGGCCGGGATGGTTCCGAGGATATAACCTGTCATCTTTAGAGAGAAAAGGAACGATGTGGGGGTTGACTTGGGAAACAATAAAGTGGTTGACATTGAACATCTCGGCGAGACGGGTCATGGGTAGGTCGTTGTCTACAGAGCCATCAATCCAGCGTTGTGGTGTTGGGTTCCACGGAACGTGGGCGCCGGTCGTAGGATCCTTGACCAGCAACGGGGCTGCCTGGAAAACGAGCGGGACGGAGCACGAAGCGGCCACTGCAGACCAGATCATAACATTCGGAGCCGTGATGTAGTTGAGCAACCGGGGGAGCTCGTAAATAGAGGCGGTCGAGACGCAAATGTTGCATATCCTTCGTGTCCGGTTGTAGGCTTCCTGGAACGTTAGATCGCCAAGCATGGATCGCATGACGCGGGTAAGATTCGTTATATCGGCCCAGCTCCCTTGGGTAAGGAGTCTGCGCAGACTGTCGGAGATGCCGTCGTTGGGCCCCTTGAAGACGTCGAGATCGCCATAAGGAAAGGTCCGGATCAAATCGGGCACCTCCTCGTCCTTCCTAGTGCACAAGACCGAGCACACAATGGAACCAGCAGAGGCGCCCGAGATGATGCGAGGCAAAAGGTTTGCTTCGAATAGAGACTTGATGACTCCAATATGGGACATGCCAAAAGTAGCTCCTCCACTCAGAAGCAGGGCACTTCTCCCAAAGCTCTGTCTTGCGAACAACATGCCCTCCAACAGATCCTTGGTCTCCATGTCGGCAGGCAATGTTTGGGTGCTTTGGTCCACCAGGGCGCCGATCGTTTTGACGGCCGAGTCAACGTAGTCCTCGATCAGTTTCTTGGTTCCAACATACGAATGGCGGTACAAGTCAATGTTGCCCATTCCCCCGAGGTCACGCGAGAGGGCGGTGCGGACGAGATACATCATTTCCCTTGTGTCGCCATTTTCGCGAGCATGATCCAGGTCTCGTAGTTTGGCCTCGATGATATCGGGGTGGTAGTCGCCGGTCGAGGGATCGAGTTTCCAGGCGTCATTGCCTTCGAGGTGGTCGAGTTCCTTGGCGGCCGTTTCCCATTCATCTGCACTGGTGGCCTGCATGTCACAGAAGAATGGTCAGCATTGTCGGAGATGTGACGTAGAACAGCATGGCTCCAGAACAGGTGTACAAACATTGTGCATGACGTCCTCTAGGAAGCGCATCCTCTCCTCGATCCTCCGCTTGTTTTCCCTCTCCGACTCGGTGAGGCCGTCGCGCCAGGACATAACATAGTTGCCGGCGCTGCGCATGAGTTTCGAGAAGGGCCGGAACGTGACGCGCTTCTCGACCTTGCTGTTCCTCTTCTTGAGTGCCGAAGTCAAGGTTTGGGGAGATGCCTTTTGAGTGCCACAATCACTGCCATCGGGGCCGCCGGGGCCGACACGGATGCCTGGCGGCCCGTGGACGAGGAGGTCGGTCATTGGAGTACGGTAACAGGGAACTGGGGGGTCGGAGCGCGGCGTCGGATTGTATACGTAGGTGCCTGCGGTGCGAGGGTTTGGGCCGAGGATCTATCTATACGGAAGCCGGCCGTGGCGGAAGGGAATCGGCGTGTATGGTAAGCGCCAGTGGGGGAGGTTCAGGCTCTCGGGTAAGGTAGGTACTGTAGTGTAAGCAGAAGAACAATAATAGGCGCAGTAGCGTGCAGTGGATGTTGTTTTTAGGTTATCGAGTTGTGGAGTAGAGGTAGGTAGGTACTGGCGACAGGACCTAGTGATGGGACTGGAAGCCAGGGCAATCGGGAAGGGCGCGTGGCCGATTCGACATGGAAATATGTTATGAAAGACGGCGACATGGAAAAAAGAAGTTGGCGGTCAAGAAATGACTGCGTGGTTTCATTGCAGCAAGGCTTCCAGGATCCTTCCTGTTCGGGCCCGTCCTGCCGTCATCAGAAATTCAAGGTGCCCGGGTTTGGCGCGCAAGGGGAAGGGCCAGCTGACGCCTTTCGGGCGCTGTCCCCGACAAAAGAGGCTGGAAGGGTCTGGGGCTGTCGCTGAAGGGGGGCCACGGGGGCCACCGGACCACACAGAGGGGAATGCAAATCGTGGGGCAACCCTTGCATTGGTGGGGCCCCGTCATTAGTCAGGACGGACACGCGCGCACTTTCATGGCCCTTTGGGGTGTGTGGTTGGGTGTTCCATCGGTCCTCAATGTGCAATTTCCCATTCAGATCGGGACCACCCAACCATCATCGGAAAGGAATCTGGGGAAACACCACACAGACCGCACGCATCTCTCACGGGTTCACACAGTCCACCCTTCTTGAAATACTTGGTGGACCTCTCTCTCTGCCTCTTGGGTCGCCGTTGAGCTATAAAGCTTTACATTGCTCAGCACATGCCTAAATCAATGACCGCAGAGGGAAAGCTTGGTGATTGCCCTTGTCATACACTAGTGCTGCCGATGATCAGCAAGACATGACCAATAATGTTGACACTGCGATAATTTACGTGGGTGTTGATTGTGGAGAAGAGAGTCGGCGAAGGCTTCAATTTAGGAGGCGCCGAAAAGTGGACGCAGGGAGTCCTGGGATGGTGCAGTGCAAAGGACGGGATCTCGTGGCAACCCGCTACCGTTGGTCCCATAAGCCACCAGAAGGAAGATTGAATGGAGAACAGAGACGAATTAGTGTAAGGTGGGGTCAGAGGACCTCCATTAAAGCTTTCACATGTTAGAGGTTGCTTTAACTTCCATCTTGTCCTTCAAGTTCTCCCAGTCTGGATGACGTGCATGCATTTTCGGGCAACCCCAGTGCTCCACGCACGGCTCCATCATCGATTTCATTTCGAGTTCAGTTGAGACAGTGCATAAACCGTCTCTTCCCACTGTCGTCACCCACCAACATCAGCATGAAATGAAGGATGGATGGATGTTGTCAGGGTGAGTATCGAGGATGTTTACCACAACACTCCAACAAGGGTGGGACTCAGCCGTGTTTTCAACATACATATAGTTCACACCTGACTTCGTTATGGGTGGTCAAGTCACTTCAAAAGTGTGAAGGAATGCCAGTGCCTCAATGACAAGTCCACTGAATCCACGCGTAACCACCTCACTCAACAAGTCCCCAACTTCAAGACAAACATCGATTCTATACTTGACAAGGAATACTGTCCACCTTCCATTCACAACGGCGTTTGATTGTTTGTGATTGACCACACGGAGACAGCAAAGTCGGCAAGGCTTAGAAACGTAGGCTTTGAGCGATGAAGCGTCCGATTGAATACTGTCGTGCCATCACACTGCCGAATAACCGGAAGTTCTCACATTACAATGTGGGATTATCCGTCAGAATCTACCTAGTGCGGTCTCAGATCGCCAAATCGGACGGAAGAGCCCGGCCCGGGATCTGGGGACGCTGAACTTCGGCACTCCATCCTGGAAGCTGCCGTCTAAGTCCAGTCTTAGGTTCCGGGTGGAGTGCACTGCAGCGGGAGGTGGAGTGGATCCCGCCTGGGACGGGAACGGCGCGCTCTCCACTTCAATTCAGTGCAGCCCAGGGCAGTGGGCACCTAATCGCTTGGGGGGAAAAAAAAAAGAGGAAAACAGAAAACAGGATTGACTTCATCAGTCACGTTTCCGTGTACCCGCCTTCAGTTACACTACAAGGAGAAGTCGACTTTGGTCGTCGTGCAGGTGCCCGTCGCTCCGAGTTCTCCCCTCTTTTTGTCTGTTTGCTCGTCATCGCTCCACCGGGCCAGTTTCCGGGCTACGGCAAGGTTCGGCGCACCAGCAATGACAGACGCCGACAACCAGCCCTCCCGGTCGGCAAGATCATTGCTTCCAGAGCCGACGCTTTCCTTCACCCTTCCGAGTCTGCACGACGGCCTTGCCATCGATTGTCGCGTCTACCATCCTCAATCTCTCGACCCGTCGCCCTCCTCGCCACCCTGGCGGAAGCACGCTGCCGTCTTCGCCCATCCGTATGCTCCTCTTGGGGGTTGTTATGACGATCCAGTGGTAGACATCGCAGCCGGAGTACTGCTTAAGCTTGGCTTTTTGGTCGGCACCTTTAACTTTAGGTTGGCTTACCTCCCTGCTCCCAGTCGCTATTCCCGAGTATGCTGACAATAATACCTCGTCAACCTAGAGGCGCACAAGGCTCCGCCGGTCGGACCTCTTGGACAGCAAAGGCGGAACATGCAGACTATCAAACATTCATCGGCTTCCTATCATATTACATTCATTTTCTCGATCCCTTCCGAACACAGGTTTCCTATGCCGTTCCGACGACGACCCCAATTGCCGAAGCACCAGATCACCTTGGGGCTCATGGCGGCTCTAGCCCCATTACACATTCTGCGTCACGCGATACCACCAGATCACCATTGTTCCTAATGGGGGGCTATTCGTATGGTTCTATGATTACCATGCAACTTCCCTCGCTCCAGACCATACTCCGCCAATTCGACACTCCAGCATGCACCTCCCATGCTGCTGAAATACGACTTCGAGCTCAGCATCTTGCAGAGGCGCAAAATACAACTTTGGGCAGTGCAAGAGCAGCGGCCCTCGAGCGTCAAGCCAACACACCGTCTCACTCACCGAGCGGCATGCGTTTCGGGGGAGAAGAAAGCAGCAGAAAACACCATCATTCGCGATTATCCTTCTCCCAAGATACCGAAGACAAAATCCGCAAGGGGGTTTCGGACTTGATGGTCAAGGCAAAGAGTCATAAGAGACGTCTTTCCGGAAAGGACCACAGCTTTGTGGGTGGAGATGCAGCACACGACACACCCGAAACCAAGCAGCAACCGGCCAGGGATTGTTTACCTTCTGTACCAGACCGAGTGGTCTTTCGTCCGGCCTACTTGCTGGTTTCGCCTTTGCAGGGCCTCATCAACAACCTCGCGACGTTTTCCTTGCTTCCTCGAAGGCCGTCGTGGAAAGGTTTGACCAGATCCCTGTCTTCTCCAGCTGCCACGGCTTCTCCAACGAGTGAGCTTGGTACGGATTCCGAGACTGCTCTTTCGCTCGAAGAAGCCGAAGCCAAGTTGGTACGAAACCCTACGCTCGCCATTTACGGCGACAATGATGGCTTCGTGCCTGTACGAAAGCTACGGCCGTGGGCTTCCCGCCTGGAGAGCATTCCTCACTCTTCCTTCCGAGCCCACGAGGTTTCTGGAGCGAGTCACTTCTGGGCGCAAGGCAGATCAGCATATACACTGAAGGATGCTATCAAAACGTTTGCCGAATCAATCTTGGCCGTAGACGCAAGTTGAGTTCAGTAGGTATCTATTCAACATTAAGTACATCAACTCATAGGTTCTCCAACGCCCGGACTCTGTTCTCAACCGCAATTTTCGAGACCCTGACATTCACTGCCACCATCTCAAATCCGTGCGGAACTCCAGGGTACACGTGCAGCTCTACACTGACACCAGCCTTGAGCAGTCTTGCACCAAACTCCACGTCTTCGTCCCTAAACAAGTCCAGCTCGCCGCAGTCGATAAAGGTTGGTGGCAGTCCTGACAAGTCCTTCGCCCTTGCCGGCGCAGCATATGGCGAGATCTCCTTCACGCCATCCGCACCCGCATACGCCCCCCACGCAACCCTGTTAGCGGCGCCGTTCCACATCAGGTACGGGCTCAACGGATGGTCCTCGGGCCAATACGTCCTATCATCCAACATGGGGTACGCCAGCACCAGTTTCTTGACGGGTGGTGAGATCTTGTCGTCACGCGCCTTGAGGGCAACGCCCGTAGCCAGCCCGGCGCCGGCGCTCACGCCGAAAAGGGCAATGCGTGCCGGATCAATCTGCTCCGAAGCAGCATTGGCATGGAGCCATTCCAGGGCAGCATAGCAGTCGTCAAAGGGGGTGGGGAAAGGGTGCTCGGGGGCGAGACGATAATCGGCGGCGTAGAAGGTGAGGCCGCTGGCGTGCGCGTAGCGCTTGATGTCTTTGCGGAACTGGTCGACATTGTTATTGACGAAGCCGCCGCCGTGGTGGTGGAGCACTGCAGCACGAGGGCCAGGGGTTGCCGCCGCCGCCGCCGGGGTGAAGCGGTAGAGGGTGATCAGGGTGCCGTCCTTCGAAGGGATTTGGTAGGTGGTCTCGGTGATGTCGGGGGAGTCGGGAATGTTGGCGAGGACGAGCTCGAAGTCGTTATAGTTGGTGCGGAGGGAGTTGATGTCGGTGAGGGGAGCAGGAGGCGGGAGGGATGCTTTGGCCGCCAACAGAGGCTGGATGGCCTGGAAGTATTCGGGATCGAACTTGTTGTCGGCCATTTTGTTTGATGTTGCTGAAGGTGGGGCGTTGGTGTTCCAAAAGATCGCGGGGAACTCGAGGTGCGGGATTGCAGCTACGTAGCGATGTCGAAGCTTCTTCTACCTCCCGAACCTGTCGATCACCCTGCCGAACTCGGCGATGGTCAGTGTACGTGTCGATGCCGAAGCGATGGCAGTCTGTGGGGTGGGCACGTGGTGGGGTACCGCGCTCGCCCCGGCATTGGCTATCCGGATCGCATTGATGGGAGTTGTGGGCGGAATTACACCGTCGCTTCCCACCGCGGTATCTCAAACCGGCTATTAGCGTCATGGCCTGACCATTCCATTTGTCAGCTTTTTTTTCATTAGGAGACCCCAGTTGGATCGTCACGTCACCGACGTTTGTTCATCTACGCTAGGCGCCACCATCGACGATTTATAATACGCAGTTACCGAACGGCTGTGGTAGTTGATTCCCGCGACTGTCAGCAGCTGTTTACTGGAAACCTGTAGATGCTTCTTCGGGTCTAGGGCTGACGATAGACCCTGTCCTGCGCCATGGTCAGCTACTTGATATCGACGCTGCCGAATAGGTCAACGTCTCAAGCGAACATCATCAATGCAAATATTCTCCCGTTTCCGATCCTGATTACTCATTGTACATGTATGGCTCCCGTAATCAAGCCCTAGAACGCCTTCCAATGCTTTCCGTCCGCGTCTGTCGTCGTCCTTGGTCACATCAGCGCTAGATCTAGTTATCGTCCAGCCAACAATGGCTTTGTCTCCCCCTCCTCCTCATCTCCCTCCTCCTTTACATCTCTCAAAGCCCTCACAGCGACCCTCGCAACACCCTTCCCTTTCCCCTTTCCCCTCCCCTTCCCCTTTGCTTTGCCCTTACCCTTTGGGCCCTTCCTCCCCACCGTTGTCTCGTCACTCGAAACAGGCCTCTCAGCCTTAACACCAAAAACCAGAAAGATGGTCGCCACCGCACAAAGCACACAGGACACCAGATAAGGCAGCCCCCTCCACAGCCCCTCCAGTCCCAAACTCCAACTAAAGGTCCAAGCGACCGCCGGTCCCGCCATCAAGCTACCTGCAGTATCCATCATGGCGAGCGTGGTAAACAGAATCCCAATCATGTCGGGTTCCACCAGGCTCGCCAGTAAACTTCGTCCAAAGGGATAGAACCCCGAGCCGAGGGTGTAGAGGGTCAAGGAGACAAAGACGTAGCGGAGGGAAGGGGCCCAGACTAGGACGCCGAAGCAGGCGGTAACGAAGCAGAAGGAGATACGAGATAGGATCAGGTCTTTGCGCCGGGCAGGCACGCGCAGACGGTGGGTGATTAGGTAGTCGACGGAGGGGAGGAGGATCGTCACGATAAAGAGTTGGGTGAAGGCGCGGAAGGAGTTGAGGAGGTTTGCCTGGGGTTTGGTTTGTTAGTAGAGCACAATGGAGGGAGGAGACCAAGGAGCGAGGATGAGCGTACCTGAGCAATGGGAATGTGGTACCGTGTGGATACGAACTGCATCAGCATGACAAGCGACTCGCGCGAGTAATCGGCAACCAAGAAGGCGAGAACGACAAACAGGATGCTGGGGTGATGGAAGATGTAGGCGAGCGTGTGGGCGGCGTGGCGGTAGACTTGGATGGCCGAATTGTTGACGTCCCCATTCTTCCTCGAGTTAACTCCGTTGATGACGGACGCCTCCGTGTCGTCGTCGTACTCATCCTCCCCGCGGACCAATGCCTCCGAATCAGTACCCGCTCCAGAACGAGCGCGCTTGAGATGCATAGTCTCGGGCATATTCGCCGTCAAAATAGCGCTCATAACCAGACACCCAAACCCAACACCCAAAGGAACCCAAAGTCCCCATCGCTGCATCATCAGCGTACTAGCAGCCGGACCCAGCAACTCCGCCGTAATCAACGTCGACAGCGCTGCGAAAAACACGCGACTGCGGTTCTCCTCCGTCGTCGCGTCCGTGACAATCATCATGCCCACTGCGCTCGTGACCGTGCTTCCGCCGCCGATGATCAAGAAGTAGGAACTCAACCAAGTGGCTTTGAGCGAAAGCAGATGTGCCCAGCCGTCAATCATCCGGGTGTCGCTGTCGATGTTGTTGCCTGTGTCAGAGCTGGGGGAAGAAAGCGCCGAAGCAGAAGAACACCTCCAAGCGACGTAAAGAACCCAGCCCGCTGCCAGAACTTGTCCCAGCAAGGAACGGAACAAGACAGGACTACGACCCTTCTTGTCGGCCAGGACGCCGTAGTACATGGCGAGCAAGAGGCCGGGGATGCCGTCGAAGAATATCTGCCATCCGAATAGCTCGGCGAGGGCGTCCTGCACGGGGGCGATTTTGCATTGCGATTCGGAGGGTGCTTGTACCTGGCTGAGGTCGAGGTTGGTAGTCATCGATAAGAGGGTACCGGCGGAAGTGATGCCACTATCAGTCGTCCCGTTATGAATCGCATAGTACCTCCTACAAATGATGTCCTCGAACAAGCGCGTGCGCGGAGCGAAGGAGATGACGACGCTCATGGCGGAGAGGAAGATCATGAGCTGGATTAGGATGATGGGGGTCCAGTGAGTCCGCTTCTGGCGGTCACTGTTTTGGAGAGATGACGGATCATTGTCGTTGTCGTCATCGTCGTCGTCGGAGGAGGGGGATGAGGAGGATGTTGATGGCCAGTATGTTGAGGAAGCAGCTGAAGGGCCCTCGAGCGGAGTGGGCGGCATGAAGAGGAGGCTTTGGTGGTCTTCACTTGTGTCTTCTTCCCGCTCGTCGTGGGTGCTCAAGCGAGCGACGGAGCGCGGCATTGTGGTGGTTGGAGACGGTGGGAGCGCGGCCGAGGCCGGTCGTCTTGTCCTGAAGGCAGCGATGAGGGTTTTCGGTTCTTCTGGTGGTGGTGGTGGTGGTGGTGGTGGTGGTGGGCAAGATCCTTTTCTTCTTATCGGGCGAGCATCATGAGTCGGCTTCAGTCTCGTCTCCCAGCTCTCAAACCGCGCAAGGATTGAGAATGAGCAGACTGAAGAAGATGAAAAAGAGGAAAAGACAAAACACGAGAGGCCGCGATCAGAGAATTTGGACCGCCGATCGATCAGCACATGCTCGTCAACCTTTCCCTGCTGGGCTAAGCCGACGTATCCGGGCCGCCGGAGCGGATGCCGTTGCGGATGCCGTTGCGGGGAGTTTGTTTTGTTTTGCCTCCACTCGTGATCAGATCAGACGATGTGGATCTTGTGATAACTGATAAGATCTTACATATTCTGCACGGTGATACGACGTCAGGAGAAGGAGGGCGGGGGTTATGGAGACGGGGGTGTCGAGCTCAGCCCTAACCCTGTGGTTCTGCCGACGTTTTTCTTTCGGAACTTGGATGCCCCTGATTGTTCGTTTACATCTTGTGTCACCCAGGCCCATGATATCTTAAGCATGGATTCTGAGCTTCATTTTGTCGTTCCATTATCTGCCTCACATTGAATGAGGCCTGTCCTTCAACTAGAGTACGGGACCGCAGTGGTACTTATCTCTATCGCCGCCTTAGAGAGGCGGGGTAGCGGAGATTCCTCACTTAAAATCGGACTCGAAAAAGGAAGGAGCGACGATGACTTGTCGCAACTCGTGACCTTCTTGACCCAACTGTTCCTCTCCTTGCAAATTCCTCAAGCCCTAGCTGAGTGACTTCCACTTGATTCAACTTTTTTCACCGCCATCCAAAATGGCCATCGACCATGCTCTCCCCGACTCCAGCCAACATCACCGACTTTGTCCATAGATGTCACTGTCCTGCTCTCAACGAGCAAAACAACTGAGGCGCGTGTGCCAATCATGGAACACAAAGCCTTGGCGATCAATCATGATGACCACGGAACACCCACGCAATTCACTACACACTAGTAGACCTCCTCAGCAATCTAGCCCGGAATCTCCGGCCCTGACCCGGACGCTTTGTTGAGGACAAAGGCCCTCATTGTCATTGAGTTTCAGAACGTGTGTAGAGCTGACAATGACATTGTGCAGTATGGTCAGGAACCCGCATTGTGTTGACAAGCCATGTCTTGTTCCGTTGTTCAAGACCAAGGCCTCAGTTTCCAAAACACACCATCGTGTTGTTCCATGACTGTTGGAAAGCCGACCACATATAATCGCAACGTCCCGAGCCGTCCGACATGGATGTTTCTGGAGGAACCGATCATCATCACACACGAAACAAGCACCATAGCTAGCAACAACCACAATCATCACCATGAACTCAACCATAGTTTCCCCCTATCCGCGAACCCCAAGCAGGACATACCTCCGTCGCTCGACCTCCACCATCGGTTCATTCGCTACCGCCCTGTCCTACCTCACACCCACTGAAGATGACATCTCTCTTCGCCGGTCATCTTCATCAGACATTCCAACGGTAGCTGCCCCTGATCATTCGCCGACTTCCCCACCGTCTTCTCCACCGTCTGAGACTGATACGGATACACAAGGTGTAGATTCATTCATCCTGATGGC
Organism: Neurospora hispaniola; assembly: GCF_033458365.1. Classification (NCBI taxonomy): domain Eukaryota; kingdom Fungi; phylum Ascomycota; class Sordariomycetes; order Sordariales; family Sordariaceae; genus Neurospora; species Neurospora hispaniola. Next base: position 1,215,622 of record NW_026944415.1, on the reverse strand, counting down.
GTTCAATGCAGATGACATTGAATACGGCCCAAAAACCCTGGATGACTTTCTCAGAGGTGATAACCCTGTCCAGAGGGCTATCAACTTCTACCGATATGTCCAAATGAAGAAATTCTCACTCTGCTTGTCAGTTATCAAGGCTACCCTATCCATGGCACTCTATGGTTATGCAATGATCTGGTTCGTAGAGCTGCGAGACGTATGGCGCAAACTCGACCTTGAGGACCACGAGAGCCGCGAAGGTTGGTTTGTCTGGTTATATATCATCAACGCATTATTCCTCATTGTGACCCTGTACCGGTTCATCCGCGCCATCAGCCGCTTACATGGTGCTCCGTACGAGAAGCACACGTTCTTGGACGTAGGTGAGGCCTTTGATCCATTCATTCCCGGCAAGACAAACGTGTACATTTACTTCATCTTTAGCAGCGCTGCTGTCATAGCCCATGTCTCCAGTTCTATCGGTATTGCACTGTGGGTTAAGGACTGGATGGCAGGTGGCCCAGCGACCACTAACCCCCATCAGGATATTATTGTTGGGTGCATTTATTTTACTCTCCTGATGGGACACCTTGTCAAGACACTGACATGTTGTACAGTTCACATCCGTTATGGCGCCAGGTGGGCCAAAGCGCCTAGTCGCGATCCCCGCTCGCTTGTTCCTGATGACGTTGACGACCACCTTTTGCCCTTGTACGAACTCGACGATTTTCATCATCCACACGACGGTCATGGCCACGACTTTTACTCAGACCACGAGGCGCATCATCATGGACATCATCTACACAACAACCATGTCCACGGCATCTGTTCAATCCACGATGTACACCATCATGAACACAACGACATTGACATATGGGAAGGCATTCCTCGTGGCCGAACTCAGTCGTTTTCTGTATCGTCCGACCTTTCGGTAGGTACCGCGGATACTTGGATGACCATCCAGTCTTCAAACATGTTTGCGACATGGAGGTGGGTGGGGATGTTGAAGATACATTTGACCGATCCGTCACTCTATCTGTTCTAGGAACAATGTGCCAGACCGAACCAGGAAGGAAGATAGCAGTGTGGTTCGAGGTGAGTTGAGCCCCATCTGTTTCTTAGATAGAGACACATGCTACTGATCTGAGCAAGTTAGGGAGCTTGAAATGTACGATTAAGTAGGTGATGGCGGACGGTTGATGTACGTGCAGGTAAGAGAAAAACATAGAAGAGAAACAACGAATTAGAAAGTCACAATAGAAGTTGACCAATTTCCAATCATTGTGCAATCGCGAACGCGTAGTCTTTGTTTTCAAGCGGTCGCTTCTTCCTATCTCCATGGGTCCCTTTATTGCCTTGTTGTGGTACATCCATTATGAACGAGAACTTGCGGTATTGGCTAACGAGCAGCTAAGTTTTTCCGTCATAATAACCTATTTCAAGTGGAACGTACCAAACAAGTCCTCAGTAGTGTCCGTGTATGCATTCATCTGTACCCACTCTACCTCCTACCAAAAAGTATACATCGTATGCCCTGATCCCATCCTTATCCAAAACAAGACAGCATGCCAGCATATCATATACCAAACACTCGCCAGCTATACCAATTCACCTACATATCTGATCAATCTTCTGTCAAGTCAACAGTCTCCACTCCGTCCTCGAGGCTAACGCTCCGAGACCTCTTCACTCCCGCCACAGGAGCGGTCGTGGAGAGACTCGACCCAGAAGCACCCACTCTAGTTCTACCCATGACAAGTCCCGATGCGGACGCCAAAGATCTCGGTGCCGTGCGTCTGGCTCCCGCTGGGTTTGGATAGACATCCTGCATGTTCATGATCCTATCAAACTGCTCTCCCAGCAAGACCCTCAACTCCGGCATCGCCTGCGAGTACGTCTCAAAGATGCGTAACCTACTGGCCGCATATGCCTTTCTCTCTTTCCACTCCTTCATCAGCGGCTCCTCTTGCGTAAATGTCTTGGTCACCACCAGCGTGTTCGGGGTCGTGCCGCGCTCAGACACGTGCGTACAGTCAATCCCGCGCTCATCGAGCATCTCGTGCAGGTGGCGTCGGGCTTTTTTGCCGACATCGAATCGTTCGACCTCCTCAGTGGGGCTTTGTAGAAAGAAGTTGAGGGCATTGCAGTCGGGGCAGTGGAGGAGGGGGCAGTTGACGGGCGGGCGGACAAGCGAGTTTGAAGGCGCGGGCTGTGTTCTGACGTACTCTTGGATGTAGCGAGTGAGCATGTTGCGGTAGAGGGATTGGTACACGGGGGTGGTGAGAGGGATCCCGTTGGCGGTGAGGATGGGGATGAGACACCAGAGAAAGGGAAGCCAGAGGTTGTGCATGTGATCGACAGGTAGACGGGGGACAGCGTCGTTCAGCTTGGTTATGAATTGTGTGGCCAAGTCGTCATCTGGGGTGCTGATCTTAACGAGCTTCTCGAAGAACTTGACTAGTGTATTGGATGCGACTGTCCTTAGGAGTTGTTTCTTCGAGGGACGTTTGTTGCTACCGTCATAGCTGGTCCGTTGCCGCTTGGTCCCATGCTCAGGCTTGATTCCACCTTTCGGTCTAAGTGTGGAAAGGTCTGCTGAGGCAAGCAATTGCTTGGCTATAGTCCTGTAAATGGCAAAGCCATCGTCACGAGGAACGACGTCGGCCGAGACTTCCTTCCACAACCGCGCCAACAAGGCGATGAAGAAAGCTATTGACTGACGCTCTGGATCCAGCAATGGAACTACGCTTGGAGATTGTTAGACTATGTTCATAAGTTTATAAGTCTATCATGACTAGGACGAGAGAGACATACCTGGTGGAGAGGAAGCGTGATGGATCCGGAAGGATTAAAGCCATTTCGATTATGGTTTTCCCGTCGCCATCACCTACTTTCTCCTTCATTAACAAGTCGCCGAGGGATTCCTCGAGCTTGCCGTGTACCCATGTTGATATTTCATCACGTAGACTGGCGGGCCAGTCCGCGTCTTCGGGCTTCGGGATCAAGTTCGTAAGGGCTGCTAACCTGTCAGACAGATCAGGGTATGAATCGACAACGCAACTCAGCCTTGGCGAGTATTATTGTTAGTTTGTGTCCATCATTATTTACATAATCTGTGCGGCATAAAACGTACCCTAGTTCAAAGCACTGGAAGCGCGAATCCGTGTTTGACCGCTTGAACCACTGCTTGGTCCATGCGAAGAAAGAGGTCGGGATTCCGGCGTTTTGATTCAAGCAGGCATCAGCGAAGGAATCATAATCTCTCAGCTCAATTGCAACCTTGAGAATACTCATGAGGTCGTTCCCATCAATCAGTGGATTTTTGGGCCAAACGGTCGAGCGAGCATCGCTTGTGGTCGTAGAGCGTTTGGCGAGATCCATCGCAGCCTGAAACAAGAGCGTTGCACGGTGCATATTTGACCCCAAACAACTCAGGCTTGATCTGGCACAATAACTGATCAATGATTGGCGAGTCTTTCTTGAAAGCTTTTGCATATTCTTCTCGAAGAATTCGAGAATTGAGGCGGATGGGACAAGGAGGACAGCCTTGTTGAGAGGGGAGTTAGTGATGGAAACATTTGACAAAGCGACAGGCAGATACGAAAGAAACAGAATGCTTACGGTTGAACGGTACCGATGTGTCACTGTCGGACCCTGTTGAGTAGATATATTAGTGTCAGCCTCGCTGTTTTGGCAATAGCAAGAGCAAGTTGTAGAGGTACTTACTGTGTTGCCCATGACGCCCTCGTACTCCTGCTCAGGGTCATCATCGGCAAACAATTCCCCGTCGTCTTGGAGGATTTCCTCCTCAGGGTCAAGTGCTAGACCGTCGACAACCGGCTTACCGAACATATCTCGAACTGTTTTGACTCTGTAGTCGACTTCTATGAGTTCTTCTATGCAAAGGAAGGGTTCCTCCTCGCTCGACTCTTCGCCTTCTTCACGATACACATTATAAAACTTAGAGTGGTCGACCTCGGCCTCTCCAAACTCTTCCTTTTCCAGAAGAGCAAAAAAGACTTCAAAGTCGAGTTCCTTGGATAAATTGTTCAAGACTTGGCCGATTGCTAGGTCACGCGTCTTCAGGTTGTTCAACTTGATGCTTGCTTCGGTGTAGTGGTGATCCAGAACGTAGTAGAGACCCTTCTGGCGCGACTCTCCGGGTTCCTGGAGCCATTTAAGCAGGATGTGGCGGAGAGCCTCGGTCTCTGAGCGTACAAGACCGGCTGAAGGGCGAACGGCATTGGGATCAAGAGCGAGGTTGTAGATCAATACCCATCTATACCCGGACTCGACAGGACACACCTTGTGGTGTACATCAGAGTACCAGCAGATAAAGGACTGTCCATGTTCCGAGGTCTTGAATGTTTTTTGGTCGCCACAATGCTTGACCACCACGTCTCCGCCTTTGTGGGCAGAGGGGAGGGCGACGACGAGGGTGCCGAACTGGCCGGGGATTTTCTCGGTATCGGTATGGCTTTTGAACATGGCACCGCGCTCGTAGATGAGCATCTTGTATATCTCTGCCCGGATTGGTGACTTGATGCCTAGGTCGGCGGCAACACGGGAACACAGATGCCGGACGTAGCCTGGCCACCTTTGGTTGTTGAAGCTGAACTGGGCTGCATCGATTTCCCAGGTATTTCGGACGCTTGTGTCAACGATGGTCTCGCTTCCCCTGCCATAGGGAGCCTGACGGGCTTTTGCAATCAACTGGCGGGCTTGAGTCTCGCCAAGAGGCATGGCGACGTCGCCAACTCCGTCGACGTAAAAACCGTCAGGAGGTGTACGTGATAGCTTGCGGAAAGAAGCGAATGATCCGGCGACTTTGACGTTATCGAGAGCCTTGCGTAGATCATCCTTGAGGCTGACGGTATAGTCCTGCGTGCTCAGGTCACTTGTTACGCTGTCTTGATCAGATCCATCGTCGGTCTGATCATCTTGGGTGCTATCCGTTGGGAGACTAGCGGAGGAGATATCGGAGCTCTCCATGTTGCTGCTGTTCCCCTCGACTGACAGTGCTTGTGTTGGCTGGTGGTCGGCCATGTTGTAGACGATATCGAGCGGCTCGAGCCTCCGCTTTGAGATGAAAGGTGACAGAAGCGTTGCCCTGAGAGCAGAGCGCCAGAGAACACATGGCTGTCCTTCACACTTGAGGAAGAGGGGTCGGTTGGTTCACGGCATGTGGTGGGATCTATCGAAAGCATTCGAAGCCTGTTTGTGGGGGGAACACATCTGCATGTAGGTAACTTGCTCTTGACCTCGCTTTTGGCTAACAGGGCGAGCAGGACTTATCTGGTGCCTGTTTCACGTACTGCCCAATACCTCTACCTATCGTTCTGGGATTATGCCCGGTAATGCACGCCCCGTAAAGCGTTTGAAAGTACAAACGAAGGTCCATTACGCTCGTTTAAGCACGCACCAGAATGAGACATTTCTGCCCGGCAATGCGATGATGTCGAGTGTGGTACGTTCCAACTTTGCCCGGATGAAATAGTAAGGAGGGAAAAACAAGAAATGGTGGTTAATAGCGGGGAAGCTGTAGGGTCGAGGTCCCTGTGGCTGGCATCTTGGGCGGCTACTTCCGTTCCAGCCCATCCCCCGGCACCATGAACCCAATCTGGAACCATTTCCCCAGACTTTTGTGCCCGGACCCTCCTTCTTCCCGCCGTCTTCAACCTCAATCGGGTAAGCACCCTGTTTACAGCTCAATTGCCAATGGGGCTATGATTCAGTATCAAACTACATCCAGTGTCATGTGTCCGTAGTCTATTTATCCTCCAATTCGTGTCTCGTTTCCTTGAATCTCGTCCTTGCCGGATGGTAGGAGGGACCTCTTCCCCAAGCCGATGTTCTGGACTGAGTAAACCACTTGCCGCTTGTTAGTTTCCCCGATAAGACACCTATGGCCACGATAACTCTTCCTCATCATGGGCTTTGGCCATCTTCTTAACCAGCGGACGCAGGAAGGGGATGCTAGCGGCTATGATTGTGGTGCACACTTCGAGGACCGCAAACATAATCACACATCCTAGGGAATACATTTCGGGTTACTTTCCCAGCGGAAACAGGTGATCGTAATATGCCTTTGTTCTCAAGGCTCCCATCATGGCCGACCTACGGGCAACATAAGCACTCATTCGTTACATCAAGGCAATTTACGCTACTCACACAAAGCCCACGCTCGTGGCACAGATGATGCCCATCTTGGTGCTCCGTTTCAGTGGCAAGTTTCAAACGACATAGGCGGGAACAGCCGCCAATGCGAATTCCTATGTATCTCTCTGTCAGCATTAAAAGGCGCCTGCAGCATGGATGGTCAAGGATCGTATGATTCCTTACCAGGACAGTAGAGTAGATTGAGGTAGCTAGGCTGATCTTGATGGCCACCCAGTTATCGAGGCACCTCTGGTCCGATGTTGCTGGAGTGTTCCAGCTCCCGTCAGGCAAGAAATGACATTGGTAGTACCCAAAGGTAGAAGCGACAAACAGGGCGGCGGTGCTGAAAACCATGAGGACCCAGAGCACAACCTTCTGCCAACGCTTTGTGACCAGACGAATGAGGGTTATGAACCATGACACTTTGGAAAATGCAATGGCGTTGATGCCGAAGAGCAACAGATTTGAGGTCCAGAAAAGAAGAGCGTGCATCACCTCTGGTTCGACTATAATTTCTTGCCCCTCGACGATGGCTGTGCCAACGCCGTGCTTGGCGAGCATCAAACCTATGATGGAGGTTATGACCATTAGGATCTGATCTCCCATGATTTTGACGTTAGCTCTCTCGTCTTCCACGGTCCAAACACAGATCTGGGAGCCGAGGGTGATGGGTAGGTGAGAAGAAGAACTGAACCGCTACGTACCCATGACAAAATCAACACATAATCATCAAGATATCCGGCCGTTGCATTTTTAAGCCATCGCCTGCAATAAAGCCTAAGGATGATAAAGACAAGTGCCAACACCGGGAAAAGGATCATGGTACCCCACATGACGGGCACGATGGTTTTGCCTTTCTTGTGCTCCATCTTGAAAGGTCGTTTTTTTACCTCTAGGCACCTTAGCACTGGCAAAAACTGGGTCGACACTGAATTTCCGAGGTGCCGTTGGTTGCTCTTTCTAACAAGCAAAGATGTGAAACTTTGGGAGGTGACGACAGGACGCAATACACCATCTTTTTAACCGGCCGAGGCCACCGGACATACACATAATCTAAAGTAGATACAGGTCATGGAGGGTTTGACATTTCTTTGCGACGATTGAAGTAAGGATGATAAACGCAATAAAGGAAAGTCATAAGAAGGTCAAAGCTGCAGGCCGTCTGCCGAGCCAGATTGTGGCTCATTGTACCGCACGCTGTCCAATAAACCTCTTCTTCCATGGGTTGAGCACATGTTTGCTACAAGCCTTCAACGGCATCTTGTATAAACCCCGGCGAGATGTGTTGCAGAATCGACGGTACGTTCGTTTCATATATGTTATCGAGTTATATCTTTCCAGGACCCAATGTATCAACACGAGAAATATAGAGCGAAAAGAAGAAAGGCTATAGTGAACCCGGCGCTTGAAACAACCCCCCCCCCCCCCCCCCCCCCCCTCCCCCCCCCCCAAAAAAAAAAAAAAAAAAAAAAAAAAAAAGAAAAAAAAAAAAGAAAAAAAAAACCACAAGTTCAGACAATGATCTGTTAAACTCCTCTATGACATGGTCGATTAGCCGATCCCTAACAAACTCGAGCCTACTTGCTCGTTCAACTTAACAGTCACAGTCTCGCAGCGGGGTGTCTGAGCCAAAGCGAGCGTTATTGGACAGTCCAATGTCCGTGTTCAGTTTCTTCCCACGGTTACTCAGGCAACGTTCAAGGTCAACCAGTTGGCAGGTATGACCGTACGCATCATTTTTTTCTTCCTCGCCCTTCGCTTCAATTTATTCTCCTTTGGCAATTCTGGTGCCGAGAAGATGGAAGGAACATGATGATTCGGAATTTCCCCACCATGAGTGGTGGTGTGAAAACATGGAAACCGCGAAGCCCAGAGGCTGCGTGGAGTCGACTTCAACCAATACAGTAGCCGGGTGATGATGTCCAAAAGAGAGAGACCAGAGAACTGACTTGGTGCAGGCGTTGGTTGCTAGGGAAGTCTTATCGTGACTGCCATGGCTGTCGTGACTTCCTTAATCCAGTGTCAGCTCTGGAGTGGAAGGAACGCCTCGCTCACGTTGCAATGGTCCTCAAGAGCGATGGGGTGTCATGACTCCGTTCCATGTCGCATCCAAACCAAGGGAAAGAGAAGAAAGAAACAAAGACGGCGAAGCGAGAATCGAGAAAGATGAGGTGAATATAAAGACAAAGTGAGACAATCGCCCAGCCAATTCTCCGTGCCGAGACAAAGCAAAGCCCTTGGTCCCATCAAAGCTAAGGTTAGCGTTATTCCCTTTCCATTCCGAAGCTTCAAGCCACCGCCGGAATGATCCCGAGCTGATCAACGGTCTTCCCTTCCAGTTTCCATGGCCTGCCATATCCACTCTCCTACTCTCGACAAGCAATTCCCAGCACCATGCACTATGAAAGCGCCGTCTTCTTTGCTCGCCAGGACAGTGTTGACTCCATTGGCCCTACAGGCATGGTTCAGCTCCTCCCCCTCTCATGTCGATCTCCGCATCCCGCATGGACATCAAATTCGTGCCATGATGCAGGGTATTATCGCTTCAGGTTAGGCCAATAACGCCACCATACTCCCTGATAGGTCGATTGTTTTGCGTATCATCCTGCCTGGCCAAGCTGGATTCGGTGAGTAAAGTGATCAAAGAGGATCCCTACACGTGTACCAACCACTGTAAGGGAGCACTGGAGAGCAACCACATGGCAAGCCGCAACAATGGCAAATGGACGATTCGGAATGAGCACGGGAAGTTAGGGGGGCCACGCAAACATTTTACCATTGGGCGAGGAACAAGCAAGCAAGGGCTGGCACACATGCAACGGGTAAAAGGCATGGCGAGCTACATGTTCTTATTGAATAGCGGCCCAAACATACGCCGCGTGGCGTCCGCCACCCCTGTCTAGACGATCAAGTTTTCGATAACGAATGTCTGATGTGGATGGAGCATTCAGCTGAAAGGATGTTGATACACCTCTTATGGTCAGGTTGGCTCAAGCGTGGCCCTGCCTGCCCTTGCTTGTTCTTCGCAAATGCCTTCGAGAGATCAACAACACCATCAACTAACGGGAGTCCTTGGTGGCGTCCGCCCTTTGTCTGGAAGCCCCGATAATACCGAACCTGATCTACGTGTTGGCTTGTTTTAGGTTTCCAATATACCGGTGGTGTGGCCCAAGTCATTAAACCTAAGCAAAGTCAAAAGCACGGTGCTATCCGCGCTTTGCCTAGCTGGCTGAACTAACCAACCAAGCAAGCCTGCTGACCTACTATTGTCTGTGCAAGGAGCTTGATACAAAGCTAGTTTCGTCCCCCAAAACCCCAGGACCTTTTTTTTTCACACTTACAAACCCTTGATCTCATTCATTTCTTTCTTTCCTTCGCGATCGAAGTGCCAAAACCAGGGGACGATCTATGTTCGAGACATAGCGATTATCCGGCGTGATCATGCACTTGCCGGGATGGCTAGTTTGGTATAAAAAGCCCGAGTATAGGAATTTCAAGGAATACGCGAACAATGCCAGCTCTGGAAAGAGGCCACCAAGTCCAGAAGCGGGAAGGGAAGGAGTGATACCAAGTCGATTGGGACTCGAGCGAATACTGCAGAACAAGACATGTAAGTGGAAATTGAAGGATTACATCAGTTAGACCGTGTGCTGACTAGTCTGATATTGATAGGTAGTCCAATGTCACTATACGACTTTTATATGTATCTCAAGTACATTGAGTATTCATCTGAGAATCTTGAGTTCTATATCTGGTTTAAGAACTACGAAGAGTCCTACCACAAAGGGTTCGCTTCCCGTCACGACAAGGGCTCTCATGATCTGGTCAAGACGGCATCGGAAAGCGGAAGCGTATCGTCGTCTGTCTTCAAGAAGAGCCATTATCAACCCAGCGATGGCGAGGGAGACGGGGACTTGGAGCCGGGTAGGTTAAGCGCCATATCAACAAACATGATTCTCCACCCAGTGCACTTGACAGAAGTACGGGTCGTTACTCGTTAGTTTCAGAATTCCAACATTGCTAACAAACAACAGTCACCACAGCGAGAGAAACCCTCCATCGTATCTCGATGCTAATCACCGCCTCTGCCTCATGCACCAGCAGCGTCGCCCACCCATCCTACCGCCCATGTGGTCCCTGCGCCCCATCATCCAACGCCATATTTCCGACGGCAACCTTCTTCAACAACTTCAACAACAGCCAAATCGCCGTCCTCGCGAGCGACCCGACCCCCGACCCCGCCGACCCGGCCAACAAGTCCACCACCCTCGGCCTTCTCGCCCCTCAACCCGGTCCCATCCCGCCTTCCGAAATCCAAACCATCATCACTCTCTTTCTCCTGCCATCGTCGTCAAAAGAACTCAACATACCCATGTCCCTCCGTCGCTCCGCGCTCGACGGATTGGCTGCTACTCCCCAGGGCACGCTGCCGGACCCGAACGTCCTCAGACCGATCGCTGATCACGTCTACTATTTGCTACGCTCGTGTTCGCACCGCAATTTCGTCAGGTTGGGGGTGAGCAACGGGACGTTTGAGACGATATGCTTTGCGACCGTTCTGGGTTTCGTGTCGCTGGCCTTGGGATACCTGGTGGTTCTGGTGAGGGCATTCACGGAAGGCAGAGGTGCAAGGAGCAGGTGGGAGAGTTTCGACGGGTTTGGCTTCTGGATGGTGGGGATGAGTTTGGTGTTATGCGGGCTGCGGGGCAGTTGTTTCTTTCTGTTGCTGTTCTCGAGGAGGCAGAGGTTGCCGTGGGAGAGGTTGAATGATGGGGAAAAGGTAGAAGGGGTACATATGTGTGGTGGTCAGGAAGGAAATGAAGACGAGATGGAGACAAAGAGATGGTCTGTAAGACAAAGGGTAGGCAGGATGATGATGTTCGATAAGAGATTGAAGGTGCAGGAACGCAGTCTGCGGAGATTGCAGAGGAAGATTGTGATGCAGAGTATGGTGGGTGGAACGATCTTCTCGGCCTTGTCAGCTGTGGTCTTCCTATTGCTTCCGATATGGAAGGAGACGGTTTGTGATGACTGATGATGGATGGAAGGTGTCGAGATTTGGTGTTCTGTTCTCATCAGAAGGGTCCTTTTTTTTGCCGTCGTTTTTATACCCCTAATAGAGTGTCTCATCCGGCCCTTGTCTCCTTCAGTCGAACGCAACCTTTCCCTCCGTGTTCCTGCATTCTCGGATGTCGAATGGTCCACCCAGGCCCCTGTCTTCCGATTACTCCGCCAATCATCTTACACCATCTCGACGAAGCGAAAAGAAGAGCACCATGGCCGATTTTTCGGTCCAGGCCTGTGATGGACGTGCAATAATGTATATCTTGACCCTGATATCTCATGTCTCTGACGTTTTTTGACCTGTCGATTATCCTGCATGCTATTATCTCTTCGGGACCAACTCCACGATCCATCATGGCAGCTCTCAAACTCGGCTTCATGGCTCTAGCCCCAGCGCTAGCTGCCGCTGCTGATATTCCACTGTGGGGACAGTGTGGTGGTATCGGATGGCAGTCTGCCGGCTCGGCTTGCACTTCAGTAGCTACTTGCACGTCGTTTAACGACTACTACTGTTGGTCGACCTCGTTGACTCCTCACTTACTCTTGAAGCCATTGACATGACTGACCACCAGCTTCCAGACCAATGCGTTCCCAAGCCCACCTCGGCTGCAGTTGTCACTACCAGCTCCAAGCCCGTAACCGTCCCCGCTACGCCCACGACAACCAACAAAGGCAGCAGCTCGACCTTTTCAACCTCCATCAAGCCATCCAGCAGTAGCACTGAATCTACCGGCTCCAGCACACAGTCTAGCTTTGTGCCCGTCCCCACCTTTACCTCTGCCAAATACCTCATCTCCTTCGGCGACTCCTACTCCCAAACCGGCTTCGACATCAACGGCTCCAAGCCCTCGTCCTCTAACCCGCTTGGCAACCCCCCTTTACCCGGCTGGACCGCCTCAGGCGGGCTCAACTGGGTCGGCTTCCTGGCCTCTCAGCTCAACACCTCGCTCACGCTCTCCTACAACTTCGCTTCGGGCGGAGCCACCACGAACGCCTCGCTCGTCGCGCCGTTCGCGCCCACCGTGCTCAGCTTCGTGGACCAGGTGGCCCAGTTCAGCGGGAGCATTGCCAGCCGTCCTGCGTATGCGCCGTGGAATAGCGAGAACAGCCTGGTGGCGGTCTGGATTGGAGTGAATGATGTGGGTAATACTTGGTGGATGAGCGAGTCGGAGATGGATGCGTTGTATGGACAGATTATGGATAGTTATTTTGGACGGTTGCAGGTGTTGTATGATGCGGGGGCGAGGAACTTTGCGCTTTTGGGTGCTGCTCGTGAGTGTTCTTCTTTTTTTTTTTTTTTTTTTTTTTTCCCTCCCGACGTTCTGAGATGCAAAGAAAGAGGTGCTAACAATTTGATCGTATTAAAACAGCCATCTACTACACCCCTTCCACGATCGGCCAGGGTGCCACCACCGTCGCTACCCAAAAGGTCGCCATCGCCAAGTACAACTCTCTCCTGGCTTCTCGGTTTGATGCCTTTCTTGAGGTCAACAGCGATGCCACAGGAAAGGTCGTCGATACCGTGGCGCCCTTTGAGACGGCCATCAAGAACCCGACGGCGTATGGAGCGCCCGATGCTACTTGCTTCAACGAGGACGGCGTGAGCTGCTTGTGGTTTAATGATTACCATCCTGGTGTGCAAATCCAGAAGTTAGTCGCGCAGGCGGTTAAGAGTGCCTTTACTGGTACTTTCTTCTGATGTTGTGGATGGAATGCGGTAGTTAATCGGAAAAGAATGAAATGGTTGGTGATGATGCCGGAAAGCCTCGGCGGCAACAGGGGCTCCGGCCACATATGGAGGTGTCATGGTCACTCACTGTAAATAAGATGGAGATCAAGTCAGCAGTACATACCATAACTCTTTTGACATATGTCTGAGCCAGCTACCATCGCGAATTATCGCCGGGGCGAGTGCAAAACACGAGTGTCGGATGTGGGAGACGCAATGACGGAAACTAGGCGCAGCCTACCAAGAAATCTTCAACGAGAGAGCCAGGGAGTGGATTCCAAGGCAGAGTCAGCCAGCAAACTGACCTTGGAACTTGGAAGGGGGTTGATAGAGGACCCTAGGCTGATGAGTGTTTAACATACAACTGGCTTTGTAATTGAGCGGTGTGGTGCAGCAGACTGCATAAGCCTCAAGAAGCTTGGCTTAACACGGCTGTGGCCTGGCGAGGTGAAGAGGAGGGAGTGAATGGCGCGTCGAGAGCTGTCTTCTTGGAACGAGCCTTTAGAGGCTGTGGTGCCCTTGTCGTTGTAGAATACATGATGGTCGCTGAACGGAATAGCGGAGACGGGCGCTTCTGGCAGCTCGTTGACGCATGTGACTAAGTGATAAGGCACGTTCTTGGTATCAAGAACACGAGGAGGTTGCAATAATCACGCATGATAGACTGGACGTCACGCTGCTTTTGTGCTTATACCGTATCTGTCTCTTGTTTTCCTTGATGTGCTCTCAACTCCGCAGCTGGATAGGAAGGAACCCTGAAGGTAGTGATGCATGTTACAAGTTTTGAGTTGCTCCTTCTTCCAAATCTGCTGCAGAAGACTGCATCGTGGACCTCCTGGAGAGGAAGTGAGTGAACTTTTCCATGCTCGTGCATGAAGACGCAATATGAGGGCTTTATATTCTGCGTTCTTTTCTTCGTTCCTTCCAAGAGCTGCTCGCTCTTTTGTACCTTTCTTCCATTCAAGGTTCCTCGACATCAGCCTTTGAAACATCACGCAACCGTCAATCGCTGCAAAGAAACTTCAACCCATTAGAGTCAACCAAAAGCAACAGGGGCAAATTTCATCGTAGGTTTTCATCGCACAATTACACGATATCATTTCCTTTTCGAACCATCCGAAAATGTACTAACCTGGAACTCTCTTCATCAGATCCGAACTCTCAATCCATCTTCATTACCCGAGACAAGCATAACACAACAATCCAACAAGTCACCGACACTCGAGCCACATTCATGTCTGTCATCATGCCATCCTTGACAGCCTCCCCATCAACCGAGGGGTCATCCTCCACCCCTACAGACAGCCAACTCGATACCGCCACGATTATCTATACGGTCTCCGGGGCAATCTGGATCCTTGTAGCTGGAAGCTATATGACGTTTTTGATGGCGCTCATGGATGAAAGGTTGGACAGTACCGAGGAGACGGGTGTGGTGGTGGCACCGCGCACGAGATTCACCGCCCGCATTCTCTGGGCCGTGCTCAAAGGGCTACTTTGGCCTCTTGTTCTGCTGTGGATACTGGTGGAATCGACTGTGATGGATTGTTGCATCCCCGTGTGCAAGTGGTGCGCCGGCGGGTGCATGTATGATGGGAGTAAGTGTCGGGAGGCGTACGAACGACTCTCTCGGGAGCCGAGGGATGTCGCCGGCGAGGGAAGCCAGACGGCCCGATCGGCAGACGTTGTGAGGAATCCGCCTCCAACCATAGTGCCTATGGAAATGCCGCCTACATATGAAGCCGCTACTATGCCGATGGAGCTGTCTAAGCTGCGCAAAGGCAACTGAATCGACAGGAAAATGAGGTGGATAGTTTTGAGTGGAGGAGGGCAGCGAACGAACGGATATTGATGGTATCATGTCAGGCTTATGGACACTAAAATGGTTGATCTTGTACGTCAATTGAGGCATGAGAAGGCTATGTTTGGAAAGGAAATGGTCCTGGAGACAGCGGATGAGCGTTTCGTTTTGTAGGTAAATCGCCGTTAACAACACACCTTATAACTCCCCAGACAGGATGTTCCTCTAAAGAAATCTCCAAATATGCGGCAAGAGACCGCAACCCTGTGACCAATGCTCGTATCAGATTGAAAGCCAAACGCGGAGATCCAATGCAGGCTCTCGTTGGAGAATCGTGCAGGTGGCCCCGACTGCTGCAAACAGCTGGAAAAAGCACAACTCGAGAGGCTCCTCATCGACGTCATCCTGACAATCTCCAACTATTTATCCATCCTCCCCGGTCGCATTTCCTCAGCTGTCCGTCATGAGCATGCCAGACACTCGATAAGAAGCAAGCCCAAAATGCATACAACGCCCCTCACGACAATGGCGATGCAGTACCAAGCTGCATTGCAGATATTGCAAAAGACGGCCAACGATATGTCCAAACGCAGAACAAGAACGGAAGAGCTCGTTCCACTCGAAGACTCGGTCGGGCGGACAGCGGCCAAGGACATTCTGAGCCCGGACTCAACACCGCCCTTCGATACGGCCGCCGCCGACGGATTTGCGTTGGTATCCTCAGCCACCATCAACGCATCGCCCATGAACCCGGTCTACTTTCGCGTGGCAGGAACCATCACGGCAGGCGAGGAACCACCACTAATGCCGCCCTGTAGGGGACCCGATGGTGTTCCCCAATGCTACGAAATCATGGTCGGCGCCAGATTTCCCGACACGGCCACCGA